>NC_136658.1:51374662-51866524 GCF_903797595.1 Erithacus rubecula | reverse complement strand
CCTTCCTTCCTTCCTTCTTCCTTCCTTCCTTCCTTCCTTCCTTCCTTCCTTCCTTCCTTCCTCCTCCTTCCCTCCTCCTTCCTCCTTCCTTCCTTCCCCCCTTACCTTCCATGTACAAGTTTGACTGCAAATTTTGGGCTGTAAAAGTCAGAAAGAATGCTCATGCTACACACAGCAATAGAAAATGACTTGGATTCCCTTGGTCCTGCTGAGGTAATATATCTGCAGAGTTCAGAGGAGGGCAATCCTTGTTCTGGGGATTTTTGACTTGGTTAACTATCTCAGATCAAATAGCATGTGCTCTGTCATTATGTTGTAAGGAGATCACAGGTTTTGATTATTTTGGTTCTATAATATAAATTATTTCAGATAAAAGAAAACCAGCATAGCCTCTTTGTGTAGCACTATATTGGCAGAGACATACAGTAAGCTCTATAGCCAAATTAGTTATTCTTAGGAGCACAATAGATCTGATTCATATGCGGCACCCATGCAATGGAGAAAATAAAGGAAAACCTCTGCAGATCCTAATAAATTGAAAACAGACAGGCAGTTTCCAGGCTTTGGAAAGCTACCATTTGTGTGATTATATTGCTGGAAAAGTTTTATAGAATATATTTATCTTATGCCAACAAGCATTCTCCCAAATAGTCATCTGGGAAGTGCTGAGGATTTAACACAGAATAAGGGACATTCTTTAAAGTGTTACTGCCTTGTGTTGCCAAGTAAAGAAATTTAATGATGGGTTATTTGAGGAGTTTGACCTTAGGCTAAGAAGTTGAAGGACTTTATAGATGAAAGCGGAGTCATTTCTTTGCAAGAAATCCTAGTGGAGATGATAATTTTACCCAAGTTTATGACTGTGTCATGCAGAGGTGGTTCAGATAAGCTACTTCTAGCTAGTTACTAGTAGCACGTTTTCCTCATGCTGCTTTTGCTGCCTCTTTACCTTGTTCAGGTCTACTTCTTCCTCTCTTGTTTGCCTTCTATTTCTGAAGTTAGTTGTTGTGACTTTGTCATTATTCTTTCAATAAAGCTCTCACTTTTGATATTAGAAGGGAAAACAAGGGGGAGCACAGTGTAGCACTTGTGTCTCTATGCAAGGACAAAACCTTACAGGAACAATGGTAAGAAAGGAAAAGGGGCAAGTTTCCCACTGTTCCTTTATTTTGGTCTGAATCTCTGTCATAAGATGTGAGAGAGTCATATGGTTCTCTCCACCCTGTTTCTGTAGAAAGAGGTGAAATAGGAACACATAAAACCCATGTAATTATCAGTAAAAATCCTATCAAATTTGTACACTTAAAATGTCACAGTGACCCTGGCCAAGTGTATTATTGCATTTCAGTACATGATTGCTCACCAACTTGCAACACTGCATCTCCAAGGTGACAGTGTATATGCATGTGATTGTGGGTGTATTGCACTTTCCTTCCATCTAGTATGAAGAAAAGAAATCCATCTGCAAAGACAAACATTTCCTTATTTCTTTCATGTGTGGGAAGTGGGCAAACTAGAGCATCATGTACCCTTTCTCAAATCTGTGTAAATTTAAAAAATAAATAAAGAGAGAAAGAACAAGGAGCAGAAATCACTTCTTTGGCTCTGTTTTGAATCAGGCTTGGCATTCAGAGAAGATGCTGGGGCAGCTGCTACAGGAAACAAGGCAGGAACAGTTAAAGTATTGTATAAAAAAGAAGAAAATAACTTCTAGTTAAAAAATGCAAAGCCATAGCCATTGGTAATATACATAGAAATGTGCTTGGCAATATCTGCAGAACCAGGGAGAGAATGCAGATGGCTAAATGGCAGCATTAGAGGCATCTTCTCCCACTATGCTCTCTAGGGCAAAACACATTCCTGAGATTCATGCCTTATATCCATATTGTCCAGGGAGTTCATGTTCTGAGATTGCCATTGTAGCTTGAATTGAGCAATAATGTTGCCATTTATGGTAATAGATATATTAAGTGCATAAATAACACAAAAAATAATGTCTAATTATTAAATGGATATAAAATATGTAGTATTTTTATAGCTCATAGGCATATATAACAATTTTTTTTCCAATAGCTGTTCAGGAGAGCTGATGGTGACAAATTCACAGGCATCTGCAATTTATATAGGTGCTGCTCAAGCAAAATGCTGTGAAGTCATTAACTAGATAAATCTTACTACATCCACTTTCAGATGTATCCACACTGGAGGATGTGTAGAAGGCAGTAAGCAATTACAGTTAAAATGACCATTGCTTAGACTGTTCTAGAAAATGTTGAAATTAAATTACTTGGTTCTTTGATGACAAAGTTTAATGTTGAAGTTCTAAATTAGTCCACAACATATGTAAAATTAATTCAAACAAAAACTGAATTAATTGTAAAATATCCCTATAATTATAAATTAATGTATCAATTGAAAGATATTTATTATGAGAGCAGGAAGACACTTCTTCACCATAATCTCACAGTAAGAAAGCAGGGACAATGCAAAGTGCTATACAATCCTGTGTAAGCATCAACCCTCCACACAGTAAAGCACAAGAGACTGAAAACTGTGAAAATCCACATTTCTTGCATTACAGAAAAGTAGTAACTCAAGATCCAAAGATATTTATTAGGTACACTGTGGGACTCAAGTTGAAATCAGGCATCAAAAATCCTCAAAATCCTACTTTGATTTTCATTTCTCTTGAGAGCATATTGCAGTAGTCTCTTCTCAAGGCATATCACTGTAGTAACTTAAAATTGCCTTGAACACTTAGGGTAAGATTCATAGCACTTGACTTTAGCTGTCTGAAATTTAAGCACCTAGATTAAGTAAAGATTTTTCATTATCTGATCAATAGAGACATATAGGTACCTTTAGAATATGATTCATTCCACCTTTAAATGAGACTCAGTATTAAACAGTAATTACTAGATGTGGCTTTCCATGGAATTACTTTTTTGTGTCAAGTGTTTGTGATAGGCCAAACACCATTGCCCAGCTGGTTATGCAAAGCCTACCTGTGTGTGTCATGTCCTCTACATGATCATGTAATTTGTTGAAAAAAATTAAAATATTATGCTGTCATTTAGTGAGTCATAATCCATCAACAAAATTTTCAGAAGTTTTTCTGTTTAGTTTATCAATATATACACACACAGCAAAACCACACATAGCTGTTCACATACAAGTCATTCATCCCTAATTACAGAGTTGCAAGAGTAGCTGGAAGTCCAGTCCCAATTATATGATTAGAAGTAGAGGTTGCATTGACACATCAGTTAATTTTAAGTGTTGGAAGAGCATAAGGTTTGTTTCTGTTTACGTTGTCTACTATTCTGAAGTCTGTTCTCTCAAGCAAGCAACCTCCTCCCACCTTTCTGCCCTTAGATATTATCTAAGTTAGAAGACTCTTGCTATTATACACCTTTTTGCTTTTCATTTTACTCTGATTTGTAGATTCATCACTACATCAGCTTGTCACGTGGGTATAGAGAAATATCAGCCTTTTGGGCTCTTCACCTTATCAGTCAGCCAGTTCTTGAAAAGATTTATCATAAAGCTTTTACAACTTAGTGTTTCATTGTAGATTAACACTTTTATGTTCTTTATGTCTTTTATTCTGGCAAAGATTTCTTGTACCAAAGGAAAAGGTATTTTACCTAAATTTTTGTTGGTTTTTATGATGCACTACTTTACATTATAATGCTAAACATACTTTCTATCACAACCTAAAGAAGGGATTACCTAGCAGAGATTGTTTGACTTCATCATCTACTACATATGAACATATCCTCTAGGAAAGTCATCACCACAAATTCAGCCACTTATGTATCAGCTAGGCTATCAGCATTTTGATTAAGAAAGGAGGAAGCACTGAGGTACTCAGGAAAAAGGCTGCAACATCTTTCACAATTTTTAGATATGATGTGTATCTACTTCACATAGAAGGGAGAATATTCACAAAAAAGATCTGATTTCTCTATTATAAGTTCAATACCGAAATATGTCAAATAGGCCATGGTGAAAAGACATCTGTGGGAGTTTCTGTTGGTGGAAGGGACAAGCAAATAGAAGAGAATATTCTGGTGATTTTCTGATTCTTTTCTTTCTATCTTTATTTTTTTCAGATGGTAGAGCAGAATTGTTGGCATAGCATTATTTTCTGAGGACAGAGGGTTATCACAATAAAGATTTGGAGTGACTAGTGACAAGGAAGGGATGAAATTACTTGATCATAGAACAGAACCTCTCTCTCCTTTTTGATCACCTTTTCTCATGATTTTGCAACAGCTGTTGTATTATTTCTGTCTTTGAGGGTAATTTAAAAAAATTATTTTTACACACTGTGAGCTGCACATCTATGCTTTTCATCCCACTACCCATTTTTAGTTTTACATCTTTGTTTTTCTCTTCCTGTGTATCTATCTATACAAGCTTCTGAGACTGGCTAATAGGGGAAAAGTAGCTTTCTTGCATTCCTACAAATCTAGGAGAAGGCTATGTTCAAACAGACTTCTTAATTTATTTTCCTTGCCTATTCTGACTGACAAGGAGTGGGAAAGAACTACAGTACCTGGCTACTCCAAGAGAGCAAGTGGTCAGTGGAAAAAAATCCATTTGGAGGATAATGATTTGTGATATATTTCATGGGTCAATACTGTGTCTAATTCTCTTAAACTTTTTTTTTTTTTTTAATTACCTGGATGATGGGGCAGAATGTAGCCTCAGTATCTTTGCAGATGATATAAAGTAAGGAGAACTGGCTGCCATTTGTGCTGCCATGTAGAAGAACCTTGACAGACTGGAGAAATAGGCTCACCAAAAAACACTATTAAGTTCAGCAAAGGGAACTGACACATTCTGCACCTGGGTAAGAATAATTCCATGCATCAAGAGATGCTGAGGACCACCCTGCAGCAAAGTAGTTTACTGTAAAGGGGATACCATGTAAAGGAGTCAAGCTTTTTTCAGTGGTGCCCAGTAGCAGAACCACAGGGAATGGTCACAAACTGAAACACAAGAGGCTCCTTCTGAACGTCACAGGATGCCACAGTAAAACACTTTTTTACTCTGAGGCTGACTGAGCACTGGCACCAGGCTGCCCAGGGAGATTGTGGAGTCTCCCTTCTTGAATATATCGTGGACCAGATGACCTCTGGAAGTGCCCTAAAACCTCAAATCTCTGTGATTTGTCAATTTTGTTATTCTGTGTATGTACATATGCACATCTGCCTACATAAATATATAGTATGAATGCACACAAATGTGCAGTAAGTTCTATGACTTCATTATATGTGAATATCTAATCATATACGCATGCATATATGAATAAACAGAAATGCAGCCATCTCCTTGTATTACTGAGCTGCTCTTATTATTTATATACCTTATCATGTTGCACAATGAGAACTACAAACAAGTTAGGGACTTAAAATGAGCCTGAGAACTAAAAATATTTTGGAATTTTGATAGATATGATTCCAATGATCAATTTGTTTTAATGTACTGCTGACTCTAGGCCTTAATGATGTAGGTCATGTAATAACAAAATCTTTTAAAACTGTGTGTGAGATTAATAAGATGGTTTAGTCACTTCTGGTTTTTACTTGATTTTCTGCTTAGTTTTGCATTAGTTGCTTGCTTGTTTTTATTGGAGTGGTATAGAGAAGTGCTGTTAAAGCACTTTGTTGTACTAGTCTCCAACAAATAGACATTGTTACTTCAGGATCAGGGAATATGAAAAATGCCTGCTAATGTAGACATAAGACATCCGGAATTTTAATTCATCTATCTGTTAGATCCTCACAAGCATTATAAAGAATTCTAAATGTTTCAAATAAGTGATAGACTAGCTTCAATATTAAATTTATTAATTTTAATGGTAATGTATGTTAAGTAATAATGGCTGTGCTCAACATCTTGAAGTGCTAAGGAGAAATATATGATTTTGCCTTTGGTATTTTACTGTACCTACAGATGGCCAGATGGCCAATGTCAACACTAGTCAAGAGCTGCTGTTGGAGAAGTAAGAGGCAGAGAAGGGATTAAGTTAGATGAAAGATGCAATTCAAACTTAAGAAGAAAGTGAGCACTGGTAAAATACCAATTCAAGGAACATGAAAGCCCTCCAGGGACATCCTACAGATAGAAATCAAAGACTGTAAGAAGAAAAGATCATTAGCATAAACACAAATTAATCCTTTGGACTATGATTAGTGGGAAAATTACAGACTCTTTAAATCAATGCATAATTAAAATTACACAAAAAAATACTTCCAAAAAGTAGAAAATATATCCTACTTTTTACATTTATAACAGGGTTTTATTAAAAAATTGTCCAGCAACAGTGCTCTCACTGCTGCCTCCCTTTCAAGCTCATGAAGAAAATATGGGGAAAAAAAGGGCTGTAATTTCCACATTGAATTATAAAAAGTTAACTTTGGGACAGAGCTTTCCAAGCATCAGCCCAACAACTGATGTTATGTTGCTTTGTTTTGTTTTGTTTTTCATGTAAAGTTCTTTGCAGCTCACGAAAGTCTGTGGTAAAAAATGACTGAAAATTTTTACACTGATCAATTCTATGGATACATGTATGAGAGAGAGAGAGAGAGAGAGAGAGAGAGAGAGCTTTTGACACTTAGCCACTCTTTCATGATCAATCTGTCCTTTCTACACAGTCAGATGAATATCTAAGTCCTTATTGTTGAAAATTCCCGTGTCTAAAACTCATCTTTTAAGAGGCCTGGGAAAGTAATACACCATCTAGATGACATCTGATTTGTGTCTTTCATCGAGATCATTTGTTTCAGAACTGTGAAAAATTGTGAGTTTAGCAGCAGTGGATTGAATGGCTACTGACACCTTCAAAGGAGCAATAGTGAAGAAAGCTGCAGAATGGCTAAATCAAGCAGGAACCGATAAATCAGTGTTACTGGGTTGGTGCAACTTCACAGAAACTGAACATAATGAGAATGGCTGATATCTTACAAAATATATAGAAGTTACCAATCAAATTGGAATGTACTTGGCAGATCAAATAATTCCATTGCTGAGCTCTTTGGCTACCTCTCGTTGGAGGAAATTATCAGTTTTCTTTAGAAGTGCAAGCATGTGGCATGTCTGAGGTGTTTATTACCTGAAAAAGGAAAATGGTGACCCTAGGCATAAGACAGAAGGCTGACCTGCACAAATGTTTAGCCTTCTTTGAAATGTTCTAAGAAACTTGAGTGATTAAAGGTCTGGTGAACATGAAACTGTTTAGGCAAGTGAAGAATGGCTATGGGACTTCTCAAGTGGCACCATAAACTTATGCTTAATCAAATGAGTGAAGCCATGTCAATTTTCTTGACTTCCTTTCCATTGACTATCTTTTCATTAAGCTATGCATTTGGCATCAAGTTTTTGTCTCAGTGTGGATAACTCCATGCATGCATGTTTGGCTGCAGAAGATGTCGACAAAGTGTCTATGAGTAAACAGTGATCAGAAGCAATACCAGCTTCTTCAGTAACTGCATTGTGAATCATAAGTGGGAACTGATTTAGAAAACAAAGAGGTATTCATGGACACAGTGGAAAAGGTAAAATATTTTTTTATGTGTATTTGTGAAGACTTCTTTTAGATTTTATAGTTTATGAAACAACCTTGGAAACTTTCTAAAAATTTACACTCACAGACTGGTAAGCATACAACCTTTGTTCCTGATGTGTTCTTTGCCTCCCTTAAAATTCAACAGTAGTCATTAAAATCTGCATAGGGACACATGCTCATTTAGATCTCTCTATATAATGCATTCGTTTCATACAGTAGTTCCCAGGCTGATGTTCTCAATTCAGTATTAGGAAGGGAGAGATAGAGATGCATTATATGGTATCCTTATTACCATGGCTACCTGCATCACCACTTTTAAGTTAATCTTAGAGTGAACTATCTTGTAAAAAAATACACACAGGTTGATGACCTAGATGAGTTTTAATAATTACCAGGGCATGTTTTAGGAAGATATTCCAGTTCACCATCTGCAGCTGGCTCATATACACAGGACACAGCTCCTGAGCAGCATATGTGCACACAGTAGACACACTTGTCAACATCTGTCGTGTGTGGTGAGGCATTCATCATGTGGGTGCCTGTGGTTCTGTCTGTATCAGATGTATGCAAAGATTGCTGTGTGAAGGTTCACCCCAAGGAATACAGCTCATATTTGGCTTTTTTGAAATTTTGTTGTAAGTTTGTGATGTCAATTTCTGTTTCTCTAACAGACGGTGCTAGGCTGTTGCACAGCTGGAGTTGCATATGGGATTAGCAAAAAATTCCATGTTTCCTATTCCTTCTTGAAGCTCTTGTCAGGCCTCTGTAATAGCTTTCTCAAGCAATTGGCACATGAGTGTCAAGGTACTAACTTTCTGACATGCAATGATCTGTGATGCCATAAACTATATGACCCTGTATCATCATGTACTGAAGTGTGCAACTGAAGGTAGCAAGCTAGACTATGATTTAAGCATGGAAGAAAATTTTCCACTCATTCACACTGTATAAATCAGTCAGAAACGTAAAAAAAACAAAAGAAGGAATCAAAGGGATTAAGAGATATTCGAAAGGAATAAAGTAACAAAACCAAACTCATAAAAACCAGAAGCTTATAATTTTTATATTTTTTTGTCTGAATAATCTTGGTGAAGATATAATTTGATATATTGATTTTGTTATTTGACCCGATACAGAGGAGTTAATTTTCTATTTTTCTGGTTTTCTTCTGATTTTCCAGAAATGGTCTAGTTTTAGGCCTGTCATTATACATCTTCTAAGTAAATTGCCTTGGAATACATATCTCTGTTGAGAAGCCGTATGTAGCCATTGTTATCCACAGATCTTCTTCACAAATTGTATTAAACATGTACAGAGTGTTTTCAGGGTTTTCATGATCCCACTTTGTTAAAAAACATAGAATTATTGCATTATTCAAGCAAAATATAAGTATACAGCTCTGATCTGCAGTGTGCTGAATTAATTCTCAGCAATCCATTTCTATTAAGATGAACAGTTCCTGAACAAGTAAAAAAAAAAAAAAAGCATAGAAACTTAATGACCCATTTATTTACACTCTAATAACTGTCTGCATAAATTGTATTACTTACAAGCTCCAAATACTGAGATTTTGTGCAACTTCATTTCCTTTCTAACCACTGATTAGTGCAGAAGTATCAACGAAGGAAATCAATCAAGAGCTGATTTTTAATAAAGATTTTAATATGCAATAAAAATAGTATTTTTTAAAATGCTGTGAATAAAGGATGCATGCTTAATTCATGGTAATATGAACATCACAATATGTAGACTTCCAAACAATATACTTGGAAGAGATCCTTTTTCCCCCACTGCTTCCTTTGAGGCAGCTGATCATGCAGAAGCAGAGTAAAGGAGAAATGTGATCCTTTTATCTTCATAGTCAATCACTAGGGAAAGAAAAAAAAAAAAAAAAAAGGAAGCCAACCCTTTCTTTCCCTAACACCTCCTGTACCAGTGTAATATCAATATACTAATATCACTAAACATGCTTAGACTGAAATATTTTGTCAAAGTTTCTGGTCTTTTTGATATTACTGGTGAAAACTGTGATAGACTTTGAGGAAGATGGATGTGATGAATGAATGTTTATGTGATTTCTTTTCAACTGAGAAATAAGAAAGACATTTGGAATTAATGTGTCTTATGTAAAGCCTACTAAAATCCACACAAAAAAAAATGGATATTTTGACTCAGAATCAATTTGGAATTGATTTCTCAAAAAGATAAACTTGACGTGGATGTCAAGTTTGCCTAGATGTTCTCTAACCGAATCCTCTTTGACCAAGGGAAAGTCTTTCTTAATATTCTTTATGTATAAGCTATTACATGCAACTATGCCCTCAACCTTTGTTTTGAATCCAAAATGAAAGTAACTATTATAAAATTTTATGTGATTAAACTTAGACAGTTTTAAAATTTTTAGCAAACTTTTAGAATGTCTTCTTTTAAAAGGATTCACTTATATTTAATTGATTAATTTTGAAACTACATATTGTATCATTCCTGAAGCCATGTAGGCTTCATTTCACTGGAATGTCAGAGATTGTTCAATTTAGACTATTTTGAAAGCAACACTGAGCAAATTTTGTCAAAAGGCACACCTAAAGCTGGAGTTGTATATGTTTTTGATGTTTAATATATTTCAAAATAATAACTAATATCATAGAGGTTACTAGGGCAGAATTGAAACTATCAGTTCAGCAACATCTAAGTAACCACAGGAGTGGTTTTTTGTGACTGTATTCAAGGCATGGTTTTCAGAGGTGTTTACTCCTTGATCAAAAACTATCCCTACTGTCTTAGAGTTGTTGATGCAAGCTTAATCTTTGAAATCTGTTTTAACTACAACTACAAAAAAGGATTCCAGTGACACATTCATTTCTTAAAAACAATACCAACAAAATAACAGGAGATAAATGAATATTTAGAAAATAAAAAAAAAAAAAAAGGAAAGTAACAAGAACTTGCACAGATTCAGTGTAGCATAGAATACGCATGTTTTTCTTGGGAGCGGGTGGTACATTTAATATCTGTTTTCTGATTTTTCAATATACTAAATATATCTATCTGTAATTTGAATTCTGTAACTATCAGTGGCTATTTTCAACATTACATGTGAATTAAAAAGACAAGAACACTTGAAATATAATAAATTGAAATATAATAAATTTTTGAATATTATATGTTTCAATTACGTAGGCATGTCTTGTGCAATCTCAAGTCTCTAAACAGCAAATTCTGTAAAAGCAAAAGCTTTGGAAATCTTGTAGCCATCTCTTATTGTATTTTAAATGTAGACCACATGGTCAGGAGGAAAAAAACAAGCAAACACATTCTTAAAATATCAGGTGAATTTTGAAACGCAAAATTGAGATTAAATAGTGATGTGACATATATAACTATTAATAAATATATGTCACATAACTGTCAAGCGATTAGAATACATGAAAATAAGTCACTAATTGAAGTCTTTGTCACAAGCAATAGAATGAATGGATGAATTGAAGTACGTGAATGAATTGCAGGAGTTGTGGTTTTACTTTCATACAATTACACATACACAAGAATTTGCATTAGAACTGAACAAAACTCAGGTTAGATCTTATTTATTCTTATATTAGTTTATTTTTTTTTTTGATCCCTGAAATATCTGTTTCAAGACTAGCAAATTAAAATATACTAGTGCTCTGATTTTGAAATTAGAAAATGGTTTTTAACTACCCTTTTATTATAACTAGAACAATATTATATTGAAACTGAAAAGACCGTGAACCCAATGGACTTCAAAGAGTCTGCAGCTTTCAGAGAGAAACCTTGTGGATTTGTGATGATCATGACTGAGAGAAGGTGAGATGAGAATGATATATGTAGAAGAAGACAAGCTTGTTGCCAAAAAAATCTTGCTACAATTTTTGTTTAAGCATATATAGATTTTACTGCATGTCAGGGTAATGCATCTTCAGGGCCCACACTTACCTATGACAATTTAACTGAAGCCAGAAATCTCAACTGTTTCATGTAGCTTTTCAGCATTATTTCAGGCTCCATGAGATAAAAAACTCTATCCTTCTGAGAAGAAATAATCCAACAAGAAAAAATATTATACTCCTTCGCTTCATGCCAAAATTGTGGTATGACCAGACCTTTCCTATCTCTTGCTTTCCCTTTAATCACTTATGAAGAGACAGCCCATGAACTGTATCCATTAGGAATTACTGCATGGAATAAAACTAAACTGAATAACTACTAACAGCTTGTTGAACCTTTAGAAAATTATTATACTTTTTTTACAGGTTCGTTTCCTAATCTCCACAGTAAAAGCCCATTGTTTAATTTGTGATCCGTAGTTAAACAGCAGAGGATTGACTGGATCATGCAACACATGAAGTATCTCTAATAGAAATTCAGGTCAGTCTGCCTGCACTTATGATTGATTGACTTATTGATTCACTTTGCTTATGCCTAGGATATTTTTAACCTGTTTGTGGTTTTCTGAGTAATGATACTTAATAAAATTCCATTTGTTGTGACTGACCAGATACAAAACATGCACTTTCTGCACATTAAAAAAAAAAAAAAAAAAAAAAAAATCCTTCTTTCTGATTCAAGAAAAACTGCATTGCCTTACATTCAGACACTTGCAAATACTGTAGTAAATATTGTTCCCACACTGGTCAGTTCTTGAACTTATGGTTATGAATCGGATATCTATCAAAATATTGGCCAGGGAAAATTTAAAACAGATGCTATTTTGATCATAACAATATTATGTAGTAGAAGGAAAATAATTATAACTTCCTAATGTGGCAAGTTGACCTTGGCAAGGCATCAGATGCCCACTAGGTTGCTTAATCAATCCTCACTCTCAACAGAATAGGGGGAGAAAATATGATAAAAAGCTTGTGGATCAAGAGAAGGATAGGGACATTACTACAAAATTATCATCACAATAAAAATTGACTCAACTTGAGGAAACTATTTTAATTCATTGCCACTTACCAGTAGAGTGGGATAATGAAAGCAAATCTTGGAACCTTCCCTCGTCCCAGGGAGGGATCTTCATTCCCTTCTTCCCAGGCTCAACTTCCCTCCCAAATTCTTTGCCTTCTCCTCTCAAGCAGCAGAGGGAGTTAAGGTATGGGCATTGCAGTCAGTTCATGATACTTTGTGCCTGCTTAACCTTCCTTCTTACTCTCTTCCCTTGTTCAAACACGGAGTCACATCCTCCATAAATTTTGCTGACATGGATCCTTCCCATGGGATGCAGTTCTTCACAAACAGTTGGGTTCCCTCTTATGGGGTGCAGTCCTTCAGGAACACGTTGCTCTAACACAGGTCCCCCAAGGGGTCACAGGTTCTCACAGAAAACCTGTTCTAGCATGGGCTACTCTTCACAGCTTCAATCCTCTATTTACCTGAATTAAGTAAAATGTGTACTATTCATTAGTGACAATATTGTCTTTTATCCCAGACTTTTCTCCATTCTGTTTGCAAATGGTTTATGTTTTGAAGTGTCTAATGACACTGATTTCAAATTTTCCTGAAGTGATAGACCTCTTCTATAAATTCTTTTTTTTTTTTTTTTTTATAATAATAAGAAATTAAATATCAGCTGAAGAAATTTTGCAGCTGGTATATTCTTACATTACCAATGCTTACCAGCCCCATCATAGGGTAAAAAATGGCAGACTGTCAGTTACAGATCAGTACATTTGCAACATCTGCTGCTCATCTTAGACTAAAATTGCTGTGCATATTTTCTTATTTCTTCTTTCTAAAAGTACTGCTTCTCAAACATCTGACATGCTGTCACTTCTGAGAAAAATTATTCCCTCTCATTTATGCATAAATAAATATTTTCTGTTTTCTTAACTTTTAGAACCTTAGGTACTACCATGAAGAACCTTTGCAAAAAACAGACCATAGTCCAGAAAGGTTAAAATAAAATAATATTCAGGACAACTTCATGACTGATGACTCCTGGAAGAATATGTACGAAGTTCTCAAAAAATCAAGAACTTGAGTCATCAGAAAATGTCAACAGATTCTTTTCAAAAAGGGCTGCACAGAAAATATTACCTAGGCAGTATTTTTTTTTTTCAAAATGTGTCAATGTTAGCTGTTTCTCAGCCACCATTTCTGAATGATTCTTCTTTCTTCTTATTTCTCTAGCTAATGACATCTTGATTAACACTTAGAATGAAGGACTTTCCTTGATTAAAAAAATACTTAAAAATATTTTAATTACAAAACAAAATTCTATAATAATATTTTGTCATAACAGTACATTTTTTTTTTTATACTACAAGGTCATAGAAGATCATGAATTCCAGTGGCTGGCTGACTACAGAGAAATATGCAACAGGCTTATTTCATTGCAATAGGCATTTTGGATAAAATTCCATCTGGCATATGGTCCCTGCAATTCCCAGCTGTTGCATGATCCATTGCACAGTCTACAGCAGCCCCCTGTGGGTTAACACCGGGCAGCATATCAAAAAGCTGCTTATGGCTTTCTAACAGACACTCAGCTGCTGAAATTCAGCACATCAGAGGCTGCATGAGGAAGACTCAAAAATTCAGCATTAATGAGGCAAAAATATAGTGGCAGCAAAGGCACAAAATTATTCATGCTGTCCAGCTGGGAAATTAGACTGATTTATCTTTTATGATCAGAAATTAGATCAATTCTTGAGTAAGTATTGAGGGTAGCTATGGAGAGTTATACAGGGACTCAGTGACAGAAACACCAACCTCATTCTTTGCCACAGATTTCTCCTTAAGACCTTGCTTGAATGAAGACTTTCCACCCACCCACGTTGATTTATGTGTTCATGCACTTAATGGGTAGTAAAACCAAAGGATTTTTTGCCATCATTACAAATTATCTGCATCATATGGCAGACTAAAGAACCTTCTTTGAAATTGTGAACAGTTTTTACTAGACAAATTGGAAGTAGTAAAATCCCAAGCATGAAGATGTAATTATGTATCTTAAAGCAGTTCATGTCCCTTTCAGTTTGAAGTAAAATATAACACTTCATGAATGCAGACACCTGCAGTGGGAATTTTGATTGATTCTTATATGGGTTTATGTGATTATAATGCAACTCATGCTTTTTTTTTATTAGAAAAATAAAATTGAGGTAATTTGCCTGACAGAATTCTCTCTTTCTATAGATTTCTAAAACTATAATAATAATTTAAAAAAATTAAAAGAAGCTCTTTATGTTTGCCTCAATTAAAAATTGTGTGCCCCTAAAGTATAAACATGAATTTGTGGCCCACTGAGATTACTGTTTGCTAAATTTACTGCAATAGTTAACTTCGGAATAGATGATGCCTACCTGTGAGTGGGTATTTTTTCAATGAAAAATATTAAGTCATTAAAAACTAAGAAAACTCCTAGAAAACTCTTGCTTCCTGGAGTGCACATTTAGAGGAGGACCATTTGACAATCTTTATAGTTGAAAAATTTTATAATGAAACAATGTTTTAAATTTGTCATTATTACATTTATTAGTATTACATGTATTATTGCTATCTGATAGCATTGACTTAAGAAATTTTCTGGATGCATAAGACTAAGCAAATTTTATAATTAACAAAAATGAACATTTAATGTTACATTTGTGGGTATAGAACACTGCAAGTAGCTGAGCATTCCTGGCGTTCTACATTAAAAATATTTCACCTGAAGGCAAAATAAGAATGAAATAATAATTCTACATAAAATATCAGCAGCAGTATCAACTGGATTCCTCTTTATGTTTTTGTTATGTACTTCAAAATTCAATATAGGAATAGCAATCAATTTTTTTGGAGGGGTTGAGATGGCTGGAGCCATCTCAACAAGGCAAAAACTGGCGATGCTCTGCTTAAAGATTCTCCAGCAGAAGGTGGGTTGTTGATTATTGCTGATTTTTCAAGTTAGTTTAATGTGGTACTATCCCCTCTAAATATTTTGAGTAGATTACATGTATTATTTTCTATCAAGTTGCATACAAATCTAAAAATGTCATAGATTAAAGAATAAATTTGATTTCATTTACTGTTAAATGCTCATAGTAATTCCCAGTCCAAATTCAGTATCTATAGTTTTGTTCTCTACCTCCAAGAAGTATACAGCCCATCCACTCACCCTACCATACAGTCTCCCCACTTTTGCTCACCCATCTACAAGCCAGCCATAATTTTTCATCTATTCTAAAATGAAAGTCAAATGCTGCCTGAGATAATTTTAAAAAATAATAATTAAGATAAACAATTGCAAAACAAAATATTAACAACAACCAAAAC
Source organism: Erithacus rubecula (assembly GCF_903797595.1). Classification (NCBI taxonomy): domain Eukaryota; kingdom Metazoa; phylum Chordata; class Aves; order Passeriformes; family Muscicapidae; genus Erithacus; species Erithacus rubecula. The sequence continues at coordinate 51,850,668 of NC_136658.1, read as the reverse complement.
AAAAAAAAAACAAAAAAAAAACCCAAAAAAACCCCCCAAAAAACCCAACCCAACCAATTTAAAACAAACAAACAAACAAACAAACAAACAACAACAAAAAAAAAACTGAACAAAGCCCGGCAAGTGTTATCCAAAGAATGTCACTTACTAATTTAAACTCAGCATGTGGCGAGTTAGTTCACCACATTTAAATCTAGGGAAGAGAACTGCAAAAAACAAGGACTATGCCTGCAGTGACTTCAAAAAACAGCTGTGTAAGACTGAACTACACCAGTAACACAGACTTACATCTCTGTGAGTGGGTGTTAATATCAAATATTTCAAGAAATCTTTTTTTCCCCTACACTACTAGAAAATGTGTGTATGTTCTGACTAATTTAAAGAGGATTCCGAAAGTTGCTTAGTTGTAGTGGGAAGCTGTTATCTTTTTTTAATAAACCCAGATTTAACTTACTTACTCACAAAATGTCTACAACATTTGTTTTGATATTAGATGTTACTGATAGTATCAGGATAACACTGCAGAACTGTAAACTTGTCAAAATTGAAGCCACAGGAATTCACCACAAGCAATCTGGCACTAACTCTTCATCTCTGCAGGAAAAAAAAACCCTCTTTATCATTCATTTCTAACTCCTTGTTCTGCCACAGAATAGCCTAATTTTTTCTGGGCTGTGGTCTTGCTTTTAGCCCTGATGTGAGAACCAGCCCACACGTAGGCACAGTGGGTCTCAGTCCCCCTGTGTCCCACCTGGTGGGACAGGAAGTTGCCTGAAGGGTGAGCTGGAAGGCACTGGGAGAAGCAAGGCATAGCCTGCATCTCTTGTGCCAGGGACACAATTCACATGCCTTTGTACTCAGCCTGGGGATGCACAACTTCTCACAAGTGAACCTAGGATTATTCACACTATTTTATTATTCCTGATGAAAGTCAAATAAGTTTTAAACATCGTTTTAACCTTTATTTCCAATATTCTAGTTACCACACACTGTTATACTGAATGAGAAACAAACAAAAATTACTTGGATAGAAAATAATTGTCAAGCTTCTACTTAGCAGATTAGAAGACTGCATAAAATGAAATTTAGTTTTGCGTATTTCTTAGAGAAGCAACTTTTGCATCTGCAGAAAAGAATTTGATTTCTTCTTGACCCCATCCAATATGCAGTTTTGGAGTTTCTGTTTATATCAACAAGCCTTGAAAACCGTTCTTTGTCTTAGTATTTTTTTTTATCAACTTTATTGCCTGCACATACTTCCTGAAGTTAGATTCACTGTGGGTGTAAGTGACAGACTGTATTTCTAACCAAACACATTCCTACTTGAAAAAAATTATGCTTTTCAATATCTGAGAACTACTTCGCAACCCATTATAGCATTCTTAGACTCTTGATCATGTAGTTTGTTTCTCTAGTAGTTTAGTTATGTCTGGCTATCTTTTAAAAAAAAATCACACAATTCCTTTTCTCTCTGTCTGGCACTCATGTAGAGAATGAAATTTGTTCTTAAATTTCACTTCTGGCTTTGGACAGTTTTAAATTGCCTATTCAGAGAAACCATTCTTATTCATAGGTTATGTCATTGTCAAGCTGTATTTTATAAGGTGATCCTGTCTCTCCACAATCATCTTCAAATTACTTAGATTATTTGATGAAAAACCTCTCATGTCTATGTTCCAGAGGTAACCATTTACTTTCAACATGAGACTCTACTCATGTAGAGTATTGAAGAAATCCAGACAAATCCTTCTGAAGTGTTACTTTTTATGTGCTACATTTGTAAGAGCAGGGGATTGTCTCTTGTCATTCTTTTTCTATCCTTTTAAAATTTTCTGAACACTACTGTCCTTCACTTATTTACTGATGTAATTCAGAAATACTGCGATTTGCATGCAAAGAGAATTTGTGTGACATAATTGTTCACCTAGGTGAATAAACTAGGAAGATATTTTCTGTTTTATATATAGTGATTCTGGATTATAAGTATTTCAATTAAATAGAGAAAATTATCTACATGCTCAGTATAATGGTCATGGGGGATTTATTAATCACAAAACTTTTATACATTAGTCTCTTTTTACTTTGAGAGCTAGGTAAATTCTAGTCAACGTGAAATGACAATCTGTAACACAAAATACTTCGAGCTTGGTTATATGAACATTAGTCTCCAAAACTTCTTCAAATGATAGAAAAGCTGAGTTCATTATCTCCTCACATTTATTCCAAATTAAAATACTGAAAGGTAGGCAATTTTCTCATTTCATTCCATAGCAACAAATGCAGATGAATAAAAAATTATTTGTTTCGCTCAAAAAGGTTGGAAACTCTAAACTTAATAGGGCAGATGTAGCTAAATTAAACCATTCATTTCAGATCTATTATCTCACTACTTTAGTATTAATTTCCATTTACAAAATCAGCTACTTTTTGGCTATTTGATGACTACTTGCTATTTGTAGTGAACACAATTGCTCCAAGTGAGGATTAATGAATGAAAAACACTGAACTACAAATAAAACAGATATTTATATCTCAGAAATATGCCCTTTGCATACCCAATACTTATCTGTATAAAGAATTACTGCCAGCTTTTAAATAAGTGGATAATTCTCTTTCTCACTGTGGTCAGTTTATAGATAACAAAGGCACACAGAGCAGAAGAGTTTGCAAATAAATTTTTTGTGTTGTTTCACTGACTAAAATATTAAGCAGATTCCTGAATGATGGTTTCATGCTTATTGATTCTTGTTGCATAAGATATTACGTTGCCATCAGTTGCAGTACCTTGTAAGTGTTTTAGGCTGAAGTTGTCTCACTCTATAAAAGTTCTGCCATTGCAAATTTTGATTATAAATGTATTCTATCATTACACATGACAGATGTTTCAAGCCCTTAACATCTACACAGTTCTTCATTGGTGTCACTCCATGTCCATGTCCATGTCCATGTCCATGTCTTTCTTACACAGGGGAGTCCAGACCTGCACAATGGTCTGGATGTGGCCTTGGCAGCACTGAGTAGAGAAGAAGATTCACCCCCCTCAGACTCCTGGCAGTGCTTCTTCCAGTGCAGCCCAGTCTAGGTTTGTATTTCTTTGCCCTAAGTGAGTATTGATCATTCATCTTCAATTTCTTGACTAACAGGGCTCTTCTGAGAGAAAAAGAAATAAATATTTTGGGATAAAAAAGACACCAAAACAAAAGTAGAAGATAAAGTGTCAGTCTCATAACCAGCATTAGAATGGAAAATATTTTTTAAATATTTTAAATCTGGCAGTATGGGATAAGACTTACTATTTAAGATCTTTTTTATAATTAAGATATGAAAAATAGAGGAGGCTAAATTTTTTAAGATACGAGTCATAGTCCTAATAGAAAGAAACTGAAAATAGTAATCAGTAGTTCAATATCAGAAAAAAAAAAAAATCACAGGACTTACAGTGCAAAGGGTTATGCTCAAGACAGAACTACTATGTGTGGCAGCCAGACCAACAGCCAGTGATCAGACATGGGGAGACCTGGAATGAACTTTTTATTTCCTCCCAGTCTGTGCTGCTGGCCACATCTGGGCCAAAGGGTCAGGCTTTTTGCCTGGTGCAAGAGCACATTCTTTTCAGAAGGTTTCAATGTGTCTTTAAAATAGGAACCTTAGAACATAAATTGGAGAGAAAGTTTACCTTATGATCTGATTTGAAAATAATGAAAGGAAAAGACTGTACTGCATTTGACTGGCTTCACATTGAACAGTGCAGGAAAATTTGTAACTGGTATTTCCCTCCCTTTAGCATCCTTCATGTCCTAAATCCAAAAATGCATTTTGGCATGTGACATTTACCTATAGGCTTTGTGCCCTACTTCATGCTCTATTCTAGTAGCCAAAAAAAACCCCTAACAAACCAAACCAAACAACCAAACCAAACCAAACCAAAAAACCAAAATCCAGAAGGGTTTCACCAGGCAGCAACTGACAGAAACTGAGAGCACAGTCTCAAGCTGATCCAAGGGAGATATAAGTTGGATATTAGGAAGAAGTTTTTCACAGAAAGAATAATAAACTATCGGAATGCTTTGCCTGGGAAATGGCTGAGTCACCATCTCTGGATGTATTTAAAAAAAGATTGGATGTGGCACTCGGCGCTATGATTTAGTTGAGGTGTTAGGGCATGGGTTGGACTCAACGATCTTGGACGTCTCTTCCAACCTGCGATTCTGTGATTCTGTGAAAAAAAACCCCTAAAAAGAAACACATATTAAGAAAAAAACAACAGCAACAACAAAAACAACAAAATAAAAAACAAAAACAAAAAAAACCAAACAAACAAACAAAAAAACCCCAAACAAACTAAAAAAAACCAAAAAAACGCCAAAAAACAACAACAACAACAAAAAAAGGTTTTTTTGAAATAAGAAAGAATAAAAAAATAGGAAGAAAAAATAATATGTCTAAGTAGTTCATAATTAGCAATGAGGGCAATTCTGAACAATTCTGTGAAATCATCAAAACTCCTGGCAAGTGTTCTTTTTTACAGTATACTCCCTTAAAATGGAAGTGATTTGAAGACAGGAATCATGTTTAAGGAGTGTAGTAGCACTCATGGAGGCCAAAAATGATCTAGAGCCAAAAATTGCATAGTTTGAACACCATCAGTCTGTCTTAGAAAGATTTATCCCTGTTGGGGCAAGAGAAATCATGTTTATAGGCATGAGCTAGTTCATGCCACTTGCCCTCAGAGTCTAAGATATCTGTTACCCACACTTTACATAACATCTCAGACACTTTGAGCATTCTCTTCCCCGGAGAGTTATGCCATTATCTCTTATCTACATCATTTGATACTTGGAAGAAAAGCTTGGCATTCACAGACAGTTGGAGTTTCTGGGTTTATATGACTAACATAGACAGGTGGTATCAAAGTTTTCCGAGTCTGAGAGAATCAACAATGCTATCTCTATCATGTAGTACTTTGTATTGACCTCTGCTTTTACAGAGTCCATGCTTTGCAACTCAGAGATGAGAGAATTGAAGAAGCCCTGCTGGCTGACATGCAGACAAAAAAATTGCATATGGGTTGGGAATTTCATAAGTTTTATGTAAAATTATCTCATACCTCTTTCTTTAGAGAAAATATTCACATTAAATTTGGAAGGTCTATTACTTAGATCCTTGGACCAGATATATCTTCCTGGTAAGCATGAAGACAATAACTTGTCATGAAATGAAAAATTTTTCAAGCTGTTGTAACACCTCACAGAAAGGAAGGAATAATTTCATATGAATGATTCAGACATCATTAAATCCAGAAAAATACTTGTGGACATGTCATATCTATGTCAGTGGAATTTCCAAGTCCTTTGTTATGTTTCAGAAATTGCAAGAAAATTATTATCAAATTTAACTTCAGCATTAATAACTCTAAAATGCTCCCGAGGAATACTACCTACATTTTCACTGAATGAGCAGTAAGTGCTTTCTTTAGTAATTCAAAGTGGTGCTAAATTTTCACTCTCTGAGTGCTTCTATATTCTGCTCCAGGTGCAATGTACCATAATTCCCTTGGGTACACAGGGTACATTTAATCCACAGAACTTTTATCCTGCTTGATTTCAACAGCTTTACACTGATATTCCCCTGAAGCATTTATTTTGTTTGCTTGCTCCTGAGCCTTGCTGCTACTGTAGCAGGTGCATCTCATAAGGCCACTACACTTGAGAGAGAATAATATAAAAAAATTGCAGGTAGACTAACTGCAGTTTTGCAGAGAAAAATAGAGGTTAACACTTCTCTGAAATGATCTTTCCAGTCAAGATCAAACAAAAGCTGTTCCTGATGGAAACCTTTCTGATAGACAGCTGTAGCCCTTCTGCCAATCTTCCCAAGATTTTTAGGTGAAAATTGTTTTTGCCTGCATTTAATAATAGCAGCATCTGTCAAGAAGCACCATGATAGTTCACTGGGCAGAAAAATTTAAAAGAATTTCCAAAGCATTGCTGAATTCACTAATATTTCATTTTTATAGTTGTGTGAAGAAAGAGGCAAGTACTTTGAAAGGGTAGGGATTTTCCTGAGACACTTATTGCTATCAATAGAAATGTCATCTGCTTTAGTGCTTGAAAAGTGGGAGAGACACAGTTCTACCAAAAGGAAAAAAATTAAGTATTTGATAATGAAACATTGAGATGTGTTAGGTCACATATATATATTTATCAACCTTGTTTAATTGCTTTATGCATTTTTCTCTTTGAATAAAGTATCTCATATACACAGTGTCTTCTACTAATGGGTAATAAAGAAATAAGACCACAAAGAGCCTGAAACACCACAAAAGTTTATTTTGAGAGTACAGGAGAGTACTTATTGGGAAGAGGAAAACAGTATACAGAATTATATTGGCAATTTTATTCTACATTTTCAAGTACCCCATAAACAATAGGCTTGGAAATAAGTAATGAAATCTTCTAAACAGTAATGCAAAAAGACAGCATGTATCCATACACAAAGAGAACCAAAAAAAAAGAAAAAAAAAAAACAAAAAACAAACCAGTCCATTTATGTCCAGTTGAGTGTACCCCCATTTTTCCAGCCCCTTATTTGGAGACAGATAATCATCACTCCTATTTCCTTTTTAAATATATTTGAAAACTATAAATCTTTCAACTCCCTCTACAATCATTCCATGTAACCTGTATATAACTTCTGAGTGATAAATCAACTCTAGAAACACGAGAAAATGAGAAAAATGAGAATAGCATGTGTAGGGTGAGACATTTAATGTTTCCTGCCAAGGAAAGCTGTTTGGAAAGCGAGAATATCATCAGCAGCATCAAGAACATATTAAGACTGCAGTCCATCTCACATTGCCCTTTTGATAACATTTATGTACTTAAAAAGGGTTTGTAGCTGTCATCAACTACTGCAAAACTTTCCTTAGAAGGAGAGAAAGCAAACCACTTATATTTGAGGCTGAGCTTTGTAGGATGGTGTGTTACAGTTCAGTTTACTCAGTCACCTCAACAAGATCTACCCTGGGCATAGACTGAATGGCTAATGATATCCTGCATCACTGAAATATCATCTTGCCTCCAAGTTTATAAAGGATGAACAAAACCTTTATGCCTTAATATTGAATATGTACTTTGATTTTTTGGCTTTTTTTTTTGTTTTGTTTTGTTTTTTGTTTTTTTTTGTTTTGTTTTGTTTTTGTTTGACAAACAGCTGCTTAGAATTTTGCCATCATAGCACTGACCTGTTAATTTCTTCATGGCATGTGGAAACTACTAAGGGAAGCAACAGAGGAAATATAAAAAACAGGGTTAGATGGAGCTTCTAAACTTTGGAGGAGCCTATTAAATTTCTCATATCTAATATAAATCCAGGATTAGGCAACTTTAGTTGCCTATTGAATCCACATTGGACATCAGTGGTAAAGGAACTGATTCTAGAATAACATTCTCAAGTGTAGGTGCTATATTAAGTAATGTATCAGAAGTATTTAATGCTGTTTTAAATAAATCTGAATGTCTTGCTTAGCCTTCACTTGTCACTCATGCTGCTAAGTATCTTGACTATTCCTTTTGCCCTGTGCAATCTCTGCTAGACTTATGTTTATGTCTTGGATATTCTAAGGAATTGTGTATGCCAACAGAATATTAAAAACATACTTGCATGTGAACATCTAAGTTTTTGCCAATTAGTTTTGAACTCCCAAAATTTTGGGGGATTATATGTAGAGGAAAAAAAAAAGGTCATATCCCAAGGACTTATAACAATTTCTGGATGTGGTGATCAAAGGAGGGATACTTAAATATTTTAACAGGTTAAGGTTTCTTATGCAGTAACACCTAAGAATTTGAAGGTCAAGGCAGACCTTGTTCATACCTCTATATTAGTGGAAGAATCAAGGTGAGCAAACTGAAAAATTAAAAATCTTTCAGAACATAAAAAAAAAAAATAAATTGCATTCTCTGATTGTCCAAAACAACCTCAGTCTTTCCTAGATCTGGAAGATGTTATTCCTAGAAATTATGCTCTCCAGTAAAATCTGTAAGTATTTATGGGGGAAAGGGAGTATGTTTGTATGTGATTTAAGAAAATGTTGCATTAAAATGGGCAAACGTAGAATGATACAGATGGAAAATTTCAGGTATATTTCTATCTATTAAGCTTGTAGAAAAGATATGGAATCTTTACTGTATTGGGTTGTGGAATGCTTCAGTGGCAAACAAAATGCTCCAAAACCTGTTTGATATCCCATATAAATATCTCTGATGATTTCCATACAATATATTCTCTTGGTCTTTGTTTAAATTGCTAACAGAAAATCATCCAAAACCCCAAGAATTTTCATATTAGTTGCAATGGTTCCACAGTGTGGAATTTTGTACATCCCTGACTGGTTGGTTTTCACTTCCATGAATATTCATGTAAAGATTGAGAGTAATTTGTTGTTTATTTTCTGCAATCATGTTGAATGCTTTCTAAGTAGTAGAATGTGACATACTTCTGCTGCTATAATAATAATATAGAGTCTTTAGTACAGCATTAAGCTAATTTAACTTTTAGGGTCCTTAACAAAGTGAAATGCATAAGTGACTATTCTCCTCTTTTGATGGTAACTGTAACTCCCCATATGGGCAGGGTTCACAGGCATCTCATCTCATTTCATATGCTGCAGTTTAAAGGTCTCCTATATTATTTCTAGCAAATAGAAACATTTAGATGCAAATAGCAATGCATCATGGCAGTATCATACTGGAGTTTGTCTAACTAAACTCTGCAGGTGTGAAAATTATAACAGTCAGCATACATACAACAGTCAGGAAATAATTTTGTCACATAATTTATAATGGAATGTGGCATAGCTTCCTATCTTGTTTTTCTGTTCTTCATTTTTTTGCCTTAAGTACCTCATAGGGATGTATGAAGATATTCAGTATATTTGATACGACTACAGGAGGCTAAAAATGATGACATGGAAGACATAAAGACTTCCAGATTGACACCTGGACATTCAGAATAACCAATGAAATAACAAAGAGCACCAGAAATCCAGCTTTATATAAAAAATGAATATACAATTCTTGAACAAATAAATTTTGTATTCCAACTGCAAAAGAAAAGATTTAATGTAAATACCTTAATCCATGTAGCTCCAGTTCAGATGATATCTACAAACATATACTTCAGTTAGAAGAACTGCTAATTGTGGGATGAAATTTCCTAGTATATTAAAGTAGGATCAGTGAGAAGCCAGATGTGATAATCTACACAATATAGATTGTTATAAGTCAGCTGTGTTCAAAAAGCTTATTCCAATAATTTCTGCATTTTTCAAAGTCCAATTTAACAGTCTATTTAATAGTTCAATCATTAAGAAGCTAGCAGTTCAATTCACTTGCTTCAAAATATGGACCTGAGAAGTTGTACTGCAAAATTAATGGATCAAGAGTCATCAAACAGAAGAAAAAGTGACTCTATAGACAAATAATTCTGGAATTCTCCTGAAAACACAGAAGGTCCTTGATCTTGTTCTTCCTGTTATTAACTTTTTCAGTTTTTAAAAGAGTCTAGCAGAAAACAAATAAGCAGTCTTTAGATCAGAGAGTAGAATTCCCATTTCCATAGCCAAGTGAGTTATACTGTCTCCAACTTCATGAATTTCACATTTCATGTTGATTTGTTGTGTAATTTAGACTAAAAGCATTCTAATTCTTATGAATTTATTTTCTTCCTAGTGTTATATTAAACTGTCAGTAAACCACATTTTAGGAAATAGTTTTTTGTAGGACTATTTATGCCCATATGCTAAGTAGGAAAAATGTAACAACCCAGAAAGCAGTTTCCTGGTTCATTGGTCAGGAATCACACTCATGCTTGCTGTTCATCTGTTCATCTGCAACTCACAGTTGCATGGCCACTTAATGCTAAAAAAATCGTAAATTACACATTATCTTTTTAAGTCAACCACCAGAAAGATGACTGATGAAAGAAATACTTGGATTCAAATTTCTGCAGGAATAGAAGAATATAGATTTCAAGTTGCACTGTGCCTGTCTTGGATGGAGCTAACTTTCGTCATAACAACATATATGATATTATGTTTTAGATTTGTGACTGGACTTGTCATGATAGTATACCAACTTTTTGTTATTATCATTAAATTAATATTATTAATGTTTGGGACAATATTTTCATAACATCAAGGCTTTCTCAGTTTCTCACAGTGCCCCCTTCCAGAAAGGTATTCCATGCCATATAAAATCATCATCATCATCATCATCATCATCATCATCATCATCATCATCAAAAAATAGGATGGAAAGTGTTTGTCTTTCAAGTTAGTTGCTGCTCAGAGACTGGTTAGGTATCAGTCTACTTGTGGGAGGCAGTGATTAATTTGGTTGCATAATTTCTTTTTTTTTTTTTTTTTTTTTACTTTCACTTCTTAAATTGTCTTAATCTCAACCCATGAGTTTTCTCATTTTCACTCTTCTTATTGTCTCCTTCATCCCACTGTGGGCAGTGGAATGAGCAAGTGTGTATGTGGTTCCTACAACTCAAATTCCTTTTCTTGCCCCACAGAACAAGAGCCTCTGATAAGAGCCAAGAGAATGTATCTAGGAGATGATACTGGGGAAAGACAGAAGGGAAAAAAGGCAGCTATAACTCTGTCATGGACTGGTCTTGTTTCTTCCATTGATGTTCTTGCTGAAGAATCCTATGGTAATCAAGAGAAGAACTGGATTTTGGAAATAACTCTCACAAACAGCCTTTGTTTAGTATCACAGCTTGTAAAATGATACTTCTAAAGACTTGAAATACTACTAGAAATGTAAATCAGACCTGAAAATATCCTATCCAGAAAACTTAATTGCACTAACTTCTACTGCTTCTCTTTTCTATTTTTCCCCTGCCTAATTTGCCATGGTTTTTTTAATTCCTACTGAGAATGTAGGAATGTAACAGCCGGTGACATTTGTGTCTGAGTCCATATCTTTGTATTTTTATCAGCTAGAGTAGTGTTGAGAGTAGCCTAGAGTAGCCTGATGATTAATTTCTCAGTCATATGTATCTAGTACATGAAGTTCAGGATCCAAAGTTTAGCCTGAGCCAGCTCATGTCTCCATCTGTAAGCTGTTCATTATCTACTAACTGGAAAGCAAAGAAGTTCATGTTACATTAAGACACTCTGTTCACTCAGATATCTTGTGATCTTATTTCTGTAGTCTTCATCACTTTTTGTTGGACTAAAAGTAAGGGATCTTGAAATGAATTCCTAGTTATATAAAATATTCAAAATCTCAGATTCTTACCTTTTTTATTTATTTCTCCATTACTCTTAATCAAACTGGTCTTGAGGAAGTAGGATCACTGCACAGTCATTTCGTTTTTTACTTTGTGTTTTCATTGAGTATAAATCAGTGCATATGGAATAAAATATAATTCACAACCTGAAATAAAATGCTCTCAATATTGACTGATCAAAAATCTTCTTTTTTTAATCAATTTTAAAATCATAGCAAAAGATGTTTAGTCAACTTTTCTTTCATGTTATTTAGCTATAGTGAACAAATCTCTTTTTGTCTTGTATTCTTAACAGTTTGACCCAGAGTAATAACAATATTAGACACTAGAATTAATGCTATGTTTTCTGAACTTTACATACATAACAACTGACTATATGATACAGCATCATTTTAACCACATACATAAGAATGTTTAACATTCTTCTTCCTAAATAGAATAAAAATTTGGAGAAAAGAGGAATGATTTCTGTAAGGAAACATAGATTGTAAAACAGAAAAAATCCTGAAATGACTAGTGAAGTTAATAAAAGGTATGCATTGATTTTCTGAAGGAGACAACATTTTTAAAAGGAAATAATTTTTGAAAAGACATCATGATTAGGTTACTAATATTAAAGTTCTAGTTACAGTGAGGGTGACTCCATTAACACAGCAATATTCTATATTTTTCTCATAACTGGAAGATCTCATCTATGTGTAACTAGGTCTGCAGAGCACTTAAAATCGATCGATAAAGTAAGTTTGTAGAGAGTTGCTTAAGAAGGAGGTGTGTGTTTCACCTTTTCCAATGTGTTTCTGGAGTGTTCTAAAAGCATCTCATCATCAACCTAATAAATGGGTATCTGCAGTGGGATCAAATTACCTAACATGCATCTGGTGAAATTCCAGATAGTATAAGATATCAAAGTCATCTTCACAGAACTAGCTGAGAGCCTCAGAGATACACTCAACATTCTCAACAGCATGTAGAAGGTCACACATGATGAGCTCAGATATTCTGTTTTACTTCATGCTCATGCTTTTACAGCCAAGTCTCAGCCTTTGTGCCTATTTTAATGTACAAGGTATGGCTGAGATGGGGTCAGTTTTCTTCATTGCAGCCTGCATGGCACTGTGTTTGGGATGCATTCATCAAACAGGGTCAGTGACAACAGAACTGTTCTTGTCATTGCTGAACAGCACCTGCAGTTTCCCCTCTCTGTCTCCTCTACTGAGAAGGCTGGGGATGAACAAGAAATTTGGAGAGGACACATTCTTTCACAAATGGATTAAAATAAATGTTTATCTTAAAACTACATTTTCCAAAATAAACAAATAAGTTAGTGCACTGGATTTTCCAAATATTTGTTAAGTACTATCATTTAAAAATAACAGTTTGCCACATCATTATTAATTCATTCCCTGAATCTCACAATTTATTCCTCATAAAGCCAAATGAACTGCTACTACCTGTTCCTTAAAGTAAAGCAAATATTAGACTCTAGAACAAAAAATGCCAACACAGACAAATGATTGTTTTCCTGTAGGGAGAGCCAGCCAGGAATAAACTGCCATTGTTCAATCACAGTAGAAAGAACATGCAGAAATTTGGCTAACTGTGTTTAAACATTGCTTTATGAAATGCTATGGAATAGATTTTCATGTTGAAAAGTATGTGCCTTAGCAACTGAGCTCAGCTTACTAAAATGTTGCATTTTGATTCCTTACTGAATGAGAGGCAAAAGGTCACTGTGGCCTTTACAGGAGTGCTTTTCACACTTTCAAACAAACAACCTATAATTCAGACAGGATGTCATATCAATTAAGACAAGCTGGCTTTCAGAGTCTATTACTGTTGTTAAAAAACAAACAAACAAACAAACAAACAAACAAACAAAGCCTTTACAATAAATCTTGACAAAATTAAAATCTGATTATAGTGAACTGTCTTGTTTGTAACCCTGTAGGATACATGTAAAAACATTAAAATGTTATTAAAACAGAATAGACAAACAAAAAGATGAACTACTGTAACAAAAAGAGGGATTGTAGGAACTCAATACAAAGGCAAAAAAGCCCTTAAATTTCAGCAAAGAATTTAGACATCCTTCAAGATACAAAGACTGCCCTTCTTATCCCAATGGTGAATAGAAAATAATGAAAGAATATGAAGAAACTTGACAAAAAGGAAGAGGAAATAGTGGACAGTTCTATTTTTAGCAGCAAGGGAAAGAACATAAAGAGAGCATAAAGGTTATGTTTCAGGAAAGGAAGTATTGATAAACATACTGGTGAAAAGGCTAAAACAGTAGTGGCATGTCCAGGTTATTCTGTATTCTTTCTCCTACAGCTGCAAGAAAAATATATAGGACACTGACTTGTCACTGGACCTACTAGACAGCTATGGAGTTTCTTAAAGTGTTTATGAACACAATGTGTCTGCTTCTATAATTATGATGCTGGATAGGATCAGGTGCTGTGAAAGTGAGACTTCTAGTTATTTGAAGAAATTATCAACCTTTTCCTAAGCAGGTGGTCTTTAGTAGAGTCTCATCACAATGGATTGCATATTATTCTGTGTATTAATGCTGAACTATAAACTTTTACTTGGTTTACCATTCCATTTTTTGTAAAGTTTCATACATTCTCACCATTTTCTCAAATAAAGGGCTTGTTTCCCTGATGTCTTTCTGCCTGTCCTTTGCAAAAATTCTGTGTACATCCCTAAAATCACCTGTGTGCATCCCTTGTTTTCTACAGTGATGTCTAGGGCTTTTACATTTTAAGGCACTTAAAACATATTCTTACTTGAATTTGCTTCCTTACCTAAAACTTAAGTTTACACCTTTATTTTATGTCTGTGTGCCTTAATATACTCTAATCCTTCCAAAGGTTTTAATTCAAACCCTGCATTTTGATCTCTCTCTGAGGAACTCAGAGAGGTCTCTGTTTTTCAAACTGCAACACATCACTACCTTATTTATTCAGATATATTTAGGTAGGCTCCCTTCAACTTTATTTTATTGAATACAAAATTACACTTCTCCACACTCCCCTGTAACCCTACATTTTTCAATACTGTCCAGTACTTACTCCCTACTATGTGGAATGTCATCTCGTGCACGTATAGCTCTTACTTGAAAGCAGTCCTCCCTGTGTGAGTGGGCCTGTTGCCAAAAATGCTTTGTTCCTTCTTGGCCAGGTGGATCCTGCCTCTTCCTAGCAGCCCTCAAAGGATCCCTGAGTATACAGTGTTCTATGTGATTACTGCAATATGAAATCTTCTTGAATATCTAATATTGAGATACAAATAAACAGTCTAAAAAAATAGATTTAGGATGTCTTATTTACCTCTGAGCTTTCACTAGAACTCAGAGTACAGGTTTGTTTATGGATTTTATTAAAAAGGATCTGATAGCAAAACACAGCAGAGGAAACATCTGGTTGTTATGCTTTACTATTACTTTACTGAGTTAATTAAAGATGCAATAGGACTGAGGTCAAAATTAGTTCATATTAAAGACTGAATCAACAGGTAAATAAGTTCAAGCTATGAAATGATCAAATTAATGCTGAAAATAATCAGATAAAAGTCTGAGCTCAACACTAATATGAACTACTTTCTGTCTATCTCTTTAAAAAATTAAAGGAACAAGTGTTTTTGCAGGCTTTTCTCTAATAGTAATCTATCTCTTATTTTAGTCAATGCAGTAGATATCTGAAACTGGTTATATACATATTTACAATGTAAATGTCACTTTTTTCTTCAATACATACCTTGAAAATATCTTGCATAAAATAACTACTAAAAAAAGAAATTGTGAGGAAATAAGCAAACAGTGTGGTCATCAAGAACAATTATTGGGAAAAATTTCTCTAACCAGAAGAGCAAATCATAAAAGATTTTTGGAGATTGCTATATGAAAAACTGAAATATAGTTTTTCAGAAATTTCTCTGAAGAAAGCCAAAACAGAGGCAACATTTTTAATTATAAAATTTAAATATGTTGGCATAAAATCTTGAATTCTCAATAAATCAGAGATGACTGTGTCCGAGACTTTTAGTGTGGTTTATCAGACAATATATATCAAGTGCTAAATAATTCTATATATTCCCAACCTAATCTGATAGGCAACAATTCTAATTGATAAACACATGGAGATAAAATTAGATTCATAAGTGTAAACAAAAAAACATAAATATTCCATTGAGCACTCTGTCTCAGTCTCATAAGTTTTGCTCTATCACAGATTTTGCATCAGAAAAATCAGTGGAATGTATGCATTCATGTGTAAACACAGAATCATCAATGTAAGCAATAGTAGTGAAATTAATAGTAAAACAATGCAGGGCTGCTTCAAACCTGATTAATTAAAAGGAAATTAAGGAACAATAACCTAGAATAACAAAGCCTACTTTATCCCTATGGTGATTTCTGTTTTAGTCTATAATTTAAAATATATTTCAGAGTTTTTGGCCTATATGCCTAAACTGATTTTAAGGATAAGCATCTCCTGTCTTAAAAAAAAAACCCAAAACTAGCCAAACAAAAAAGGCAGCACATGAACTTATATTTCAACAATTATTTCAACTTTTCTCATTAACACCACTGACATTTAAATTCAGCTGAGTATAAATCATTATTTATTTCTGGTAGTCAATGGTCATGAAATTAATTCTCTAACCCTCAAATGTTTCCTGGAAGAACTTCAAATGACTTTTCTGTTAAATATCACTGAATTGATGCTTGTCTAAACCAAATGTAAGAAGTTATGGTTGAAATGCCTCCTTACTGGCTGTTACCCCAGAACTATCCTGAGACACACCCAAATATGACAGTTCATTTTTCCACCAGAGAGTCTACATGGCAAAGAAAGGCCTATACTGAACATATAAATAAGCTTGTTTATCTGTGTGCTAGGCAAGGGTCTTGATATGACTTGCAGGCTAGGTCATGCAAATTGTACATGATATTATCCCCTCCCCTATAAACATGGCTATACAGAACTTTGTGAGGTTAGATTATGCATCACTTTGATCTGCAGATTAAACCACTTTGTTTCCATAAATTCCTGTTAAAAAATAAACAGGATAAAAACAAGAGAAAAGTTACCATAGTACTAATTGTTGGATTAGCAGGAACTTGTTTAACTACCAGCCTCAGAAGACAAGTCTCCTCTGCCTTTGCTTCTATTGGTGGTGCAGATTTCCTGAACTGACTATTGTTTACTCAGGGCATTTACATAACTCATTCCCCTTCATATTATTCAATTATGCCTTAGTCACAGTACCTGGAAAAGTTTTTTTTTTATATTGAAATATGGTCAGTAGTGTTGCTTTCTGCCCATAACATAATAATGTAATGATGAGAAAATCAGTTAAGATTGTGGTAGATCTGAGTATTAGAAAAAAAACTTTCTAAACCAGCACTTAGTTTCCAAATTTTTTAGAATATTTTTACCAGCTATTAGTACTTCTCTCACTGTTGCTGAATTCAAACCATCTTGAGGTAAAGAGTGCATAATTTATGGAAAAATAAACTGAAAGATAAGTAAGTGAAATGGATTTAATCCTGAAAGGATCTAAAGAATTATGTGTATTTTAACCATGACTCAGAAATTCACATGTCTCTGAGGGGAAGAAGAAACCCTTGAAGAGCATGAATAGTAGCTTTACTATTGATCAAGATCTAGGATCTTACTGCTTCCCTGTGAGCAAAGTGGTTCATCAATGAGCTACAGAAATTTTTTTTTATTTCTCTTTGTACAGTGTTTCAACTTCATCAGGAAGGATACAAAACTGAACAACCATATTTAAGTGTTTTCTTTGCATGTCTTAAAATTTGCCTGAGGTGAGCCTGTGGACCCTGATTTCTTTATTTTAAGACACGTCTAAACCCCAACTCAAATTTCTTTAACAAGTTCTTTCACAGCCAAAAATTTTCAATTTTTTTACCTGTTACTCCACTACAAGCCTAGTTCAGAATACTTGTAAAATTCAGAGAATGGAAAGATATTTCTGGAAGCCAAATGATCTGTCATTGTTCATATCTTTGAAGTAACAGAATTTCCCACTGACTGTCTTTAGAGAATATATGATTCATAGATGGGAAGCACTCAGTCTTCCCAGATAGAAGTTATGGGGTCAAGAATCATGTATGATTCTCCACACTTCAGTAAAATTATCCACTTTCCCCATTAAATTCTGTGGAAGTCCAGATGTTTAGTATCTGAACATGATAATACCTAAATCATTCATATTCAGATGCCTGATCTTATCTATCCAGTCTCATCTGATATTCAATATGTATATGAACTGAAGTACAGGTCCAAAATAGAAGATGCAGGACCTGCAAGAGACTTATAGCAGGGAACAAAGTTTGAAAATGGCACTAAATATTTATGTTTAGGAATTTTATCCAGTCCAGAGGATGTAATTTAGCCTAAAAGTTATAAAAAAAATGTTCTCCATATGTAGGTATCTTTATCTGAGAAAATTTAGCTAATGTTTTGGTTCACCTTGAATCAGAAGTAGGCATTTCCATTTGATCACTTGGTTTGCTTTCTAAAATCCATTCTTTCTACTGATAAGATCTGTAACTAGGAGGCTGAGACCCAGCTCATGATAAGAAACCTGAATTGGGAATTTTAATATGGAACTTCAGTGAAATATGCATTGTACAGAGACATTCCAGATACTTTTTAATTTTCTGAGACAGACACATAGGGCTGATAGATTTGGCATAGATTGTACAGAAATCTTCTCTCAGGAGGGATGTGCTAATTAATCTCAAAAGTTATTAGGTGCTTTTGTATGAAGAATTACATTAAGCCCACAGATATGCACATCTGAAATTGTTGCCATAGTCATAGCCAGACACTCCTACAGAATGATTAATCTACTGAATTTTAGAAGCCAATTTCTGGATGAGATTAATTAAGACCTGCAAGTGAATATTAACAGTTATATGAAGATATTTACATTTTCTTAGATAAATCCCTTTCTAGATTAAGAAGTCTTGAAAGAATAACCAAAGGAGTCTCTGAAAATTCAGTACTTACAGAATGAGTAATGTTTGCAAATTTGAAAGTTAATTGGGTATTAAAGTCAAACCTAAGTACATTAATTTGTACTGAAATTAAAGAGGAAACATACTGTTAACTATAAAATCAGCTCTATATGACCAGACATTTGCAAATTACTTATGGTCTTAATTTTTCTTAATAATTTTCTTTTTTTCTTTTTGAAAATCACAGGAAGCTACAATTTCATTTAAGATCATGATTATTCAAGTAGTCAGACTGCACAACTAATCAATCCTTACAAATAGCTAATTCTGATGCAGGTGGGAGTATAATGACTTTAGTGACTTGCCAAGAAAATCATCAGATATAACTCATCACCAGTCCATTGTTCAGCTCCACAAAGTGAAAACCTCCCAGATTTTTCTCTAATGGATACAAATGACTCTTTAGAAACCTGTGGATATATTTTATTTTCAGTTACTGCACAAAAGCTTTGACTTAAATCGAAATTAAAGATTGATTACTTATGTCCTATTCTGAACCTTCACAATATAAATTTTAGTGCATGCTAATGTTAGCAAAGATTACAGTGTTAGCATATTCCTGGCATTAGCAAACAATAGTTGTGTTTATTTAGAAAGTATATATATTTTTAATGTAATAATTATATCTAGGAAATAATAGCCATGGTTAATTGTGGTGTTAGGGAATGGCCTGAACTCAATGATAATGAAAGTCCCTTCCAATCCAGTGATTCTGTGATTTTATGATTATATGTTTATATATTATATATTGATATATTATATATTATACATATATAATATATAGTTATAAATGGTATATATTGAATAATTTTGAGGACTTTTTTTTTAGTGCAGTTATTACAAAATCTGTGACAAAATCAGAATTATAACTGCTTCTGATGCTTAAGAGCTTTTGCTACCTGTTGCTGGGAGTTGTTTGTTTCTTTATGGCTTTTGTTCAGAAGTAAACAATTGTTAATGAAGTTTAGTAGTTTAGTGTCACTTATATATGAAAGTAGATGTTTTTCTAGAAAGCTGAAAAGATAATATGCTAAGAAATTTGCAAAGATGTGTAAGAGAAAAATCCCCTGAAATTTATATATATATATATATATATATATATATATATATATATATACAGAGAAAAGCAAAGATATATTACACTTATAACTATATCAAACTTGGAAGACAGTTTGACTCCAGTAAGAAGGCAAAGAACGCATACCAAAAGATAGCAAAATGTGTCAACAGTATAATTACTTTTGCCTGAAGACTCATTTACCAAAAGAGGAGCATAGGTCTGTCAGTAGACACGATCAGTCATAGAAGCTGTCTAAAGGACACTTTGTGCCTGAGTAAAAAAGACTGGAAGGAATTCAGAATAATACTGATGAGAAAGAAGATCTGTAAACTCATAAACCCTCCTGACTATCTAAGATTAGTGAGTAAATTCTCTATAGTGCTCTGATTATTCAAGAGTGAAATATTTAACAGAAATATAAAATTTGTGGAATCAGAAAAATAATCAAAACAAAAAGCTAAGCAAGTACTGCAATTTATATTTTTTGTATTCAGATTTCAAGCCATGTTTTTTTTATTTATAAAATATTTACAGGGCATTACAGTCATATCCAATCATCATTAATGTAAAGATCATTTTGTATACCTAACTGGAGGTAAAAATTGTTAAACACAAACAAAAAAAACATAATTGCAAAGATTATTACCTTACAGAATTTGAAAAGCATAGTTTAGTGACATCTTTAGGTAGACGAAAAATCTTTTATACTTTCTTTTCTATCTGTAGGAAGAAAACAAATCTCATCAGACTGCAATAAGTTCAGAAATGAAACAAAATAACCTACTTTGTAGTGTCATTTCTGTTTCTCAGAAAGCCCACTTTTTCTCCTATTTTTAAAAAGAAATTTACTTTTTTTTTTCATTGTCTTGGTCTAGTTTTTGGCAGCTTTCAATTCCCAACTTGAACTCCTTCAGACTCTGATGAAGGCTTGCAGTTCTCTCTTTCATATATTATTGGCAATAAAACAAAATGTTACCTGCTTCCAGATGATGCCTCCAAAAGACAAAAATAACAGCACTCCTGTCTATGAAAAAATGAAATATTTCTGTAAGTAGGTGTCTTATGGAGTCAAGTATTAAATTTCAAGTTTAAGAAAGAGATTTTAAGAAATGGAATAATTAGCATACACTGGATGAAGCTATGAAGTAAAATCTTTAAAGAAGTTATAACAATTTAAAATAATGTAGCTGATCAATGCAGACATAAAACTTTGCTAGAGTAGTACAGCCAGAAAACAAGACTATCTTGAAACTACTGTGAAATGCATCATGAAGCATGCTGATAAAAATAAAAAGCTTGGTAGCAGGTAATGAGAGAGCTGATGTTCCCACGGGTTCCTATCCAGTCCCCCATCAATTGTGGATGCAAAATTCACTGTAAAGGCTACCAAGATAATGCTTAGCAGCCCAGCAGATTAGTATAGATACGAGGAAAGTCAATGTCTCTGAACAACGTTTGGACTAATGATTCAAATTGAGTTATATACACTATTAACGAGTAATAATGATTAAAAATCTCTTTATTAATGATCCATGATTCAATTTGTGATGACCAGAGTTTTTTATTCTTTAAGATAATGCAATTAATTGTTTTCTAGTGGCTATTCTGAACTCTGTGTAAAAAATGAGTATAATTACTCACAAAGTGTTTCTTAGCTCAAGTTATTTCATCCTTTATTGAATGCTATGAATGTTAGTTGCCTGAATATTGTAAATTTCTCTCTTTGTTTGGCATTCATTTGGGTTTTTTTAAATATAATTTAATATATTTTTCTTCATTATTAGTTCTGCATGATATGCTCATTTTCCCTAAGTAGATCCTAACTTAAGATACAGTGCACCATTTTATGTAGAAAGGACTCTTAAGCATGATTATGTTCCGTTAGATAAAGCACAGCTTAGAAACCATATAAAACTGGTAATATTACAAGGACATTTCAGGTTCTGTTTTACTTGCAAGCATGGCATTAGCAAACCACGACAAGCTGTGCTGTTTTTTAGTCTCTGATTTTGTTTTTACTTCCAAGGTACAATTGATACAGAAAATGAAGGGGCGGCATCTATCCTTCCTTTCACACACTTCAGCTAATCCTTCCCAGCTGTCTTACTTCCTATGTGCATCTGTCTGACACTGATATAATATTTTCAATAATAAATTCACTGAATTGTCAAAAGTGCTTAAAGCACAAACACACAAATTTAATATATGAATATATGCATAGTAGATATACACTAAAAGATTTAAAACAAGATAAACCAAAACACAATCATCACTAGAGTTGCAGACTTCAGATTTACAAGCTTGGGATTTTTTGGGTTTTTTTTAATTTTTCAGTGCAAACTAAGCTCACTTCATCTTCTTTATTATTTCTGAGTACATAATTAAATAAACTTGGCATTTTCCATCCTGCCCTGGAAATGAGTACAGGACATTACTGCAGACTCTTACTAACTTTAATTATTTGCTGTGTAGACGTGTAGTAGAAGGAGACTGCAGACACAAGATGATTTTAGTAAAGAAGTTACAGATGATCTAGAAATGGTTTTCTTCATCTTCTCCTCTTCCACAGCAGTCATATTTTTACTTTTCTGTTCAAGTATATAGGAGGCCAGATGTGCCCTTTCTTTCTTTTTTCTTTCTTTCTTTCTTTCTTTCTTTCTTTCTTTCTTTCTTTCTTTCTTTCTTTCTTTCTTTCTTTCTTTCTTTCTTTCTTTCTTTCTTTCTTTCTTTCTTTCTTTCTTTCTTTCTTTCTTTCTTTCTTTCTTTCTTTCTTTCTTTCTTTCTTTCTTTCTTTCTTTCTTTCTTTCTTTCTTTCTTTCTTTCTTTCTTTCTTTCTTTCTTTCTTTCTTTCTTTCTTTCTTTCTTTCTTTCTTTCTTTCTTTCTTTCTTTCTTTCTTTCTTTCTTTCTTTCTTTCTTTCTTTCTTTCTTTCTTTCTTTCTTTCTTTTTCTTTCTTTCTTTTTCTTTTTCTTTCTCTTTCCTTTCCTTCCTCCCTTCCTCTCCTCCTCCCTTCTTTCCTCCTTCCCTTCCCTATCTACCTCCCTAAACAATGAATCACACTCTCCAATTTAGAGAAGAATGTTGTGAAGGTCTCTGTCTGAAGTTTAGATGAATTACACTGGTATCCCTTGTCCACTGATGTGATCACTCCATCACAGAAGGCCACTGGTTTGGCCAGGCAGGACTTGCCCCTGGTGAAGGCTTGCACAGTTCCATGACCTTCCCAGGCACAAAGGTGAGGCTGAGAGCTTGGTAGTTCCCAGGGTCCTCCTTTCCACTCTTTTTAAAGATGAGTACAATATTTTCCCTGTTCTATGTAACACCTGACTTAGCTGTGTATGATACCAGGGGGAAAGACCTTTGCTGATTTGGGGAATACAATAATGTGACTGCAGTTTGCCCAGTGAACCCTTTTCAACGACCAACAAATGCATATAAAATGCATAACCTTCCTGAAAAGAGACAAATTAAAACAGCTTTAACCGAATATTAAGAGTAACATCTGATTGCTTACATATACTTTTCCCCCATATTTATGTTGTCCATAAATTCATCAGATACAGTCAGTTACCCGGTATCCAATACTTCCTATTTATTCTTTGTTTCTGTATTCTGGACACTGGCTTCTTAGGACAAATGTGTCCAGCACACAACAGATTAAGCACTAAAACTTCTAAAAATATCTGAAACTGTTCTGTGAGTGTATCCAACACAAGAAGTGTTGGATACACTTAAGAAGGATGACAAATGTGCTGGGCCTAGGTGCAGTGCTTTGAATCAATGTGACAGTGACAGCCCCTGGCTTCCTACCAAGCCAAGTACAGCTTAGCAGTAGTGTGTGAACCACCAGGTGGCAAAGACAGAAGAGCCTGGGGATCCCTACTGCATATCATCCATCATACTGCTCCCCAGGTTTCTTCACTCTTTTTAACTCCTGCAGAGAGCAGCATGCAGAACACATTCTCCTTGACCACACAACCTGACCTCATTTGCAGTTCAGAGCCCCTTATACAGGTGATCCATAAAAAATAAGGACCTCCTAATAAAACCTAACAATTTATTATCAGCCCAACAGTTGATTTAAAACTTCAGGATCAGTATCACATCTGAAATAAAAGTGGGAGTTTTATAATGGTCATGCTTGACACTCTGTTCTTACTCACCATGAAATGGCAAAGATGAAATGTAGCTAGTTACAATTTGATACTACAGGTGTGCATTTCCCAACTACACTTTAACAATTCTGTTTGTCTGATTTAGACAGGAGGAGGCTAAAAGGTGATCTTATCGCTGTCTACAGCTTCCTGAGAAGTGGAGCGGGAGGTGCTGATCTCTTCTCCCTGGGCATGCAAAGAATGGTTCAAAGCTGCACCAGAGGATGTTCAGACAGGACAATAATTTCTTTGCTGACAGAGTAGTAAAACTTCAGAACAGGCTTCATAGAGAGGCAGAAGATGCCCTAATCTTGTCAGTGTTTAAGAAGAGTTTGGATAATGCCCTTAATAACATGCTTTACTTTTTGGTCATCCATGAAAAGTTCAGGAAGTTATACTAGAGTATCATTGTAGATCCCTTCAAACTTAAATGACACTGTTTTATTTCATTATGTTCCTTTCTATTCTAACAATGCTGAAGAAAAATTTTCATACTAAAAAAATTCATATAAACAGCATTTTAAGCAAAGAAACTTTATTGAAGAAATCATGTGAACTACTTAATGTTAAAAATATTTGTGAATTTTTTTAATGTACAAATTCATGTTACTCATAAATGCAGACAATTTTAACATTTTCTAATATTTCTGTAAGTGAAATAGAGTCAGGCTCTTTTCACTGGTGTCCAGTGACAAAACCAGAGGCAGTATGCATAAACTGACACACAAAAGGCTCCTCTGAACATCAGAACACACTTTTTCACTGTAGGTGACCAAGCATACTGACATAGGTTACGCTGAGAAGCTGTGGAATCTTCCTTCTCAGAGATATTCAAAAGCCACTAGACATGGTCCTGAGCAATTGGCTCCATGTCACCTTGCTTGAGCAGAGAGGTTGGCTGAAATGACCTACAGGGAACCTTTTGTTTTGTTTTCATTCACTACAGGCATGCAAGTTTTTGTGCATTTTTTCAGAAGAAAATAATAATATTTAAGTGGATTTTGTAGTGGATTTCTCTTATGCAGGAGTGTTATGGGCTGATGTTTGGACTGGCTCCTCTCCTTGCTTCCCCCGTGCAGCTGCCGGTCCCTCCCTCGGATGGTTTTATCTAGGCTGGTGTTTTCCGGCTCTCTCTCTCTTGCTGCGCTTCGGTTGTGGGCTGTGTCTTGCTCTCTGCCGTCTGCTCAGCTGTGACCCCCTCCCCTGGCTGCTTTGGCCGTTTTTTTTTCCCTTTTCCCCCAGCTGTTTTGTCTGTGCCCCTGTGTTGGCTTGTCTTGGGTTTGCTTTAGCTTGTCTTGGGCTCGCTTTAGCTTGTCTTGGGCTTGCTTTGGGCCTGCTCCCGGCTGCCCCTCCCCCTCTCTCCCTTCTCCCTGCTCCAGGGATTTGCACCGACTCCGGAGGACAAGGATCTGGAGTTCGGGGGCCGCTGCTGGAGGTCGGCTTGGGAGGCTCTGCCGCTCTCCCCGGCGAGGACCGGCTGGGTTCGTCTCATCTGGGTTTGGGTTGGGGGAGTGTTTCTTTTGTATTTTTGTTAATAAAAAGTTTTTTCCATTTTCACCTCAAGAACAATTCTTTCTGAGCTCAGTGAAGGAAGGAATTGTAAAAAGAAAGAGGGGGGGGGGGGCCCTTTGGAGCTCTTTTTCCCCAAATTTGTCCTAAACTTGGACATACTTTTGGTGCCCCGTGTGAGGAACTCACGACCTTCAGATTATCAGCACCAGAAAAAAAGTGGAAAAAACTTTTATCTAATACTATGTTGGTTTCAGCTGTCGGCATGGCTAAGTTTCTTAAATCCATAATGTCTTTCGTGGTGGGGACCTGTTTGTATGTCGGCTCGTTAGGTTTCTTTGATGTCTTGATGCCTTTGTGGTCAATGGGTCTGTTTACTCATCCGGAGATAGCTCCGGTGTTGTCTTTGATGCGTAGTTTTTGTATGAAAGGAATATTGACGAAAATGCTCATCGGGCTAGGCTTGGTTGCAATGGCTTACAGGAGATTTATGAGAATGTTGGAATCTGCTTCAGGAATGTATAAATCATGGTTTGTGTTATTTATTAGAGGAGAAGCAGGCAAAGAAGATTTCCTGCCTTTATTTCCTTTCCTCTCCTCTGAATCGGTTACATCTTTATTAGAAAACATTCAGATCTCCCTGATCTCCTTGAGTATTAAGGAAATCATCTTTATGGTAATTAATTTAGTAAGTCTTTGTTGCACCATTTACAGTCTATATAGAATGAAGGCTGAGATTTCTAAAGGGGCTGGGAAGACTCCTGATTTAGGAGTCAAGCTCGGCAGGAGGAATCTTGAGTGGAATGGCAAATGGGAGAAAATGGGCCAGATTTTAAAGGAATTTTCTGACCCCATAATCTGGGAATTCCCAACTGAAAAGATTCAGGATCCAATCGAGGTTGCAAGCTACTTAAAAGGGAAGTGCCAGGATGGTTCTAAAGAGAAAAGGATTATTACAGTGAGCTGGGCCCTAGCACATGCATATCGCACCCTGCTAGGCACTATAGAGCAGGAGACAGAGGAGAGGGAACAGGGAGATAAATTGTCTCCTATCCCAGTTACGCAGGTTGTTGCCAACACCCTAGGCCGAAACCCAGCAACTAAACTGGAGAATAAGCCCCAACCAATGGCTGTGGCTACCAGTACAAGAAGTGGGAAACGCACCAAGAAGACCGATCGGCCGGTGGAGGATGATGATGATGATGATGCTGGAGAGGGACCCTCGACACCTCCTGATGTAAAATTAGGAGTCAAGACAACTGGTGAGAGAGCAGAGACCAATAATGAGTCTTTTTCCCTGAAGGATCTTCGTGGATTAAGAAAAGATTACACCCGGAGACCTGATGAATCTATTATCAGCTGGCTGGTTCGTCTCTGGGATGCGGCAGGTGAGGCCACAGTTTTGGATGGCTCTGAGGCGAGACATTTGGGGTCTCTGTCTCATGATCCTGTTATCGACCAGGGCGTGATGAGAGGGGCTAACCCTCAAAGTCTCTGGGAACGGGTCCTGGATAGTGTGGCACAAAGATATCTGTGTGCAGATGACTTATATGTTCAGCAGACCCGATGGAAAACCATAGAGCAGGGGGTCCAACGCCTCAGGGAAATGGCAGTAACAGAAATTATTTTTTCGGATGATGTAACAACTAGAAATCCAGACCTGGTACCATGCACACCGGTGATGTGGAGAAAGCTCGTGCGGCTTGGGCCACCTGAATATGCATCTGCCCTAGCGATAATGAAGCGAGATGAGGTGTATGAGACAGTACTCGATATGGCAAAGAAGCTTCGTGCATATGCGGATGCAGTACACGGCCCGACTCATGCTAGGATTGCAGCTGTGGAAACACGCTTGCAAAACTTAGAAGATAAAATAGAGAAAAATCATCGGAGACTCAGGGAGGAGATTAAGGAGGACCTCCTCCAAATTTCAGCTGTACAGATTAGAAACCCTGATATCCAACGCAGACGTTACCCCAGTTGGGAGAGAGGGTACACTCCCCGAGCTGAGTTGTGGTTCTTCTTGCGAGATTCTGGAGAGAACATGAGAAGATGGGATGGGAAGCCTACTGCTGTTCTGGCACAACGAGTGCGGGATTTGAAGGAAGAAAAAATTTCCAAAAAGAAAGCCGCTCCTGTTTCTCGCAGCCAAAGTGCCGAATGTGATACTGATAATGACATGTCTGACCCTCTTGAGGGAACTTCTAAGATGTATGCCTCAGAAAAGAAGGAGCAACAGGCTTAGAGGGGCCCTGCCTCTAGCCAGGGGGAGGCAAGGGAGAACCGTGTTTTTTGGACAGTGTGGATTCGATGGCCTGGCACTTCGAAACCACGGAAATATAAAGCTTTAGTGGACACAGGTGCACAGTGTACGATACTTCCATCAAGACACGTAGGAGCAGAATCTGTTTCAATTGCTGGTGTGACAGGTGGATCGCAGGACTTCACCCTGGTGGAAGCGGAAGTAAGTTTAACTGGAAAGGATTGGAAGAAACATTTTATTGCGACTGGTCCAGAGGCCCCATGTATTTTTGGGCATAGATTACCTTCGGAGTGGATATTTTAAGGACCCAAAGGGACTAAGATGGGCATTTGGAATTGCAACTGTGATGGCAGAGCGCATCCGGCAATTGAACACCTTGCCTGGACTATCTGAGAATCCAATTACAGTAGGACTTCTGCAGGGAGAAGAACAACAAGTACCAATTGCCACTTCAATAGTGCACCGTCGGCAGTACAGAACAACGAGAGATGCCGTGATTCCTATTCATAAGATGATCCGAGAGCTGGAAAGCCAAGGGGTGGTCAGTAAAACCCACTCACCCTTTAACAGCCCCATTTGGCCTGTGCGTAAATCTGATGGGGAATGGAGACTGACTGTGGACTATCGGGCATTGAATGAAGTGACTCCACCGCTGAGCGCTGCCGTGCCAGACATGCTGGAACTCCAGTACGAGCTAGAGTCCAAGGCAGCAAGGTGGTATGCCACCATTGACATTGCAAATGCATTTTTCTCCATTCCTTTGGCAGCAGAATGCAGGCCTCAATTTGCTTTCACCTGGAGGGGCGTGCAGTACACCTGGAACCGACTACCCCAGGGGTGGAAGCACAGTCCTACCATCTGTCATGGACTGATCCAGGCTGCACTGGAAAAGGGTGAAGCTCCGGAACATCTACAATATATTGATGATATCATCGTATGGGGAAACACAGCAGCGGAAGTGTTTGAGAAAGGAGAAAAAATTATTCAAATTCTCCTGGAAGCCGGCTTCGCCATCAAGAAGAGTAAAGTTAAAGGACCTGCTCGAGAGATCAGTTCCTGGGAGTGAAATGGCAAGATGGACGGCGTCAGATTCCTACTGATGTTATTAACAAGATTACAGCTATGTCCCCACCTACTAATAAAAAGGAGACACAAGCTTTTCTAGGTGCCATCGGTTTTTGGAGAATGCACATTCCTGAGTACAGCCAGATTGTGAGCCCTCTTTACCTTATTACACGCAAGAAGAATGATTTCCACTGGGGCCCTGAACAGCAGCAAGCCTTTGCTCAGATTAAACAGGAGATTGCCCATGCAGTAGCCCTTGGCCCAGTCAGGAGGGGACCAGATGTGAAGAACGTACTTTACTCAGCAGCTGGGAGCCATGGTTTGTCTTGGAGCCTGTGGCAGAAGGTGCCTGGTGAGACCCGAGGCCGACCCCTGGGATTCTGGAGCAGAAGCTACAGAGGGTCCGAAGCCAACTACACTCCCACAGAGAAGGAAATCTTGGCTGCCTATGAAGGAGTTCAAGCTGCCTCAGAGGTGATTGGCACAGAAGCACAACTTCGCCTGGCACCTCGACTGCCAGTGCTGGGGTGGATGTTTAAAGGAAAGGTTCCCTCTACTCACCATGCCACTGACGCCACATGGAGCAAGTGGATTGCCCTCATCACGCAGCGCGCCCGTATTGGTAACCCAAATCGCCCTGGGATTTTAGAGATAATTACAAACTGGCCAGAAGGTGAAGATTTTGGTCTCTCTGATGAAGAGGAGCAGGAGCAAGTGACCCGGGCTGAAGAAGCTCCACCGTACAACCAGCTGCCAGCAGATGAAACACGCTACGCCCTTTCACCGACGGTTCCTGCCGCATTGTGGGGATGAACCGGAAGTGGAAAGCTGCCGTATGGAGCCCCACACGACAGGTTGTACAAGCTACCGAAGGAGAAGGTGGATCGAGTCAATTTGCGGAACTCAAAGCTGTTCAGCTGGCCTTGGACATTGCTGAGAGAGAGAAATGGCCAAAGCTCTACCTTTACACTGATTCGTGGATGGTAGCCAATGCTCTGTGGGGTTGGCTGGAAAGGTGGAAAAAGGCTGACTGGCAACGCAGAGGAAAACCAATCTGGGCTGCTGATGAGTGGAAAGACATTGCCACTCGGGTGGAGAAGCTCCCCGTGAAAGTCCGTCATGTGGATGCCCATGTTCCCAAGAGTCGGGCTAATGAAGAACACAGGCACAACAAGCAGGTAGATCAGGCTGCACAGATAGAGGTCTCAAAGATAGACTTAGATTGGGAACATAAGGGAGAGTTGTTCCTGGCTCGATGGGCCCATGATGCCTCAGGCCATCAGGGTAGGGATGCCACCTATAAGTGGGCACGAGACCGAGGGGTGGATCTTACCATGGACAGCATTACCCAAGTCATTCATGACTGTGACACTTGCGCTGCCATCAAGCAGGCCAAGCGGGTAAAACCCCTCTGGTATGGTGGACGGTGGTCCAAATACAAGTATGGAGAGGCCTGGCAGATTGATTACATCACACTGCCTCAGACCCGCCAGGGAAAACGTTATGTGCTGACCATGGTGGAAGCCACCACTGGGTGGTTGGAGACTTACCCTGTGTCCCATGCTACTGCCCGCAACACCATCCTGGGCCTGGAAAAGCAGGTCCTTTGGAGGCATGGTACCCCTGAGAGAATTGAGTCAGACAATGGGACGCATTTTAAAAATAAGCTTGTTGACACCTGGGCTAGGGAACATGGTATTGAGTGGGTGTACCATATCCCTTACCATGCACCAGCTGCAGGTAAAGTGGAGAGGTACAATGGATTGTTGAAGACCACATTAAAGGCATTGGGTGGGGGATCTTTAAAAAACTGGGAGCAGCACCTGGCAAAAGCCACTTGGTTAGTCAACACTCGAGGTTCCACCAACCGAGCAGGTCCCGCCCAGTCTGAAGGCCTTAATGTGATAGATGGAGATAAAGTCCCAGTGGCCCATGTTAGAGGGTTGCTAGGAAAGACAGTATGGATTCATCCTGCCTCGAGTACAGGCAAACCCATTCGTGGGATTGCCTTTGCTCAAGGACCAGGATGTACTTGGTGGATAATGCAGAAGGATGGAACAACCTGCTGTGTACCTCAGGGAGATCTGACTATAGGATGAAGTATAGACAAATGTTATTGTTGAGTGTTGCCACCATTGTATACTAGATTCTATGAATAGAAAGAAATGTGTAAGTATTGAAGGTTTAAGCAAGTCAGGAAATTTCCATATCGTGTTTAGTGAGTGTGTATCCCAATCGTGTATCAATGATCACGATGTGGGATAAGGGGTGGAATGTTATGGGCTGATGTTTGGACTGGCTCCTCTCCTTGCTTCCCCCGTGCAGCTGCCGGTCCCTCCCTCGGATGGTTTTATCTAGGCTGGTGTTTTCCGGCTCTCTCTCTCTTGCTGCGCTTCGGTTGTGGGCTGTGTCTTGCTCTCTGCCGTCTGCTCAGCTGTGACCCCCTCCCCTGGCTGCTTTGGCCGTTTTTTTTTTCCCTTTTCCCCCAGCTGTTTTGTCTGTGCCCCTGTGTTGGCTTGTCTTGGGTTTGCTTTAGCTTGTCTTGGGCTCGCTTTAGCTTGTCTTGGGCTTGCTTTGGGCCTGCTCCCGGCTGCCCCTCCCCCTCTCTCCCTTCTCCCTGCTCCAGGGATTTGCACCGACTCCGGAGGACAAGGATCTGGAGTTCGGGGGCCGCTGCTGGAGGTCGGCTTGGGAGGCTCTGCCGCTCTCCCCGGCGAGGACCGGCTGGGTTCGTCTCATCTGGGTTTGGGTTGGGGGAGTGTTTCTTTTGTATTTTTGTTAATAAAAAGTTTTTTCCATTTTCACCTCAAGAACAATTCTTTCTGAGCTCAGTGAAGGAAGGAATTGTAAAAAGAAAGAGGGGGGGGGGGGGCCCTTTGGAGCTCTTTTTCCCCAAATTTGTCCTAAACTTGGACAAGGAGTTAAAAGAGAAAGTTTCTCAAATATTACATTTCAAACCCTACATTGCTTTAATACCAGTCAGTGCCATTCATGACTAGATGGTCTTCAAATTGCAGTAAAGATTATATTTCTTTACTTTTGACATAGGAGAATATGAAAGAGTTTCTTTACCTCATTTTCCAAGAGAGAGCTCTATCATTATGAGTACAGAATATGAAGTCTGGATATGAAGTCTGAATTAAATGTCAACATTAGGGCCTCTAAAATGGCTTAGAGAGTATTGCAGAAATTCCTGCCTCTGGGATATAATTTATGCTTTGTAAATGTATGTATGCAAAAAAATTTGTTTCCATTTTCCAAGATGAGTGTTAGCTGTTTCCAGTCAAAACATTTAATTTTGTATTCCAAAGAACTACAAGGAATATTAGGCAAATGCTAGTAGGCTTAAATTAAGTATACTACATAGAAAGTTATGTTTTCACTCAAAATATTACAGCACATAAAAAACCTCCACAAAATAGAACATTTATATTTGACATTGACATTTGATAATGTTCTTTCAAAATGTTATTGTATGGGTAAAAAATAAATGAAGTTATAAATTTTAGTTAAGCAAGGTGTGTGTGTATATTCACAAAAATATGAAATACAGAGATCTGAGTGAAATATAATTTATGTTGTACAGATTTTAGATACTGATAATATTGAAAGTTTAAAAAAATTATGTCATGTACATAGCTCAAAACTTTCTGTGAGACTTTTCTCAGTTAGGGGGTGGTAAGGCACTTGAACAGGTTGTCCAGAGAAGCCGTGGATGCCCCATCCCAGGAATTGTTCAATGCCATGTCAGGTGGGACTTAAAGAAATCTGATCTAATGGAAGCTATCCTTGTCCATGGAAGGGATTTGGATCCAAATTATCTTTAAGGTGCCTTCCAACACAAGTCTGTCTATGACTCTAAGATTAGAATTTTCAAAATCTTTATTTATGGACTAATTCTACCTTTTCTAGAATAAGTATTAAACCCCTAGCTTTGTTGGGAATAAAATACAGAATTCCATGTGAAGCGTATTGGATTTGAACACAACTGGAATAGAGCTTGGACCTGTTTGCCTGGTTCTACAGTGGGGTTTTAAACAGGTCTGGGCAGAAAAATACAATTATCTTCATTAGTAAAGAAGGGCATGATACATCACTGGGTGGTATAGTTCTGTTCTGGCATCTATCTTACCATAAATTCATCTGTGACAATTTTTCAGGAAAGGCTCTGACAGAGTCATATCAAATAAAATTATTTCTGGGCTATATTTCTACACTGTTACAACCAATGAAAAATAGCTGAATTGCAGTCTTTCAATCTATCCTATTGTTCTGTACAAAAATCACAGAACATTGAAATTTACTTCTAAACTGTTTTGAAACCACCTTAGAATTAAGAATGATTTTGAATTTGGGTGTTTTTTGTTGGAGTGGGGATATTAGTCCCCTGCAAAACTGAGTGGAGCTATGTGAAAGAAAAATGAGGCAGGGCAAATTATTTCAGTCAAAATAATATGGTTCAAATTTCAACAGCTAAGATATTAAAAAAAACTTATGTATTTCACTTTTATTATACTGTTTCATGATTTCATATTTATTACTTAGAGTTTAATTATTTTGAATTGCTAGTCAAACTTATGTAGGCTTTAAAAGAAATAATCACACCTTTTTAGGTAGTAGAGCAAGTTAGGATTTTTACTGTTTTGATTTTGGGCAGTGAAGCAACTTAGGGTTATTTTTCTGTTTTGGTTTTCTTTTAGAATGGGTGAGCAAATTAGAGTCTACAGGATGGCTTTTCTATTATAGGGATGTTTTCGGAATGTTTTTCTCAATGACACTTATCAATGCATCTCCTGTTAGAAAGCTTGTGCCATAGTCAGAATAGATTATTACCTTAAATTTTTGACTTTCAAAGCAATTTGCAATCTCTCTATTTTGAGATATTTGTCCTTCCTTGCTTGCTTATTTCTTTTCTTTGCTTGTTTACCTGCTTGCTTGTACTAGAGCTCCAGACTGAACTCAGCACTCCAGCTGTGGCAACTCGTGGTGAGTGGAGGAAAGGTTTTCTTCCCATGGCTGCCTGCTGGAAACAGCCTAGTGCAGACCAGAGTGCCCTTGATCCAGTTTAGCCAATAGTCATTAACTGACATTTAACTACTTGTTTAAGGTTATAGCTCCTTGGAGACATTTTTATTCCGCTGATTTTGCCATCTGATCCTTACCTAAAGAGGGCTCCTTGCAACCTTTCTGTCCGAACAATGGATGTAGCCAACACTAACAAAAGGGTTGTCCCAAATGTCCAACTCATTATCATGGAAGGAAATAAAACATACAAAAGATGCCGTATCATGGCAGGAACAAAAGGTTTCTTATATTGAACTAAGAGGAAGTGGCAGGAAAAAAGTCCAATTCTGCCAAAACTGCATGTCATTTACTAATAAAATACTTGAGAAAATATACTAGTTGCTGAAAAATTATTAAGTTCAGTCAGAGAGAAAGAACCAAACCACCCTGATTAGTAGTTTCCTAGTTAGTATGACCAAAAATAGCTTTCCTGTCAAGAACAGAACAGTACACCCTATTTAAATTGAATTTAGGTTGTTTCTATTGGTAGTTATAAACAACCCACGTTCTAAAACACCGATGTTGATTCCTCTTGATTCACACATCATCCTAACTTTTCAAAATGTGATGAGCATCCCCCAGAAGTCCTCAACATAGCCACTGCTGTAGCACTTTGGGTTATTCTATAATCACCTTGAGGCAAGATTTAGCAAATGCCCTAAATATCATCACACCATGTTTGTTCAGTCAGCTTTTCTTCACAAGCCTGAACTTGTTTTCTGTGAAGGTATCAAAATGGCACAATAGTAAATTCAGTTTGTTGATTTCGGGATGACAGCCAAAAGCCAAGTGTCACCTGTTCACCATGAAAGTCTGAATTGGCCTTACAGACCAACCCTAAACATCCAGGTAAAATGGCTGTCTTCCAGTAGCAATTTTTATCACTCAAGCATCACCTTTCACACTCTTAGTCTTGAATGTCTAAAGAGGATTGGAGTACAACAAAGGTGCCTCTGAAGTTAAAACCTAGCAGTTGTTTTTCAGAAGTAACTTTGCCTATATCTGAACGAAATTTGTAATATTGTGCAAGTAATTAAGCATTATAACTCATTATATTATCTTGGAAGAATAAAATAATATACCCATCTCAGAGTAATTACTGGACACAGAACTAATAATTTTTAATCCAGTGAACTTTGATGTCCTCTTACCCCTTTTTGAATAAATAAGCAAGTCTGCCACTGTGTCTCCTTAACTGTCACATGTCCCAGTCTGGGGTTCCTCCTCTGTTCCGAGATCACCCCAGAGGGACACGAAGGGTGGTTCAAAACCTGGTTTTCCCCGAAGCCGCTGAAGAGAGACTGCCGGAGACAGTTTTCTCTTTTTCCAAGGACAGTTTATTGTTTCATATCTCTGGGACTTTTTGCCTGGCCAGCAGCGGTCTGCTCAGCCTGGCATCCATGGTGGAATCCGCCTGGTCAAGGCAGGGCTTATCTTATATAGTTAGTACTACGTATTACATGTTTACAAAATTTTACCAATACAATACAATTTTATTAAATGGTCCAGCCCTGACCCCAACCAATCCAAGAGGCCAACGTGTCACCCAACATGGATGACATGGAGAAGAAGGAGGAAAAGTTGTCCACCCCCCAAATTCTCCATCTTGGCCACGTGTCCCTTATCATAAACATTCAAGAAAACCTATTTATCTACGTTCTAACATTCTAATTTACACTCTACTCATCATTATTTTCTGTGTCTCTTCTCTCAATGTGGGCAGATTCTCCCAAGGAGCCAAATCCAGCCCCTGCAGCTTCTGGGCAGCACTCAGGGGTCTCTGAGGGGTCTGCCAGGGGGGTTTTTGCACCCCCAAAGGAGCCAGGGAAAAACCCTGGACTCCCACATCACAGAGACAGTGCATGCTCCCTGTTTCTTACCCTCAATTTTCTTGTCCCTGTTTTTTATTGCTCTACTTGCTGGACCGAGCACTATAATGACTTCAACTACTGACTATTTAGAAACTTTCTCAGCTGCAGAACAGTTTGAATTTCCAGCTGGATGTCAAAGTACATGTCTTCAAGGTTCAGTGCAAACTTTCTGCATAAATGTAGGTGCAATTTTCTACAGGTGGCTAAGCAGAAGGTAGATTTATATAGCTGTAATAGGAACAAAACAGTTATGCTTATATTAAAGCAAAAGGGATTCAGCAACTGTTCTACAGGCTTGCTTGGTCTGAAGTGTAGCATGAAATATGATTTTTTTCCAGTTATGAGACAACTGGAATGCAGAACCAAGCAGACTGTTAGGGCAGACAGGTAAGAGCCTTTCAGCTTCCTCATTTAGTTGTTAGTTGTGTTTCTACTGAAAACAGATATATCTGGTCTTGTTTCTAGTTTGATCACTGAGGAGGCTGCATTTTTAAGTTTTGATTTGGAGGTACCTACCATATAAATAGAAGGAATGACATATTGAATCTCCATACTATTTTAGAAGACATATGATGGAGAGTAAGGCTGAAGTTTTCCAGTATTGTGAAGTAAATGTACATATTATTCAGGATTATACTCATTATGTGCTAGAACTAATATTAGCAATTTTTGTTTTTTTTCTTCAATAATATAATAATTGTTCTTAGTAACTTTAAATATGTATCTTATATGCAGTATTTTTCATTGATTGCTAAACCAGGAAGCAGACTAAACAAGTATTGATGTCATTAGAAATAATTAAAACATTTATATTTTTTTAAAAAATGTAACACCTAATTGTACTTACCATGTCCATAAATAAACTCGTAATGTCCTAGTCAGATAGAGAATATTTAAATAAATAGTTCAGGATCCCATAAAATATGCATGAATAATGCAATTTTCTACAAAATATTTATGTGATGGTACCAGAAACATGAAAAATTTGAAAAATGAACATTAATTTTTTGATCCATTACCTACAAAACTCATGAAATATTCCACTGTTCACAAAGAACAAGACAACAATAAAAAAAATTACCACTAGCTTTCCACTGAGAGTGTGTTTGAAAAAATTGTTTTTAGAAACTCTATAAATTTTAAAATAAAGATTCAAAAATCCAATATCACTTTGTGTTTTACCTTCATTGCTGTTTGCATCTCCAGATGTACAATACACTGAACAGGTAAGGGGCTTCAATACTACTCTAAAGGAAGAAAAATACTTGAAAAATAAATGTCCCAGTGCAAGAAAGAAGAAACAAAATTATATAAAGCTCTATATTTCATGGATAAAAGTTCCATACAAATTTACAACTTTGCTTCCCTCCCCACCCTTTCACCTCCTGTCCTCTCCTTGATGTGATGATTGTTAAGAACCTGCTTTTAGATATAGGCTCACATAATGCAAACAAAAAAATCAGTGTGCAGGAGTCACCTGTTGCACTTTTAATTTATGCTAAGGATCTTCATAAATCTATGACAACCTCCTTATTTTGATGGTGCAGATCATTTACCTCTGTTCAAAGGAGTTAGCAACAAATACAGATTCTGGTAATTTGCATGTTAAAGTTTATAAATTTTTAACATTATTCTCAGTTCTAGCATTATTATGAGAGAACCTGAAACTACTAACTTGAAGACTATCTCTATGTAAACAGGCAAGACTAAAAATCTAAGCAATAAAAATTGGATTATTTCACTTTCCTTCCCAGTTGTTTTGCTTCACAGTGGGGAAACAGCACTTTTTCTAAGAAGACCTGCATCTTCTTGGTTTCCTGGAAGAAGATCTTAGTCAAAACCTGTAAACATGACAGCTATTGAAACTGAGGATGAGAAATGGTAAAGTTGCCCTCAAAAAGCCATTTCCCTGCAGGGCAGTCACAGGAGTTTGCAGGGGATGGAGAAGTGGGATTTAGATCTTGGTTGCCAGGCAACAGGTAAGGAAGGAGCAAACCTTCCTCAAAGAGATTGAGTGGTTCTTCACCAGTGTTTATACACAAAGAACCTCAGCTTGGAAAAAAGCAGCAGCAACAACAACAAAAAAAATATTCCTGCACAGACAGAACTGCTCTGAAAATTTTGAAGAGGGAAAGGTTCAGTAGTCCACAAACTAGCCCCTGACATCAATAGAGCCATCATTTCTTTCCCCCTTATATAATCTCGAGTGCTGGGGTTGGTTGGTTGGTTGGTTGTTCTCATGAAGAAATAAACAAATATATATTTATTATTAATCCTTTTTTAACCACCTCATTTTTATCTTGTTTTCTATCATAGAATTTGTTGGTTTTTGTGCTAATCTAATTTACCATATGTGGCTCCAATCAAAGATGAAAACAGTAGGTTTATCTAAAAGAACAGGTGGTATTTTATGTTGGATTTTTATTGAGATATGTTATTTTATTGAGTTATTTATTGAGTATATTACCAGAAGTTATCCAGACATATGCAATTATAGAAAAGAAAAAAAAATAAATACCAAAAAAAAAACCAGAATTGAAATGGTGACTTTTCCTATTTAAGAAAGCACTGATTTTTATTTCATTACTTTAGTTTAATTAAATGATGTATAGGTAGACAATGTGAAGTTATGCCTTAAAAATATAACTATTAAGCTTTTCATGCCTTGTTTAACTTTCTGATAAGCTCTGGTAGAGGA
This sequence comes from Erithacus rubecula, assembly GCF_903797595.1. Lineage (NCBI taxonomy): Eukaryota > Metazoa > Chordata > Aves > Passeriformes > Muscicapidae > Erithacus > Erithacus rubecula. The sequence continues at coordinate 51,812,633 of NC_136658.1, read as the reverse complement.
CAAGATAATCTTTCCTTCTGCAATCAAGTTGCCTGAAAGACAATGTGGAATGGGTGATATAATTACTGTGGAAATGAAGGTATATTTTTAAAGCTTGGAAGTTAACTAAAATATAATGTTTTCCATCTGTTAGTATCAGAACAATGAACACTAAGGAAACCATCTTCCATCACATCTGATGTAGATAAAGGGATTATGCAAAATTAAATATGTTTATCATAGAGCATTAATCCTCAAGAATATTTAAATTTATTTCAATGAAGAATGAAAATTGCATGAAATAAAATTAGTTTTCTTGTGTAGATTTTATGAAATTCCAGTTTTGTAAAAGAAAGTAAAAAAAAAAAAAAAAAAAAAAAGGAAGGGATATTTTTATTTCCCATAATGAAATTTGCTGAACAACATATTGTAGAATTGTGGCTAGCTCTCAGAGCTGAAACTTTTGTAAACAAACATGTATACCTTTGTGAGGAGCTTTGAGTTAGTTTGGATTTTCTGTTTTTCCTTTTTCATCATTTCCTATCTATCTTTTCTTTCTTTCTTTCTTTCTTTCTTTCTTTCTTTCTTTCTTTCTTTCTTTCTTTCTTTCTTTCTTTCTTTCTTTCTTTTTTTTTTTCTTTCTTTCTTTCTTTCTTTCTTTCTTTCTTTCTTTCTTTCTTTTTTTTTTTTTTTCTTTCTTTCTTTCTTTCTTTCTTTCTTTTTTTTTTTTTTTTTCCTTCTATCTTCAGTTTTCTTAATACCCTCATTAGCTCATTCAGGAATCTGGAATAATGGCAGGGTATTTAAAATAACATATATTTCAAAATCCTAGAAATTGATTAATGGCTCCTTTATCACCATGATTTCAGCTTCATTAATTTCATTTTAAGATAAGGAAAACATCTGCTTAATCTAGAGGTCTATTTTATTCCATATTTTAAGACTTGTTTTTTTCAATCCTGAAAGGCACATCTTATGTCCTGTAAAACTGAGCAGAGATAAAGTGCTTATGAATGTTAGTGAAGCTGTCAGATTGAGCTCCTTAAAATGAGATGTAAACTTTTTTACATAATTAAGACCTTCAACTCCCAAGTGAACTCTAAAGATAGGTTTCCTTCATCTATATATCTGGCATACAAAAAAAAAAAAAAAAAAAAAAGTATTTTATTGGAAAGTATGAACTTTTTTGATTCCCAGCAGAAGCTTAAGGAGACCTCTGGCTGATTTCCACTGAACTGTTTTCTTACAGGACTAAAATGAAAGAATCTAGCAAGATTGAAGTATTTAATCACGACTTGAGAAGTTTCCAAGGGTTTTTTTAAAGTTTCGCTCACTGTTTTATAAAGGAATTTATGGATATATTAAGCATGTACGGTTGTATTCATTTCATTTGGGAAAGAAGACAGAGTTCACCAAGTTTAATAGAATGTTTAATAATTTAGTTCTCCCTTAGTCATTTAGCTATTTAACTTGGTATTTAGGACTTTTTTTTAAAAAAAGCAAACCCATATCTGCCAAATTGCATACTTTGTATGGAAGTTCCTTATAAAGTCTCTAGGTTTCCTCTTCAGAAGGAAATGCCTATATTCTAAATAAAATCTTTTCTTAAAACACATTATAAAGTGATATATTTCTAGAAGTTCAGAGCCATCAGAAGCAGTTATTAATGCCTATATATTCCTGTTCTACCCATCCGTAAAGTGCTTTAATTTAAATCTTGTTGATTTGTTTATTTTTAAAACAGTTGTAGGAAAAATTGCACTTAACTTTCTTTCTGTGTTCATGAATTACTCACCTTTTTGCTAAGTTTTCTAGAGCTGGTGGAAGAGGAGACATTTCTCCACAACACCACCAAAGCTCTCTTTTCCTTCTTGCTCTCATCCCACCAGACCTCCACTTCCAAAGAAATCTGACTATGACATTTTACTTCAAAACTTTCATGAAGAAGAAGACATAGACACCCAACATTTCAAATTAAGGCCAACATATTAAATCTATGTCATGTTCAATAGAACACTGTAGGAACCTGAATTACTGTAAACTTCATTAATACAATAAATTCACAGGTAGATCACTTTCTTAGCTGAGAAAAATAATTGAAAATAAGCAAATATTTTCTGTTAACTATGAAATAACTGTTTAGGTAAAATATAAATCTTTAGTATTTTTTAAATGAGTTGCAAAACTCGAAGTCTTTTTTACTTGGATGTTAAAAATATTCAATGCACTGAAGAAAAAAAAAAAAAAAATATAGCCGAAACCTTGCTGTGAAGTCTTAGAAAAAAATTGCTTTTTTAGGATAATATATTGCAATTCCCAAAATTAACTTCAGTATAACTGCTAACGACTAGTGTAGCCCAAATATCTGCTATTCTTCCTATTCACCTGCTAGATAATGATCATCTTGACACACAAATTTTCTTGTTTAGATCATGTCACCTCATTTAATCCTAAAATTTTCAGCTGCAGCAATTTATAGTCCTCTGAGAAAAGAAACTGATTAGACAGTCAAGGAAATAAAACCTGGAAAATTATAAAGAATATGAGATGAAAGAGCTTTCTTAAATTACAGTAACAAGAACATTTAAAAAAAAACTTAGAAAAAGGACAAATAATTGATATATAGAATCTTTAAACCCTACGTAATTTTTTTTTAACATTATGCTTTTTTCAATAATCAAGATACTATTTTTCGTAAAAAAAAATAATTTCAAACCTGCCAGAACACTGATGCCCTTAATAATTTCCATTGACATTTTATTTGCAGTCAAAATGTACATTATCTATAAAAATAGAGAACTGCAGTTCACTAATCTGAAACTTGTCCAAAATGACAAACAAAATTCAAAGTTAGCTCAGTGAGGATTTTGTTTTTCCTGTGAACCTATTGTTACAGCACTTACACATTTGAAATGGAAATCCCAAACAAAGCAGATTAGTTAAATTTCAAGTGTTTAGGATATTATTAACTATGAAACTTAACATTTCAAAGGAAAGTAATTTTAGCTCCTTGAATAAGTCTACCCTGTATTTAAACTGCTAGCAAAATAAAAGAACTAAAAATTCCTTCATTTTTTCAGAGGTTGGGAGATTCTCTAAATGGAAATAAATAACTTACTATCTGGAATAAGGGATGTATATTATTTGCTGGTATTTTATTCTTTATCTCAGCAAGTTTCTTTTTACTGGCTTACATTAATCCTTCTCCCTGTGGGTGATGTCCTCTTAGAAATGTAGGACAGTCTGTACACCTGAAACTAAGTAAATCTTAGACAAAGGGTGTCATGTTGAGGGGATTATTTATTGCCACCAAGGATCTCAGACAAAAAAAAAAAAGGAAAGAAATTGTTGGTAGGACTTTAAGTAGGAGTTTTACTTCATCTTTTCTTGTTCCAGAAAATTCTGAAAGTAAATACTTTTAATATTTGTACTTATATGCGTAAATGATAATGAACCATTGTATTTTTAATAAATAATGAAGCTCTGAAAGGGATAAAAAGAGAAGAATGTATAATTTTTCTTCAGTCATAGATTATTATTGAAATATTATTAATTTTAGAGTGTTCAATTAATTTAGAAACTTACTTTGGAACCTCTGGCCTCACTATATCCTTTTTCTACTTTGTGATTAAAAGGTAAATTAAATACATTTTTAAAATTTGATGCACTAATTTTGCAATATTTACAAAGACTATAAGAATAACAAAAATCTGATCTCCCTTATTATTTTGAGAAGCAAAAAATCTGCACGTTGTCCCACTATTCAATTTTCAGAGTTATTAATACATAAGGAAACAGTTGAGATTAAATTGTGGACAAGAGTTATATATTTATACTAAAATGGAGGGGTGAGGTAGGGGATTTGTTTTACCATTACTGTGATCTAGACAGAACAAACTCTATGGAGCAGATAGAATATAAAAATCCATCTCTTCTTACTATAGGTGTAGCAGAATGCAGTTGGAGAGATAGACATGCACCTTTCATAATTATATTTATTGCCTGTTCTTCCTCAGTGTATCTGTTCCTCTCTAATTTTTTTTCAACTTCTTTGTAAATTTTAAGAATCAAAAATTCTTCCATGAAAGAATGCAGAAACTTTGGTGACTGTGAATATATCCCATGGAGTGTGATGTGAAATCAGCTTTGTAGTATAATAACCATGAAACACACAAATCCCATTCTCATAAAATAATTAAACACCCAAGTCAACAGAAGAAATGCATCATTCTAGAAAACATGAAAACATTTTTAGAACAAGGCTATTAAATAACCCAAGTCAAACAATCAGAAAATGACAACTCTTTGGAGGAAAACATTCCTTCTCAGAAATATAAATAGTGAAAAAAAGGGATTTGTTTGTGGGATTTCTGGAATGTTTGTTTCTTTGGGTTTTTTTAATTTTTTTTATTATGTGTTTGTGTGTGTCTGGTTGTTTGCGTTTGAAGGTGTTTTTTCCCAGCAGTCTCATTTTAGGTGGAAAGTGGAAAATGTCAAAAAAATCTAACAAATTAGATCTTGAAATCTTGCAGTTCTTTAAATCACAAACTGTTTTGTACTGGACCACCTTTTCACTCCTTTGTTCTATTCTCTTTTCCTTCTTTATTTCCTTCATTTCACTTCCTTCTTCTTCCCCATAAACAAGACAAGCTCACTAACTTGACATTGAGGGCTCCATTTGCACCCACACATACATATATTATCATCTAACTTGTTCCAAGGCATTTTTCCAGGGTTTCAGTTGCCTGTCCAGAATGGCACACACACTGCCTTGATGCCTGGCTTTAGAGTTGCTGGCTGTGTTAGAATTATTTTGAGCAAACCTGCTGTCTTGGAAGGTACCAGATGTTAGCATGTGGCAACTGATTGGAATCCTTAGAGCCTAATTCAGTATGAGATAAATCACTGGACTATACTGAAGAACATTTCCATGGACTACAGGAGATGTTTAGACCATAGCAGATCATTAGCATACCTTGAGGCCCTTTTAGATAACTCAATCTTTAACAACATATGAAAAAAAATTGCAATAAAATTAATTCTATCAGACTATTTGATTTGTAACACTACTTACAATGTCAACTTTCCTTTCCATGATACAAGGGCCAGCAATTCAGCTTGTCTAATTTTATACACTTGGTATAATTACCTAATCATCTGAATTTATTCCCATTTGAGATGCACTGCTCTATCTCTCCTTTCCTCCAGCTACTGAACTAGAGAACCACAGGTCTCCCATAAGTCCTTCGTCATATCTGCCAGCTTTGTGCAGATGTCTTCAGCATCCTGGGGCATCTTAAGTGACATTAGATATCTATCTTTAGCAACTTAGTCAACCCCAAGCAACTCAGTCAACCCTGAAGTGTCAACATAGAGATATGTACATTTGAGATAGTCATTGTAAGCTGCCTTTGTAGCTAATGTAGAGAAATGAGTCACAACTTATTTTCTTTAAATAATCTATAGTAGGATGAGATGATTGGCAATCTGCAAGTTCTTCTTTGTTTCCACTTGCTATAAAAAGAATCTAAGATGCCTATCTCAGATGCAGAAATGTAAAATTTTATTAATTAGATTTATTGGTATATTTGGTCTACATTTTGTTACAAAATCATAGAATAATTTTTGTTGGAAAAGACCTCTGAGGTCATTGAGCTCAACCTTTGACCGAGCATTATCTTGTCTATTAGACCATGGCATAAAGTGCCACATTCAGTCATTTCTTTAATGACTCCAGGGATGGTGACTCAAACCCCCCCCAAATAGCCCATTCCAGTGCTTAAGCACCCTTTCCCTGAAGAGATTTCTCCTGATGTCCATCTGAATCTCGCCTGGTGCAGCTATGAGGCTATATCCTCTCATCATGTCACTAACTGGGAGAAAAGGCCAACTCCCACCTTACTACACCCTCTTTTTAGGAAGTTCTAGACATCAATAAGATTCCTTTGAGCTTCTTTTTCTCCAGTCTAAACAATCCCAGTTCCTTCAGCTTCTTTTTATATGACTTTCCTTCTAGACCCTTCATCAGCTCTCATGTCCTTCTCAGGACACATCCCAGGCCCCCAGTCTTTTTTGTAGTGAGGGACACGGACCTGAAAATAGAATTCAAGGTGTGGGCTCAGCAGTTCTGACTACAGGGAAACAATCTCTGCCCTACTCCTGCTGGCCACACTTGCTGATACAGCCCAGGTAGCAATTGGCCTTCTTGGCCACCTGGGCACATTGCTGGCTCATTTATAGTCAATATTCATCCAGGTCTCCCAGGCCCTTTTCCACTGGGAAGCTTTCCAGACACTCTTCACCTAGCCTGTAGTGTTGCATGGGATTGTTGTGGCCAAAGTGGAGGACCTGGCACTAGGCCTTGTTCAGCTTCATACTGATAGCCTTAACCCATCTAGCCAGCCTGTCCAGAACCCTTTGCAGAGCCTTTCTACCCTCCAGCAGATCAGCTCTGCTACTCAGCTTGCTGTTATCTGTGAATTACTGACAGTGGACTCAATCCCCCTACCCAGATCACCAATAAAGACATTAAATAGAATGTCTTTTCACTGAGGTCTGGGGAACCCCATTACTGTCTGACCTCCAGCTGGATGCAGCAACATTCACCACCACCCCCTGGGCACAGCCATACAGCAAAGAGAAACCTGTCCAAGCTATGGGCAGACAGCTATTCCAGCAGAATGCCATGGGAGACAGTGTCAAAGGCTTTGCTGAAGTTTCAGGCATTCAACATCCACAGTTTTTCCCTCATCCCTCAGGCTGGCCATGAAAGGAGATCAGGTAGGTCAGGCAGGATCTGCCTTTCCTAAACCCATGCTGTCTGTGTCTGACCCTTTCTCTGTCCTATGTAATGGTTTCTGTTCTATACACCCTGTGAAGGCTACCATCAAACATAAGTATTATTTCTTTTGGTAACACCATCCATGATTGCATAAGGAAGAAAATCCATAAGACTGAATGATTGTTGCCAAGATATCTGGGAGTTTTGTTCTCATTTGTTTTCATCTTCTACCTACCTTGAAAATAAAAAACTGACAATATTAATATCTTTTCATTGGTTTTGTTTCAATTCACTGAAACTGAAAATAATACCTACTACAGAATATTCAAATAAAGATTATTTTCTCTTTATCAAATAAATGCTAACACTTCTGTGAAAATAAATATATATGTACTTTACATGATAATTCATATATTTTTAACCCGTTTTTTAGTCATTTATATATTTAAAACTCATAAGTCAAAACAATGTTTCTTGCAATTTTAATCTTCTTTTATTTTCTTTTATGCCAAACTAGTCTGTATAAAGAAGTTTTATAAAGAGCTTAATTTTGTCAATTTGTTAATTCTGTAGGCAGGAAAACAATAGGTTACTAGTCATCACAAGATTTTAGAGATTTTGTCTGTAAACACAGGTAACATAGAAATAAGCCTGCAAGGTAAAATGACTTCAGCATGAAAAGGGAAAACAATCTAATACATTAAAATCCTGCCAATGCAAGGACTCAGGTGCCAAACTGTCCTGATTATCCACAAGTATTCCAATCTGATTATTTTCTAAAGCTGACTAACCTGTAGGGGGCTATACCACTTAAATTCCTCTCCATTTAGCATGAAAGTCTCCTAGGAACATTGCAATCCACATATATTCATGCTTTGAGGTCTGTTTTGGCTACAGAAGAGCCTATTGCTTGGCATTTCTGCAGTGTAGGCTGCAGTGAAAAAGTGCAGGGTAAAAAGGCAGAAAGCATATGTTTGCTATCAGTTTTTTTCATAAATCACATAACTGATGTGAATGATTATTCCACAAAAAATCCAAGCCCTATTTGGTTTGATGGACAGCACAGGATTTCTACAGTTTGCAGGGTGTTTCTGAGTTATGCTGCGACATCATGTGCCCCATCCCTTACTGCCTTGACACTGCTAGGTATGTAAGGGCGACAGGGATCATGCAAATGGGATTGTGGCCTCAACTATGGTAAAAACATTTTTACTGAGGTGAATGGCAGAGAGGAATAGACTTAGGATCTTAATTTCACCTGCCGGTTTCTGATTTATATTGTGAAATGTAGACTTAATGTCTTTTCATCTTTCAGGGAAATGGCTTTTATCAATGACCTTTAGCTGAAATCAAGCATATGATATACTCAAGACTATTGTTGACACTGCAAGTAGACAATTGAATCTTCAGAGTGATTGTTATCAAAAAGTAATTGTGACCATGTTTTCTGAGACAAACTGAGGGACTAACTTTCTCTATCTGATCCGATTTGTTCATGGAGATCTGATCTATCTGGACTTACAACTAATAAATGTTCAGATTCTTAAAAAACTCCAGACCAATAAGTCAACTTCTATATATATAGTTTTTGCTGTTCAATCAACAGACTCATAAATATTTCCAAAGAAAAAACACTCTACAGTATTTCCAATATATCTGCTTTATTAAGCTTATCATTGGAGCATGAAAATCTCTTTTCATTTACTGCAAAAAGTTTTCATGTCTGTGAAAACAAAACTGATTTGCACTGTATATTAAATTCTTCTATAAAGCTGAAAATCATAATTATATATGCACCACACATCATATTAGTTTCTGTAAAATATTTTTGTTGGGTTTGTGTTAGAATTATGCTAATTTTCACTCAGAAAAATGAATGAGAGATAGAAAGATCTTCTATGTGCATTAAATAACTTTTATTTTAAATGTGTTTTTTGATATAAACAGCAACAGTCTGCTCAAAAAGTAGTCTGAGAAACATGAATTTAAGCAAGTCCTCCATAAAAAATTAATGCATGTTAAAGAAAACTGTCACTTTTTCCACAAGGATATCTATGTATCAAGAACACTTTCCCTGGGATGTTATTCTCTTTCAGGAACACTTTAGCAATAATGTATGCGATACATTATACTATATATCCATACTGGACCATACATCTCAATGGCAAACTGAGGCTCTTAACCAAAGTACAGCATTTTCTGCAGCAGGCAGTGCAGCCAGCATGCACAGGGGAGCAGAATCCCCCATCAAGACTCTGTGATGAAGGTGGTGACAGCTGGGCTGTGTGGATTAAAGATAATCACCCAAAAAACAGGGTGAACAGAGGAATGTGAGACAACTCATTACTGGAAAGGAAGCTGGTTGCTCCCAAGGCCATTGAGGAAAACAGCAAGACTTTTATTACCTGAGTGCGACACCCTGGGAGGGGCCAACTGAACAAGTTCTCCCCAAAACACTTTACAGATCAAAGGGATTATTTCCTAAAGTTATAGAATTCATTGTGGGTTAAGAATAAGGAGGGGCCCATAATGGAGAAGACTAGAAACTTTTAATTTCTGGCAAAATGCCAAAGCTCTTTCTTGTTCTGCAGTTACTGTACAGGTGTAATTCCCTTGGCATGGGTGAGGAAGATGACCCCCAGTCAGGCAGGCATGAGAGGCATCTCAGCCTGAACCTATTGTCACAAAGAGGGTGACAGTAGCAGGGGATGCCCTCTGATGGCAGATGGAGCCACTCACCTGCTGATCTAAACTGATGTTTCAGGTTTTTGGATTGACACTTGATTTCCTCCTAGATCTCAAAGAGACACTGGCAAGGTTTGTGCAGTCCTGTGACTATTCCCATTGCTGCTCATCCATGTAGGCATCAATGCTACTGCCAGGGCAGCCCTGCATATAATAAATATTGCAGACTTCTGGCAACAGGAGAGAAGCAAAAGACAGGGAGTAGTCAGAAAGGTTACTCCATCCGGAGGCCCAGGTGGAGGTCTCAGTGCCTCCAGTAAAGGGAAGAAGCTGAGGCAGAAGTGAATGCATCAGTACATCAGCACTTGGTCAGCTGGCAGTGTCCCACACAGAGTTTTTTGTATTACAGTCATGGGAGTCTCTTTGAGGAAAGAGGACTGACTACAAGGGACAGCATCCATCTGACATATGGGACTAAAGGCTGAAGAAGGCACAACAGGAAATGGTTGTCATCAGCGGTAAAAAAGCAAAGATATGGAGGGGCAATAAAGAACTGTCGGGTGCTCTGCATTGTGGGGAAGGTTCCTTCACTTTTCCCATGAAAGCAGCATCTCAAATACCTTCCCCCAACCCATGCAGCATGGAAAACAAACAGGAGAAGCTAAAAATCTCTCCATACTGCAGAGCTCTGATGTCATTGGATTACAGAGGGACTACAGAGAGGAGATGGAAGAAATTACATGGGTGGAGGCTTAGTGTCTGAGTGTGAAGTTTTCAGGAAGGCAGGTTAAAATTTTGAGGAGGATGGCATACACTCAATGCATCTTCATTGTTTCCAGTGGAGAAAAATTAGAAATGGAAACCAGCTGCTTGAGGAGAAGAAGATAGACCAGAATAAGTGCTGAGTTGGAGAATCTGTTGCAAAAAGCCTGATAACAAAGTTAGATGGAATCTTCTTTAAATAACTCGAAAAAATCCTCACAATTGCAGTTCTCTTCACTATCTGTCCAAAGGGTTGTTAAAAACAATATAAGAGATTTCTGAAATGTTTTCCAAACAGTTTCTTGATTCACGTGATTGCTGAGTCATATGGAATAACTGTTTCAGCATTTAGCCACAAATCATGAAACACTAATGAAGGCGTAAAGGTCAAGAACAGTTTAAACTGCAGTGACCATGAGAATGCAGTTTAAACTCCTAAGAGAATGAAAGAAAACAAATAGTATGTAGCAAAAACAGGGGCCTATTATACCTATAAATTATGATTACAATAACCAGGATTTACTTAAACACAATATACTTCTAGTGTGGTCACCTACTGATACTGTGACCAAAACCACTACAGTGTGTTAACATCCTATAACATTGTGGTAGAGCCACATATAAGATTTATGTGCATGTGAGTCATGTGAACACTGAAAGTGCAAAGATTTAGATAAAAGAGGAAAATATGACAACAGTGACCCAAGTAACAGAATTTGCAAGACTAAGAGAAAAAAATTAAGGTAAGTACGAGGGAATAAAATTAGGCACAACACTGTTGAAGACAGAAGAAATACAACTGTCAAAAACAGCAAGAAAATAAATTTGGCAGTACAAGGGTATGCTGGATAGAATATTCCTAACCCTTGGGAACTTTTGGATGTCACTGCTTTAAGCCTTTGACATGGGAAGCTCTGCAAACATGCATAGATCTTTATATCCCATTTTTGAAAGGATATAGTGAAAAGAAGACAGATAAATTCCACATTTGAAGTGCTTATTTCTCCTCATTATCTCTTTGGAAGCTTAGGTGTCAACATCATATAGTATAAACTGACCTTAAAAAATAATTGAGTCTCAAAAGATACAGAAGGTCTGAAGAGGAAAGAGACAAAGGACACTAGAGGGCAAATTATACATATTGAATACAAGATAGGGATATTTTCCCTTCCAATCCCAAAACAATGCATATCAAACCCAAAACCAAAACAAATGGACGTGATCTGTTCCCTTTGGTTATTTTCCAAGAAAAGTTGTATTCTTGTATGCGTAAAAAGTAAATCATACATATTTCTATACCCAGAAGAGTAGGGTTATCTTGTTGGTTAAGCTAAAAAGAGTTGATTCTAAAATTACGAATTAGGCTAAGTTCTTATAAAGAATATCTGCCTTTGGAGAAAAGTGTAAACATTTCAAATCTCTTCAAAACCTTATTGGTATTCATCACATATTGGGCAAAATAAAAAGTGATTTTTATTGAAACAGGCCTTTTAGACAGTAGAAGAAGAAAAGACAAGAAGCAAGTAGAAGTACTGAAGTTAATTTCCTGACCAGAAAACCTTTTGACATACATTGATTTTTTCTGGCAAATCCTTACCTGCTTATCAGTTCTGGAGTAATTATTTCATTATTGAATTAAATAATTGATGGCAAACAAGTTATTTCTGTATTGTTCACCACTCATTTAAGTAATAATTTCATGTGTGTATGTATGCACATTAGACTGCTCTTCTTAAATGATAACAAATCATGCTGACATTGTTTCTCAATCATTGTAGAGATATCCTAAAAGTCACATTTTAGCCAAATATAAATTCAGAAGTCTTTGTTAAATACAGTAGGGAAGCTTGATTTCACTTGATTTCACTTTGTTGAAATGCTGAATGCTAGTCTTTCAAAGCATGTGGTTGTGCCATTTGTTCAACACAGCTGAGGGTGCGTTTGGGATCCAAGACTGAGACTGAGTCCTCTTTTCTTCAAGTAAGTCTGTTCTGTATCCTGTGAACTTGATTGAAGCCACTTTGATTCTAATCCAACTTGTGAAGATACCCAGTTACTCTTAGGAACCTGAACTCTGTTAGATCACCCAAGGCAGACTCCAAACAGATCTTCCTTGTTTATTTGTGCCACTTTTACAAGAGCATGACTCATCACTGTCTTCTCAATTGTCTGTGCCAGCAAGGAATTGGCAATTGACAGTGAGAAGCTATCATAAATGCATTCCATCAATCTTTTGTCTTGCTCATGCCCTAGTGTGCTCCTATTCTAGCAGATATGGATGTGCTAAAGTCACTTTGTGAGCACCAGTGTCTGTGAACATGAGGCTTCTTACAGTGTCTGAATAAGTTTTCTGCTACTGTTTCCTTATGTGACCCACAGCAGATGCTCAGCACATTGTCACCCATGCTGGTCTTTCCAGTAATCCTGAACCACAAGCTCTCAGCTGGCTCCTCATGTGACCTGAGACAGAAGTCCACTCGCTTCTGCTGCTTTCTCACATAAATGGTAGCTCCCCCAGTTCACCATCCCAGACTATCCTGTCCACTGAAGCTCTTCAGTTGTGCTAGCTATCTGACCTCATTTCTGTCATCCAAGTGAGATCACAGCTCCTCAAATGCTGGCAGACATCTCGTTCTTCCTCTTTATTCTCTGTCTTCATGCCTTAAAATATAGACATTCAAATGTTGGGATTGATGGAATAGGAAAACCTTACAAATATGATTGCTTAGATTCTAAAAATATAGAAACCATAAGTGAGATACCAAACCTCAGTTACTGAATAACTAGAATACAATGTGATGGCTAGCTGAAAGTAATCCCCTCTTGATGGAACAATGACTTCTGCTGCAAAGCAGGTCCAAAGGTCAAGAAAGACCTTGCCAGTGTCCAAAGTCTAATTTCTAGAGTTTAAAGTATAACACACTATGGTAATGTAAGGATTCTTATAGGCTGTATGTAAATGTTATAAAATTTGTATCTCATGTTAGATTGGTTAGTGGAAATTAGAATATTCATCATAGAAGATTTATTGTATTGTAAATGGGAAAATTGCTCTCTCTCTTTCTTTCCCCTCTTGCTTCTCTCTCTTTCTTTTCTCTTACCCTCTTTGTTTTACCCCTCACCTTCCTCTTTCTTCTCTCTCTTGCTCTCTCTTTCTTTCCCCTCTTGCTCTTCTCTCCCCCTTACCCCATACCCTCTCTCCATCCTGCTCAGGCTGTGGCTGGCAGCCCTTAGCAGGACTTTCTCTACCCACACCCTCACAATAAACTGCAACTGTAACAGCCAGGCTATGCAGAGTGCCTGAGTTTGTCCCAGAAAAACCATCCACCGCGATACTGAGACTCTCACATTCAAATTGTGCTGATTTCTCAGAGATGATATGAGAATTTTCCCCTTCTTTGCTGTCTTATTGATCTTTCCTAATTTGTGTGTATACACTTGAGGTGGCACCATTTTAGTCCCATTTCATAGATTATGAGATTTTGTCTTTTTATATAACCCTGTGAAACTTGCTTGACACTAAAATATGCAGCAAAGGAAATATCATAGCAGAAGACATCAAGATAATTCTGTGGGCCATGAAGACTTCAGTTGTCTGCAACATTATCATCTTGAAAAGGGAAACCAAGACAAGATAGTGGAGAAGGCCTGATCAGTGAAAACCAGGTACAAATGCTTGTAAAGGATCAAGGACAAAAGAAAAGAGCACATCCAAATGTTTGGCTCCTCATCAAAAGTTAGGGGAGGTCCCTGGTGTTGCTCAGGTTGTTCTCATTACCTAGAGCCTTGCCCTTGGCTATCCTGCCATGATGCTTCTCACTCCAGCAGGGCATGGCAAGCAACCTAATTGTTTCCTGAGAGTGAAATGTCTTGAGTAGAAGTTTAGTATTTCTGTGCAGAACAGTTTTGGTTTTTTTAGTGTTCATGCTTCAGCGGATGCTTCATGATTTAAAATTTGTTAAGGATTCTTTATTTTTTGTAGCTGTCTATAGTCTCTGTATTTGACCCAGATCACTATGTTCAGGTCACAAATGACTAACTTTTCTGCTTTATCTTCCTGTTCTGTTCTGGCCTTAGCCCTTCAATATGGCTTTTGATGCATGATAATTTGTTAGTATGTGGAAAGCCAGAAATAATCTATGACTGCTACAAATACTTTGTAGTGGAGTCTTTCCTTATTACTAGGAAGCCAATGACAAATAAGAAAGAAAATCTTTCTTTGAGAAAACTGGCAATGTTTATGGTATCTTTATGGTTTTATTATAAGCTTTTACAATGTAAAACTAGAGTTATTATTCTGAACTTATAAAAAGAAAAAAATCACCTGCAGCTGCATAACCATAGACTAGCCAGGAGGAAAAGGAGCCATTTTAAATAATTCAGCTCTGACTGAGCCTGTAAAATAACTATCCTGGTTAAGTACCACAATTACACTAGAGCTGTGCTACCTGGATCTTTTCACTCCTGGGCTGTTTGACCTAAGCATGTAATACTTCTGAGACAGTGCTTTCTTTCAATCAGCCGAGAAAAAGAAATGGTATTGGAGAGAGAGAGAGGATGACTCCAGCAGGGGGAAATTGAACATGTTCTAAGTCATGAGATTGACCAGGCAATTCAACTTCACTGGTTTTGGAGGAAATGTTTTTAATGATTTAAACTAAATGCTTCATTTTGAATTGATCAAAGCTGGGGTAAGATCAAACCTAGCCACAGTGTCTTAGGAGCCGTAGGAAAGGTTCATCACTCCAAGGGTGGGCACTGGTATAAGCTCCCAGGAAGGGAGTGGCCCCAACATCATCTGACAGAGTTCAAGAAGCATTTGGACAATGCTCTCTGGCATATGGTGTGATCTTTAGGGTGTCCTGTGCAAGGCTAGGAGTTGGACTCAATGATCCTATTGGGTCCCTTCTGAAACAGGATATTCTATGAATTTCAATAATAACTGGGAAAAGGGAACCATTATTGCTCTATTTGGAAGAAAAAAACAGAAAAAAAAAAAAGTACAGTGAATGGGAGGAAAGAACAGATATAACAAAAAAATTTAAAGTCCATTAATAATTAATAACATGTGTGCACTTTGTTTTGCTTAGATTTTTCATCTGTCAAAATACCAGCTAAGGAATAGTGCAAGTAATGTCTCCCTTACAACAGGTCAAATGGTCTCCAGCAAAGATAGTTTTCAACTAAAAACACTAGATATATAACAATGAAATAAATGTGACTGTTAATACTCTACATATTAGCTTTCACTTTCAGAATATCTCAGGAAACACGATCCTATAACATTGTAGAAAAACTGTAAGTGTACATGTTTCAGTTCAATGAGACAGAATAAGGACTGAAACATCCTGTTCAAATATCTCTTCTGTCAAATCACTGTGTATTCAAAACTAGCAAGAAAAAATGCAAGTAAACAGAAAAAAAGCAGAAAACAAAGGAAAATAAGATGCCATGGAGGTAGGCAGCAATTTATATTGTTCCTTGAAACTTCTGAGAGCAGCAAACATACTAGTTCACACTGCAAGTATGTTACACATTTACAGAATCAGTGAGAGCTGTGAGTGAGAGACATTCTTTATTATGTAAGAGAAGGAATAAGCGAGAAAACTTGTAATCTACAATTCTGTATAAGTGATAATTTTAGGAGTTTAGGAACCACTAAAAAGAAGCAGAAAAAGAAATAGAATAGCAATAGCTTCCGTATATGTATGTATACACACACATATATATATATATATATAAAATGTTCTGTGGACAGAATACAGTACAATTAAAAACTTTATAGCAGGAGTGGTTGTTTGTTTGTGTTGCTGCTCAGATTTATTATGCATGAGAATTGTTGTCTGACATAAGGAGAGATCAGATGAAAAATGTTTATGTAAAATATGAAATAAACTTCTTTATACTGCTCCAGAAGGGCACATGCAATCTTGCAACACTACAAGATGGAGGAGAGAGGAGACATTCATCATTTACTGCTCTGTAGTAAAGACAGAAAGATGAAGAACCCCACAGGAAAACTGTAATCTGGATTGCTGTACTTCTTATAGGAAAGGATGATATGTAGCATTTCTCTTCAGACAAGTATGAGTAATGGTCACTTTTAGTGCTTTTCTCTACCAAGTAGCATTTATATAATAGCTCAGAAATAGTGGGAACCCTTGCATGTAAGAAAACATTCAGCAGTATTCATATGTGGTCTTAGTTTACTAATCAGCTCAGAGCAAATCTTGGTGGAGGTTATGTTATATCTTTAAGGAGGGAAATAAAAATAGTTTTGGTTGTTTAGGAATTTTTCCTCCATGTAAATGGTTAAGAGGCATTCTGAAACACATGTTTTTTTAGAACTTGTAACTTTTATCAGCTGTATGATGATAGAAAACTCCTGGCTGTCTTAACTTTCAAGATTTTTACTTACTTTCTCTTTTTTTTTTTTTTTTTTTTTTTTTCCAGAAATTCACACTATTATTGTCTGTAGCATCTCTGCAAAACATGCTAGAGGCAAACCATACAAGAAAAGCGACTCACATATTTTAAGCTCCTATTGTGATACTCTCAAATTTTTGCACTGTATGCCATAACACACAGTGATTTGGGTTTTGTATGTCAAATTTCTGATTTTGTAGGTGAGTATCCTGTATGTCTCAGACATATTTAACTTTAACTGGAGAATCCCTTTAATTTCAAAAGTACTCATCAAATTGTTGTTGTTGCTTCACATTTTTGTTTGCTTGCTTTTAGTTTGTTGTGATGTTTTTTGGTTTTTGGGGGTTTTAAAATTATTTTCTGCTTTATAGCTGAAGTGGCTGAAACCATATGTAACCAAGACAAAAGTGATGCATTTATTTATTTGTATAATAATACACTTTATTTTTCTCACTTTTTAATATTGTTTTGTAATATTTTATTCATCTCTGGCCACATCATGTGAAACTGGTATTGTAAAAACTTTTTAGTCAATACCTTTTCTAAGCTGACAAGATTTTTAAATGGCACAACATTTAAATGCATCCTGATTGATTAGCTCAGCTGAGGTTGTGGCCTCAGTCCCTGCCTCTGCATGGGGAGGACATTCACTTAAGAGCTGGACTCAATGACCCCTGTGGGTCTTTTCCAACTCAATATTCTGTGATTCTGTGAAGTGTTCATCAGAAACAATAGGCTAAAAATAGTTTTAATATTTTTCTGATAATTTATGGGTAATTTTCATGGTATTGCATTTCTATTTCAGCATGTTACAGAGCTTAAAGACAGTAGCAATATACAAAATTTTTAAAAGCATGTTTCTTTTTTTTCCCCCCCAATTAACTCCTAACCTGAAAAATATAAACTTAGACTTCAATTTTTAATTTGCAGTGCAACTAAGTTTTATCTTTCAACCGGATAATGAGCAAAATATCTTATCTACAAAAAGTCATATCTGTGGTCCACAGCTGTGATAATATTAGTTTCCCTTGGAACTGGTTAGATAGTGCGAAAATATTAAAATATCTTGCCATGCATAATGTAAAGGAGTAAAAAATAAGTTTATAAAATAGAAAGTGGAAGTGAGATCTAATCTAATTTAAATTTCTATCATGCATAAAAACTGCAGCTGTCTTTTGAAATTAAATTTATTTTAGAATT
This sequence comes from Erithacus rubecula, assembly GCF_903797595.1. Classification (NCBI taxonomy): domain Eukaryota; kingdom Metazoa; phylum Chordata; class Aves; order Passeriformes; family Muscicapidae; genus Erithacus; species Erithacus rubecula. Next base: position 51,794,800 of record NC_136658.1, on the reverse strand, counting down.
TTTTTTGAACTCACAATCTAGTCAATGGACACATTTAAGAAGCTATCATGGAGAGGATCATATTCACCTGTCTTAGCAAAATTTATCAGAGCCTTTTTCCTTTTGGAGGCTTAAAAATGTATTTACCCTCTCTGCTGACAATATAGGCAATTTAGAGCAGAACTTAGCTTTATATGTAAGTTAACACTGCCAGTCATGGATCAGTGCTTGTTCTTTCATGCCCCTTTAACAAAGTGGAAATAGATATGGCAACCCAGAAAATAAGCTTAGTATGAGAATGGACTTTATCCTACATAATTGGATCATCCATGTTTATATTTCATCATGATTATCTTACATACAATTATTATTTTCCTATGAAGACAAAAATTGGTGATATTTTTTTCCCCTGAGCCAAACTATCAAAGACAGAAATCCAGAAACACAATTGCAGATTAGTTTTGTAGAAACTTACTATGGGAGAAAAGAGATTCTACTGCACATAAGTGAAAATGTGTTCCTCTTGCCAAAGCTTCACTGCTTGAAGATATCTAATCTCAACTAATTAGTTTTAGAATTTATTTTACTTTTCTGAGTATTAGGAGAAGAAATAGATTTCTTTACATTAATTGGTGCTAAGATTTCTGGTACAGTAGGCAGACAAAATTTGGGCACAAGCTAGGCAGACCAGAATGTTTATTTATACTATTTTAAAAAAACTTCTTAAAAACTGTGCATTTAATTATATTGCATGCAGAAAAAACCCCACATTTAAGCACCATCTACCAAGCACTGAGGGGCTATTTGCTAGGTAAGGCTTCATTTCTTAAAGACTAGAATTTGTTTAGGAATTTTCCTTAAGCATAACAAAATTGATAATCGTAAATGTGCTTCAATGCGTGCATTGTGTACCCATATCTCTAGAATTACTCTTCTGAACAGCTATGAGGGATGAAATTTGAAAAAAAAAAATAGTAAAGAAAATTATAATCACAGATTTAACTGGTCTTTTGGTAATGGCACCACACACAGAAAAAAACCTCTCCAAAATTTTTGGAGAAAAGCATGCACTGCAAAATTAAGAAAAGCCATGGCAAAATTAAAGCCTCTCTGAAACCTGAACAGATCTTCCTGCTGATGTTGTCCCAAACCAGGACACTAAACACCTTTCAGTGCAAACTGCATTAAGAAACAACATCATTTGTGCAATTGCAGGCTTTGTTTCTTTATAGAAAATTTCGGTTGAATTCAAACTTTACTGTATTTGAATCTCCACCTTAAACAGCTACAATGGATCTACACATGGCCTTTAATGTAGCATTAAATAGAGTGAAAAAAGAAATATTATTTTTATATACTTATCTGATATGCAGAAGAGAATAGATATGAAAAATATTATATCAAAACCTAAACCAAAATATTAATCATGTGCATGATTGATATAATACAAATTTTCATCCAATGTTTTTGAAGTCATAAGGAGCCTTACTATTGACATTACCAGTTTTGTAAACTGTTCCCAGATTATTAATTTCTTCTTGTTCTACAAGGGGGTATTTTAATGTCATATGAAAGCTGTCAATGCTTTATCCACACATATTAGAATGAATTATAAAGGAAATTAAATTGAATTAATTGAATTTGTGGTGTTTTTGTCAAAGATTTTTGTTTTCTGCAGCAACAGCAATAATATTATGGCAGGTATAAGTAGGTAACTGATTCTGGGGCTGTTGTTGCAAATAGTCAGCAAACTAAAAATAAAAACTGCAAATATTGCTCCCGGATACAGTGTTGCAGCTTGTGTATGTTAGTAAAAATGACATGATAGCCCAAGATGTTTTCTCCATGCTTTCAACAGCCAGATTATTGAAGACAGAGAAAATATGTCAGTTCACTGGTTAGGATGCTTGCTCACTCTGAAAAGGCATTATGATTAAACAAACAAAGAAAAACTACATTCTCATCAATATTGCTAATTTTTTATCCCAAATAACAAATAGCTAAGCATTTAAAGTGTTTACACAAAGCAAATTTCTGCAAGTCTGATTCATTGGTTAAACTGTCATTTAATTCCTGTGAGAAGCTGAGCAGAAAGAACGGGAATCTTCATTTATACTAAAGTATTCTTAGACAATTTTTCTCTCAGAAGTCAGGAAAAAAAAAAAAAAAGATATCCAAATAAAAGCCTTAAGAAAAACAAATCTCATACCAATGAAGAAAAAGAGTGAGAGCTTTATTCTTCATATAGTCAATATTTCATTAATGATGAACCACATATTTGCAGTGTTACTTTTGTTCTCTGTCCATTTTTTTTTTTGTCAATGCATTTTGTGTGCCAGTGCAATAGAGACATGTGCATTAGAAATAATATCATTTTGATCAGGTGTTGTATGATAAACCACCTGTGGAATCCAGTGTCCATAGAAAAGAAAAAAGTTGAAATTTTAATTGATGATTTTTTAATGTATGCACAAGTTTGCTGGTTGCAATACACTTTTGTGCATATTAATTCCTCCTTTCTCTGCTATCCTTGAGATTTTTGTTCTGTAGTTAGAAGACTGCTAATATTTACAAAGATTCCTATTACCTATATCATGTCTTAGCCTCAGTCTACGTTTCTTCACAAACATCTGTTCAAATTCACTTCTTTCAAGCTTTCAGAAAGGAAAAGGATGTAAAGAGTTAACATACAAAAAGTACCATAAAATTATAAGTTTCAGGCATGACCAATTCTGCTTATATGCCCTCATGGTGCTTCAAATAACTTCCAGGTAAACATAATTTGGAGGTATGGATGAGAAACAATAGGAGATAGCTGTTCTCACAATTCCCACCTCTTTGCTTCTTTTAAATGTTCAGATTTATTTTCTGAATGTTCATTTTCAACAGGGTTTGAAAATCTGCATCTGATGATGTTGCACAGAACAAGATGTAGCCATAAAGGCACAGGGGTGTCATACAGGCTCCTTGGGGACTGAGTGGACTATTAGAACAACTCTGTATTTCAGGTTTTTCAGATTCTTATAGTCCGTAAACAAACATATTTCAGTCTTTCAGCTATAGCTCCGCAATTACCTTCACCTTGATATTTAAAAAATGCTATATATTTTCTGAATTCACAATATGAAATCACCTTAGACTCATCTCCTGTACAGGTATGACATATATTTATCATGCTCCTTGTGTGCTGAGGCTGATTTACCTGAATCTTTCAATTTTCATGTTTATGGCTGCTATCACTGGTCTCTGATTCATCATTAGTCATAACCAGATATGTGAAACATGACAAAATATTTGACCTTAATAGAAGATAGCTTTATCACTGTTTAGAATTAAATTCCTTTAATACATGTGACTTTGGAGCCTTCAAATACAAGTTTTTCTTCCCCTCTTTTTCTCTCTCTCTCATAATAGATCAATTCAGAGAAAAATCTGTGTTTCTTCTCAAGTAACCAAATTCCTTAGAAGTTAAGAAATAAACCAAGATCCTCAAGTGAATGTGGGCACAGGCCAAGTCTAATGGAAAAGCTATAATCTCTGATAACATTTTTTGCTTTCTTCTACAGCAAGATGAAGGGCAAATGTCATAAAACTAGCCTTGCAGAAAATAATTAAGAATGGATATTTTATTGCCACCTTATGTCTAGTTTGTGTATTCTGTTTTAGCAAACAGACTGACATATCCTGACATTTCAACAAGTTTTCATAGATTTGGCTTTGCACTTTCATCACCTCTGCTCTAATAGAATCAGAAAGGCCATAATGTTGCCAGAATCCAGCTTTGCAAGTGTATCACAGTGCTACGAATTAACAAAGTTCTGACCTAAAGGTTACAACGGAATGCTTCATGACTAAAGTACACTTCATACATATTTTCATTAAACAGGTCAATGCATTAAAACAAAAACAAAAACAAAAACAAAAACAAAAACAAAAACAAAAAATCAGCAACAAAACAACCCCCCCTAATAAAAAAAAAAAAAAAAAAAAAAAACCCAAAAAACCCAAACAAAAAACAAATAAAAAACCCTCAAAAAACAAAAACAAAAACAAAAAAACACCAAAAGAAACCCAACTCCCCCAACCAAGCAAAAAACAAACAACATCATGCATGCTATTTCTACATCCCTTTTTTCCATCTTTTGCAAATAAAGACATGCTTAATTATCCACACTTCTCAGGAATTTAAATGCTTTCTGCTTACATAAGTACCAGACCTAAATATAGACAAAAAATTTCATCCTGTAATTGTTAGGTTAATTGTAGACTACTGTAGCAAAGCACAAAAGATGATCTCTCCCCTCTCAGATGCTAATCAGATGTTTGCTGACTTTTCTCTTTTGTTACCAAGATCACAGGATAGTCCCCAGGATACCACATGTTACTTGATAACTATGAATATAATGTCAAAGATCATAAAAAATTACTTACACCAACTCTACAAAGAGCCTTGCTGAGTATCTGAAAGTCAACTGAAGAAAAAAAAAAAGTCTGGATGCATTGTCTTTGGAGTGTGAACCTGTTACTTATCTATCTATGACTGCATCTGGATTTTCTTCCACCTTTTCAAAACCCAAAAGACCAAGGATGAGTTAACACTCACTCTAAGTAACAATGCTCCAGAAGCAGTCAAACGAATTAAGTTTGCTCTCAAGAGCATTTTCTTTGATAGCTGTGTTCCCTGCTGTTATTTGATGTATAAAGCTACCATGTTTCCTTTTGGGAACTTCAGGGTCAAATATGTGAAGTTATTTGGTATTCTCCGTTCAACTGGGTGGTCTTTAGGTGCCCATGAAAGAAGAAAATAACTGATTGTAAGTTCACTGCTTCCCTGCAAAATTATGTAAAATGATAGGAATTTTCATTTGTCTAAGAAATCTACTTCAAATATGTGGTTTATTAATCTATTTAAAATATGTGGATTTATTTAAAAATAAAATATAGCTAAAGCATGAACTACAAACAGCATTAAAAATTGCCATATTTTACCTGTATATATATATATATATATATATATATATATTTCCTGTTGGTAATGAACAAGTTAACATTTAAAATCCTTGTATCAGTGCAGGGTGAAAGCAATTATAGTTAGTTTTAACAGTGAAGGTCAGTAATACATGTAAGTTTTTGACTGAGGTTTTAGAGAGCTATTGAAGGAATATGAAATTATTCTATATTAGCATTTCCTATTCAGATCCAGTACAAAATAGCAGTTGGCTTCACCTTGCATAATTGAAATGCCCACAGACAGGAGGACAAACTCTCTCTCTTATTTTATTTTTTCACTTTTTCTTTCTTTAGTCCTGGTGAATGTCAAGGTCTTTTTCTCCTCCTCTGCAAAAATCGTCAAAATGTTAAATTATGTTCTTGTTAAGATTTTTGCATTTTATGTCTTCACAAGTGAATAAACACCCCAGATGCTCTACTAGAATGTTGTTAATGCGAAGAGTATCATTAAGTGCACAGCAGCCCAAAACTTCCTATCTGTAATGACTGAACATCCAGATACAAAGAGCTATGTTAGTCCATCCTTGACTTTCCTTAAGATTTATTTTATTTTATTTTATTTTATTTTATTTTATTTTATTTTATTTTATTTTTTTTTATTTGGGTTGTTTTTTTTGGGGGAGGGAATATTGGTTGGATTTTGGTTGTCTTGGTGGTTAAAATTTTTAATTACTCCTGTGTTTGCTCAGACACTAGCAGTTTATAATTAAGTATTTTTTAATAACAATAAATTATTTCTGTTCCCTTATATATAAATATATTAAGGAATTTTAATTATTAATTTTAGAGGAAGAGAAGAAGAGAGAAAACAGCAAAAGAGGGAGCTTGTCCTCTGTCATGTTAAAAATTAGAGTCTTAATTCAAACAAATGCTGTCAAATTAACAAAATAATAAAATTATAAATATTGAACATTAAAACATGTAATTACATTGATCTGTGAGCTTTCAGTTGCAGCCATCTGGGAGATTTTGTAAAACATACAGAGAAAATCTGCTATGAAGGTTAAGATTTAAGAGAGCTTATGTATTCTGAGACATATTAAATAAACATAATGTGCTGTTTATGTCAGTCCTTACTTTTAGGTGCCTAATGGCAAAAAAACCCCAAACAGTTGCTAGTTATTGTTCAGAGCTCTCAAACCTTGCAAGATTTAAGGAACTTTGGGGAAGCAAAAATGCAAATGCTTTCCTCTGGAATGATACAGAGAGCAAGATGAACATCAGCATGTGGAGAGCATCACTACAGAAAGGTAGTGAGCACAAATATGAGGACAGGAGACGTAAGGTTCAGCAATAATGAAAACAAATTAATTTTAAAAATGCAAATTAGGTAATTCTATCTCATAGAAAACTGACTGGATACATACACGCACCCACACTATATATATATATATATATATATATATATATATATATATATATATATGTATATATGAACATGCTATTCATATTTGTCCTGATATTTAAGTAGTGATATTTTGAAAAAAAAAAAAAAAAGAAAATTCAAATTGTGAGAAACTTGGACCATTTTTATATTTCTATGACTGATTTCCCAGCACGATTTCTTTACTTGTTCTGCATGTATAGCTACTTTTTTTTCCTTTACTTGGTGATTACAGTTAGGCAGGCTTGTTTGTTTATTTGTTTGTTTTTCCCTTAGGATAAACTATTACCCTAATAAGAAAAACCGTGATTTAAATATTTTGTTCTACAGCAAAAATTGTAACATAAACAATAAAAAAAAAAAAGAAGAAATCATACTCCATATTATCTGAATAGTGAAGAACATAATTTTTGTTCTAGTGCTTAACTCAGGCACCAAGAGTTTTGTTTCTTTATTTAAACAGATCATGCAATCTGAAGATTTTTGATTCTCTTGCTTTTCCATCTTCTAGTTTTACAGCTGTTTATCTATGAAGAAAGTTGACTGAACAATCATTCTTCCACTAGAAAACTGAGAAATCAAATTAAATATTGAATTAAAATAAAATAAAAAATTAAAGTAAAACCTATCTGCATTTCTATTCTTTCCTGAGAGCAGATGCAACTGAATTTATAGAAGGGAAAAAGAAAGAAAAATTCCATTACAAACTGTAGATTAATTTTTTCGCCACAAAAGGTCCTTGATTCCTTACATTTAATGTTTCAGATTGTTTTATGCTTTGTGCATGACTGATTGATTTCTTCTGTTTGCACAAATTTTTCATCTTGCCTTCTTATAAAAATTAATTAAATGGGATTCTCATTTATGGGGTAAAAAGGAGCTCAACCATCCCATGAATTTTACCTTCCTGAACACTGCTTTAGACTCATCCATAAAAACTTCTCCACCTTCTCAAATAATGTAAGCATAAGCAAAGAAAGGTAAAAGAACAATAACTTCTTATATTCAAAGACATGATCCATATGTGTTTTTACATCACGATAGCTGTCAGGAAAAAATATCAGAGCTGACATTATTAGTCTAAACAGATAGGTTTCCTTGTTTCCCTATGAAATTTAAAAGTATTTTGTCATATGAGGACTATTAATCATTAAATAATTATTAAATAATGTACATTACCATGACAAGCTGGTAAAAAATTGTTATGGCAGTTTACATTAGTTTTTGAAATCTCTGGAGTCCTCAGTCTTGTTTAAAGGAATAGGCAAAGATTACCTACATTTAAAAAAAACCCAAAAAACAAAAAAAAACAACAACAACAAAAAAACAAAAAAACAAAAAAAACCCCAAAAATAACCCAAAAAACCAAAAACAACAAAAAAAACCAAACAAAAAAACCCCAAAAAACAAACAATCAAAAAACCCCAAACAAAACACCAAACAAATAAACAAACAAAAACAAAAAAACCAAAACAAAAAAATCCAAACCAAACAAACAAAGACACCATAACCCAAAAACAAAAAAAGCAGGCAAGAGGTTTTTACATCATCAATATTCCCTTCTAGTACCTGTCAGAGCAAAACATTAAGAAGTGAAAATGTATTTCCAGTTCATGCTGAGAATCAGCTGCATTAGTAGCTGTGTCCATTTTAAATTGTAGGCAGATTGGCTTATGCTGGGAAACAGCATGGTCTATCCTATGTGAAGCTGAGCTATGAGCTACCTCAATGTATGTATCCAAACCAATTTTTTATGTTGCCTACCTACATTGCAGGTATTGGACAGAGATTGGGTTAATTCTTTTCTTACTGCTCCATAATTCATTTCAGAAAAGAGAAGGTGATTAAGTATACAACATAATTATTGTTTTACTTCTTCAGCTGATATTAAGCAATATATAGTATATATAAGAAATAAACAAAAATAATTATATCATAGCATAATTTATAATACAGCATTTAATCTCAGGTTTTGCGTTAGAAATGGAGAAATAAAGCCATACTGTAAAACAAACAAACAAACCAACCCCCCCCCCCCAAAAAAAAAAGACCAAAAACAAAAGAAAAAACCCAAATCACACAGACATACAGAGACAACACTAGAATTGCTGGTCACAGAGAAAGCTGAAGAAGAAAAAGATGCAGAAGGACAGGCCAGGCTCACAGTGAGCAGAGAAGCATACTGACTGGCCCATTTAGCACACAATGTCCCCTTTCCTCTTCCAGTCTCTCCCCACACTTTGGTCCTTCCCCACAGCTTCTCCTTTCCACTGCACATTCCTTCATCACTTTTGCACACTCCTTTCAAATCAACATCCTGTAACACCACGTTGGCACCCTAATGGATTGCAAAACCCATGATGGTCCTCTCTGAAATGATTCCTGGATTTGTTGATCGCCCATCCATTTATGTGTCTGACAGAGTTTCATGAGTTCCATTGCTCTTTGTGAGATCTGTGTCTCCATATGCTTTGTTTATTGCCTCCTGTTTTTCTGTGTCATTCCAGTTTCACATGGTCCTCAATCAGATGATCTTACTGACACTGTGCTCACACTCCACACATTCTTACAAACTGACCAAATTGACCAAGTTTTTTTTCTTGATATTGTCTCTGTAACCAGGTTTTTGCCTCCCCCTTTTTCTTAGCACCCCATTTTGACAAGGTCTTTAATCAGATGACCTTAAAGGAACATGTGGACTAACAAAAACAAAATTAAAAAAAACACTTAAAAAAATTCTTCACATATATACTCTGTCTCACTTTTTATGCAATATGGCTTTACTCAGAGTGATGCATTTGTCTGGTAAAGACAAAATTTCACTAACTGACAAAAAGATATGTGTACTATACAACCATGGGAAACATTCCAGCTGGCAAACATCAACATGATGCCAATGGTGCAGCTTCCATTGGATTTCATGCATTGGTAAATTTTTTTTTTTTTTTTTTAATATTATCATTCTCATGTGCAGAGCAATTCCCCTAAAACTTCAAAGGGTTCCTCAATATTTTTTTACAGTCATTTCAGGTGATCAGAATAATTAATAAATGCCACTGAACCCGCCGTGAAAGATTACAAGGTAAACGATCAAGCACATCCAAAACCCCAAGGAAATGTGTCACTGGAGTTTGACTTGGGATAAAAGTCTGAGCAGCTCAGAATTAGAATTGACTGCTCTTCTGTCTGGGTATCAGAGTCCTCAACTAACATTTATGCAATCCCAATGTATTTATGAAGAGTAGGTTCATGACCCTAAGCATTATCTATTTTATTTTAAACACCAGTGCACATCAATACTATGAATTATTCAGGATATACTGAATTTCAATGTGTGACTTAGGTCAGGCTCCAAGATCATCATGTTTAAAATTCAGACAGAAGCAGTGCTTGAGGGGATTGTAAGAGGAAGGGATAACCTCTGGATTAATGAATATATTACCAAGGATTTTATCATCATCCTTTTTTTGTACATTCTGATCACAAGAATATGATAAGTACTGAAGTTAAAAAGGCTCAATTCCAAGCTTTTTCATGCCTTAAGAAAAAATTCAGAAGTTATATTTTCTATGGTCTATTTGCATGCTCTTCAGAAAGATGATCTGTCCTTCTGTCTTCCTTCGAATTTAATATAATTAGCAGTGATGTGTGGATCAATATGACTTAGGCTCCCTCATTCTTCCACAGCTGTTAGTTAGAAGGACATTTAGAAACTTATAATTAGGAAGAAAAGGTACTGAAGGATTCTATTTGTTAAAAATACATAATTTTATAATTATAATTATATAATTTTAACAGCCAACCTCAAGCTCAGTAGACTGAATACCGTTTTACATCCTTAGTAAATCTGGTAGCTAGCTAAATTTATTTATGGTAACTTAGTCCATTCTTCATAATTTTCTCACTTGTCTTTTTATTTAATCTTTTTTTCAATAGTGTTAATTGTCCTGGATTTTCAAAAAATAGCAGGAGGGTTTGGATGATAAGCTTATTAAAACATTCTTGAAGAGGATTTTTGCTTCACACTGACATTAGAAACTGAACTGTCATTCAAACATATGCTTTCTTTCCATCACAAAAACAGAAAGCAAATAAAACAGAAACTCTATTGTGCATTCAGTATAGATTTATATTTAGATAGCTGTCTAATAAATCACCATCTCCTCTTGAACAATGTTTTCTAAATTCTGTCAGACTTCTTTTTACATGATTACTATGTTTCTGCTATTGTGGAAATGGTATTTTAGACCTCAATTGATTTTCTAGTCACAGCTTGAAGAAAATGTAATAGATAATTACACTGCTTAAGAAACTTAAACTCTGAGATGAGTCTCCTGCTCAAAAGAGAGAGAAAACTAACATAACAAGGCTACTTCTGTACTATACTCTGAACTACTAAAGGTGCTCAACAGTAATTTCTTACCTTTGTGTACAGTGAGCACATGGAAATGTTATTCACTTCCTTCTTTGAGGAGAAAAAAAATAAAAATATCTACATCCCCACTGTGAAGAACTGGGGACCCAAAACTTGATTCATGCCTCAGTAGACATACTTAAACATGGCCTAGATTACATTAAGAGACTTCAGAAGGGAACTTTGTAGAACAAGATCCTTTGAAGGAATGTGGTGTGGGATGGTGAGTTATCCAGATGATGTGTTATTAATATGCTGCACATCTTATAAGAATGGATTTGAAGGCACTCACCGAGGATGGGGAAACATTCTGTGAGGACCTAAAGAGGGGACTCTTACCCTAAAAATTAGCAGAGGAGGGAGAGAGGGAGAGAGAAAGATAATCCAGAGTAAGAGTATTGTCAGAAAAGTACTTACCCATCAGTGGTAGATCACCATGTTTACTTTTCCATGAGAAGGACTATAGTTTCACACCAGGAAAAGATGCAGTTTGGGCCTATTAACATCTTGCATTAAGCAGAATACTTGCCTTTAGTCATCCAGTAATTTTCTCTTGAATTGTATTCCAACATCGAACTAAACTTTATCACTTCAAGTGATAAAATGTTTAACAATGCTTATCTCACTATGATCATTTTCTAGGAAGGGATGTAAGAGTAAGTAAGAAATTTGTCTGATTTTTCTCATAGTTCTAATAGATGTATACTATAACATCTTCAATTTATTTCACCGCCATGCAAATTTTGTCTGTCACTTTATTATATTCTGTTATTTTATATCTGGTTCTTCTGCTGAAGGATAAAGACCAGGATAATAGCATGGCTTTAAAACAACATTCTATTGCCATAAAAAAAGTGTTACATAGCTACATGTCCAGTTAAGTTGAAAAGTAAAGTGATTCTTTGATAAACTGTACAAATGAGCCAAGTATGAATACATACATAAGATACACTCTGTATATTTTCATTTTGCTGTATTTATTTATGATGACTCATGTCTGGGAATATCATCTGTGTAATGATGATGATTAATAGGCTCAATGGTACATACAATATACCTCAAATTAACAAGACATCTTCAATTCCCTGCTACATTTTTAAAAGCTCATCCAAAGCTTGTTGAATCATTCCTTAATTATTAACAAAACAATGTCCATTAAGGGCAGGTCCTTTTATTTTTATGAGAACTTGTTGATAGGAGATGATTTATAAAGATGCTGTATGCATCTAGGTCTTGCATGCATTAATTGAAATCAAGAAGTGGAAGAATTCAAACACAGTTTAAAAATTAGTTATTAAGATTTGGTTTTTGTTTGTTTGCTGTTATGTTGTTTTTTGTTGGTTTTTTTTTTTTTTTCAGTTAGTTTACTCAGATATACAAATATCACAATGGAAATAAGAAATAAGAAAACTTATATTCATTGAGTTCCAGAATTCCACAAAATACTTTGTGATTACTGTTGCTTGTTATACAACTCCTTATATTTGAAAACACTTGTAATTTTGTGAACTTAACCTCATCAATTTCTATTTACAAAATGTTTCCCATCTTGTAAATATTGACCATGTTTTAATATTTACTGAAATTTAGTATTTTTATAAAGTACAGTATTCAGATTTAGAAAGACTGAAAAAAATTTGCAAAAATAAGTAAACATATGTTTTTAACTATTATTTGGGCACAAAAGTAGAACCTGTGACTGATGAGCAGATAAAGCTCTGCTGACCCAAAGCAAGAATAACTGAAAAAGAAGGGGGGAAGAGGGAATAAAACCCAAAAATATTGTCCTGTATGATATTCTTTTGCTTCCCTGTTAAGTTTTAAGATTATTTAGTCAACAAAAATATGTGTTTGCAAGAATTCCATCAATTTGTAAAATACATGGTACTTACATGGCATAAATGAATAAAAACAGTTGACTTTTAGTTACAGTTCTGGCCAGAAATATGTCAGAATAAAATCTGAACAAGGCTTCTGAGGAAGAAAGTTGGCTGCAGGTAAGTGAGAATTTCTTTTAAGACATCCTTTAAATCAGGAGGACTATCACAAAACTCTAATCTATGATGCTTTCCTTAGAAAATTATTCTTTATGCCAGATGCTGAATATGATTTTTAATGTCGATTTATCCAAAGGATAAGAATAGAAATGGGAAACAGGTAAATAGTAAACAGGGAAAAAAAAACAAAATCAAACTTGGGACCATCCAACCCCTCCCCCACAAACAAACAAAAAACAAACAAACAAAACCAAAACAAAATGAACAATCCACAAGACAGACCTCTAGGATTTCATTGTCATAGTGTTAAGCTTTGTAAGTGTTGGATAAGCATGTGATTAATTGAATGCTATATAACATTGACACAGTAAGCAATTCAGTTTATGGCTGTTGGCTAGCGACAGAAATCTCAAGGTACTGGTTTGCTAACTAAAGTTAAAATAATAGCACACTCAATTAAGTTACAGATGGTAGGAGCAGAAACCCTTTGAGCCAGCATAATTAATTTTAGTTATTTAAACTTTAGTAACAACAGGTTTAGGTGGATTATGTTAATGTAGATGAAAAACTAGCAAGGTTCACATTAAACATGCCCCATGACACCTTGTGCTTTCCAAGACTGGATTGGATTTGCCAGCAGTTTTATATCCTCCTGTGTTAACCATCCGTGCAGAAAGTACAGCTGTTGGTGGTCAGCCTAGAAATTCAAATGTTATACTTGAAAAACCAGGACAGCATCACATCTTCATCAGGGCATCTTTCAATGGCTATAAAATGGATCCAAGAGCGCCACAGTGCATGCAGACAGAGTTTATGTAGTTTGTGCTCTCAACAGTGAAATGCCCTCTTGCATAAACATCAGTACAAACCCAAGCATAAGTTATTTTGTGAATTGGGCTCTCACTAAACTGAATTTATTGCGGTTACAAGCAAGTCCTTTTGTAATTACAAAAAATTACACAACATGACTAATTAGTCATTTGAGTTGCATCTTACATCAACTTTTGATATTTAAAACTACCAGAAGCTATTATTAGGATATTTACCTAAAAAAATTAAATGCAATTCCATGACAGCATGGAATAAGAACAGGAGTTTAACAAAAACAGTCAAATAACTTTATCTGAAATTGCAGTTACACAGTTGAAGAGTTATTGCAAACTCCATAGTGACAAATTATTTCATAATCATAAAAGACCTTTAGGAGACCAAAAGCCCTCAGCTTAAAAACATTCACAATAAATATTTGATTACTTCTTGAAGGAAAATAAGCCAAGACACATTTAACCTGTAACTGTCTGCAGCAGTAAGGGAATTCAGCAGTTTAAATGAGAGACAAAAATCTGTGTCTATGACTATATATCATGTGTTGAATATCTATCAATGAGTGACCCATGCCAGAAAGAACTAAAAACTTAATTGCACTTAAAAAGAGAAAAAAAGCAAACAAACAAACAAAAAAAACAAACAGCCAAAAAGAAAAGTAAAAGCTTGCAAATATTTTTCTAGACATTATGAAAGCAACCAAAGATGAAATGCAGAAAAATCACCATAGACAGAGAATTGCAAAATTCATTTTGCCCTTGTGAGAATTCCATTTTACTACAGAGCATTGATCCTTCTTAAAGGTTCTCTTTCATTAGTGTTTTGTCTTGGGGCTTGTTTTGGTCTTTTGGGGATTTTGGGGGGTTTGGAGGGAATTTTATAATGTTAATATTTTACTTCATACTTCTTTCATTAAAAGAAAGCATGGAATCAGAATATGGCTTTGCTTTCAGATGAAACTTACATAAAAAGATCCAGCTTAGACTTTGCAAGTGTGCAACTCAGGAAAGAAGGAAAGGAAAAGAGTAAGTGAGATTCAATAATGTCCAGAATACCTGGGTTTATTTTTACTTGTTTTTTTATCAGTAACACATATAATTGATTTAGATCTTTAACCTGTAGTGGGTTTTTGGTTGTTTCTTTTTGTGTTGTTTTGGGTTAGGTTTGTTTTGTTGTTGGTTTTTTTTTTTTCCATGAAATGTTTGAGACCTGAGTTTGAATGTGAGATAAAACATATTCTCCACTACCATCCTCAAAGTACGAAGACTGTTTTCAGCATGAAATCTCCAAAGCATATCTTTAAAGAATGGTTTGATAAGACAACTTTTAAGTGCTATAAGAATATCTATCCACACCTGCTTTTGTTAGTGCTTTTCTCACATGGGAAATTTTACACTTATTGCTACAATCATGTCCCCTGATTGAAGAGTAAAACTTTTCTGCCAACCTTCCATCACTTGTTACCTCCCTCCAAGTAAATAGGAGGAAATCTCAGCCCTATTTATAAATGTCTCATGGAATGGAATGAAGATGCTGGAGACAGACTCTTCTCACTGATCACTACCTAGTGACAGGATAAGATGAAATACATAAATATAGGAAATTCCACTCCTGCATATGAATTTAATTTTTTTTTTTTTTTCTTAAGGTGGGAGCGGCCCAAGTCAACTGTAGAAGCTGACAGGATGAGAGTTTGGTCTAGTCAACATGGAGAAGAGAAGGCCTCAGGTAGACTTGAAAACTGCAGCCTTCCAGAACCTGAAGAGAACTTAAAAAAAAAGGAAGGAGAGGGGGTCTATATATGGGAAGATGTGACAGGACAAGGGAAAATGGTGTACACTGTTGTATACTAATAGCAAGTATAGATCAGATGCTAGGAATAAATTCTTTACTCAGAGGGTGGTGAAGCACTGGGACAGCTGAGGTTGTGAATGTGCCATTCCTAGATGTGTTTCTATTTTATTTTAGCAGAAGCTTAAGGCAACTCTTGGAATATTCACGAGAAACCTACTATTGTGTTCTTAAGAACTTGGGCATCAATTAAAATAATCCCTTTCATAAATCAAGAAGTTTATCATGAAGATGATTCATGTAAGAAATCTAGTTTTACATCTTCTGAGTATTAGTTTGGAGCAGTATATTTCTCTCTATTAACCACGTGAATTAAGGTGAATTCTCTATGAAATATTCTCATAAAATAATCTTGGAGTACTTTCATGACCTCCTTTTTTGGGTCATTAATTCCTTCCTGGAAGACAATTTCAGGTGCTTTGGTTTGATATCTGAAGTCTGTTAAGCAGAACCCAGGATCTTTTCAGATACAGAGTTGTAGATCTGTAGTACCCATCAGGTTATCATCCTAATTCTAAAAATAAAGTGAAAATGCAACATGTGATTTAATTCTTCAGACCTCTTGCTTATTCTATGAGAAAAATGGTAGACTTAGCCTGACCACTTATGTATACTACAAAAATCAACTACTTAGATGATTCTTTGTATCTATGTCATATGTTGTCAACATTTTTATTACTTATGAAAAGTATATTAAAAATCCAGCATATATTGTGAGAAAATAAGCAGAGTGAATCAAATAGCCATGGAAATACATTAAAATATTTATATAGTATCTGTTAATTAATGCTCAGTGTTTCTTCCCAAGTAATTATGTACTTGTAATTAAGCTCTGAGTTCTATATGTCCAAATTAAAAATGTTAGTTCCAATTTAAATAATCTAATCTTTAGAGATCCACTCTTTGCAACAGCTTAGGTAAACAAATGGCTTTAGGTAACAGATAAGTAGATTCTTTATTCGTTGAGTCTGCTATGCAATTTTACAGTATCTATGATCTGATTCATAATTTTTGAGCTACTTATAATCCTCGTAGTTAAAAGAATATCACATAGCAAAGAACAGAAACCACGCAATGTATTTCAAAATAAAGCACAGTCTAAGAAACACGATTTGTTTGATGTCAAGGGCAATGGACAGATTCAGCCTTGATCTGCCAATAGAATTCAGTGAGCAATTCAGCTCACTCACTGAATTAAGTGAAACTTAGTCACAGAACAATATAAATTCCTTTGGTAATAACAGGATTACTAGTGCTCCTTTTTGGTAATAACTGGATTACTAGTGCTCCTTTTCTCTCCCTCCATTAAGTGCTATCTCAAAACAAAAAAGAAAAAAGCAACTAACTTCAAATGTTAGTTATGCTTGCCACATGCATCACATGCTTTTTGATGTATTAGTGTATTTGATTATAGTAAAGCTAAAATAATGTTTATATTACAGATTTAATGTGTTTGTGATATAAAATAACCCCACCATATGTAAAAAGCCATAAGATAACCTTAAATGGCTTTAAATGGGGCCTTAATGTCTTCTCTCCTTAGTTTGCAAGTCTGCATGAAGAGCCAGTAAATCTTAGGCCAGGAGTCACCAAAATTGTCTTCCTAGTTTTAGAGACTGCATCTGAGGAAAAGGATCTGTACCAGGACTGTTCTCTCTAAACTACAACCCTGCATTTTGACAGGACAAAATTTTTTCTAATGTCATCAGTATGTCAGTTTTCTTCCATTTGAGAAACTGATATGTCTTGACTAAAAGTGGCTTAACTTTCCTTTATAGTAACTGAGTCTTAAACTGTAGATATACCTACATATTTCTGATAGCTGTAAATAGCTATGTATACATACAACACTATTGTACTGTCTGCAAAAAATATTTCAAGAAAAAAAGGTACAGAAAATTAATTGAGGCAAAGTGGTGGCAGTTTGTCCTCTTTTTCAACATATAATGCTAAAGGAAAATATAAGAAATATGTTTGTGTAAAATCAAGGAAAACAGAAAAAAATCTCATCCTAAAACTTCACTGTATTTCTCTATTGCTGCATAATAAAACTAAGGAAGTAAAATATGAATAAATCATCACTGAGTTTAAAGATGTGCAATATAAGTTTCTATTATAATGTTAACTTGATGAGATTTCAGATTTCAGTCCAATATTTAATTTACAGTCTTTTTATTTATGTGCGGCTGGAACTTCACACTATGACATGTTCTGCTTCTACAGATCTTTTAAAAGAAGCTACCTATTGGAAATTATTTTTGCTAACTACCTGGTTGTTATAAATAAGTTATTGTGAGAAGATTAATCTAGGTTTGGCAGAGCGAGGCTCTGAAATTTTGAGCAATTACTTGTATTTCTTTCACACTCTGAACTAAGTTTCTAATGATAACATGGAATTGGAATTCTAAAAAAATGCTTTAATATACATTGTTTTTAAGACAGAAATGTTGTTTCAATCAAGCACACAAAGAAGAGGAAGGACTTGTATAAGGAGAAACGTGAACACTCAGTGCATTGTCAAATGCAGTTACGAAGAAATAAAAATGGGAGTGAAATGTAAACAAGAGCAAGAGATATATGACAGATTTATAAAACATAAGAATTTCAAAGTTAATTTGGTTACATTTTTAATAGTTCCTTGACCTAACTACAGCTCTTGTTTGGTATTCTTCATGTTGATGCTGTCTCTTTTTCCTTTTTCTTCTACATGGAAAATTATCTTTATGAATGTAGCACTGATTTCTACCATTCTCCTGATGTGTGGCTTAACGGACAAACAGGATATCATGCTTGTGGATTGCTAGCAGTTGAAAAGAAAAACAAAACAAGGGAAAAAATCCTGAGCAAACCAACCAACCAACTAACCAAATGAAAGAAAAGTTCACACTGGAACATCAAACATTTTCCACTTGCTAAGAGTCAAAATAGGCAAGAGGAATCCTTTTGCAGTGACTTCAAAATCCTTCTGCAAAATGTATGAGGTGTTTAGAGTTTTTCTTGGAGGACATTCAATTTCCAGGTGTAATCTAAGACTCATAATTTTTTGCATTACTGCACTAAATTCGCAAGTACAGCTAGTTCTCTCTGGATCAAATTCTGTTTCAAAACAAAAGATGCCAGCATCTGATGTCAGTGTTGCTAAGGGCCTGATTACACTTAACACCATCATGTGCTGCCAGATCATTTGTCTGAGCTGGCTGTGATAGAAGAGTTAGATGTAATTTAGTATTCAGAACAGTGCTGAATGTAAAAAGGCATTCTAAATAGTGCCAATGTTGCAGTTAGCTTTGTGTTATTTTGGTTGTGTTTTTTGGGTTTATTTTTTTCCCAGTAGGTTATATATATGAATATAGGAACATTGGATTAAATGAAAACTCAGAAAATGACCAGCTCAAGTCTGCATGTGAATCACTTATGCTTTAACAAATCTGTTTCAAAGGGCTCATTTTAATGACTGATGAAAATAAAATTATAATGGAGAAAGATGAAATTCACAAAGGATGAAATGAGAAATTTCCATATTCCTTGTTTGATGCATTATACATATAAAAAAATTTACTATGTCTTTTTTACCTGTTAAAGAAAAATTTTCCCATTCCTAAAAGTAGTTGTAAATTTTCCAGTTAATAGATTTTATTTTGGAAATTGGGTGTTGTTAGAAACACTACCCTTGCAGGAAACTGTACATGAACTTTTAAAGAAATGGATGTTTCTTGCTAAGACAAAATTTTTAACATAAGCTCAGGACAGCCAATGGCGCTGAAGGTGGAAATTCAATTTGTTTTTAAAGTAGAAAGCCACTGTTCATATTTTCTCTGTGTGACTTTAAAAAAGTATTGAATCATATTCACCATGCCACCTGTTCTGCCATGCTGAGTATTGGATTCTGAGGTACAATTCTGTCCTTCTGGAACTGTTGTCAGTGACATATCTCTGGGATAAACTGCAAGTTGTTGAAATGAAATTTGAGACACTTTCCTAAAATCATTTGAAGAATTCCCTAATCTCTGAATAACTCATAATGCTCTTATACTTTGTTTTGTTTTATATTTATTTTGCCCGACAGATTTTTTCTCCTAGGTTATTTAAATGAACAAATTATTACTTTTACAACCACCAATAAAATTCCCTGTGACACATTTGAATGCTTTGAGCATTTCCCTGGTTTGAAGGAGGCACATTCAAATTGATTCCTAGATTTGATAAGAAAGGGATCTTTATGAATGAATATATTCATGTCACATAACCAATATACAAGAGTGAGTCCTCTTGGTGTTAGCTGTGATACAGCTACTGTGAGTACTGCACAGAAGAAATAACAGCCAGAATTTTGTAAGGGCATCTTGAAAACATGAAAACATGTCTCAGTCCTCTGCAGGCAACAAAATAGGATTTATCGTACTTAACTCTAGACGTTTGCAGATGGAACTAGTCCTCTTTAATAGTCAGTGGCAAAACCAGGCATTTTTTGCCTATTCTTTCAGTTTACTTAAAGATGAGAGAATTCATGGGCTAAATATGATTGTACTTTTTCCACAGGTTTTAAAATTTAAAAAAAATTCCATGTGTATACCCGTATGTGGTCAGCTGAATTTCCAGAAACAGAAAGATCACATATTGCAGTGAAAACTTTTTAACTGTCTTAGGGAAATTTGTCCTACATTCATGGGAAATACATTGGGATTTTTTTTGTAACAGGGATTAGCCTGGCTTGAAATTCCATTCTTAAAGACAAGTTAGTGCAAAACGTATTATACTAGATATTCATTGATACAATTCACATCCAGACAGTTGGTAAAGGAAGCACCTGCTGCACGAGTTATAAGCATACTCCTGAAATCTTAACTGCCAAGACCTTGATATTTTTTATTCACCATGTCCCAGTACATTATATTTCATCGAATTTAAGGTTCTTGTTTATGTGCTGTGATACATTTTATCCTAATAGGATAGAATACACCCAAATCATAAACCAGATAAGGTGGCACTCATAACTTACTGCTGGTTTACTTAATAATTCTGAAGTATGAGCCTTATGCTGGAGCGAAATTATATTTTTAAGAGAAACCCTGTAATAACATGTTGTGATTTTAAGCTCAGCTGGAGAAGAAACATCACATGGTCACTTGCAACCCTCTTTCTTCCCAGCCCACTCTAGTGGAATGGGGAGTAGAATCAAAATAAAACTTGTATGTTGAGATAAAAACAGTCTAATAATTGAAAACAAAGCAAAATAGAATAATAAAGGTAAATTATAATTAATCTATAATTATAATTATAATAAAAAGGAAACAAACAAGGAATGTACAGTGCAATTGCTCATCATCTGCTGGCCAGTGCCAGACCTCACTTTCCAAAAGCAGATCAACCACCCTTCTGGGTAATTCCTCCCATCTTACATACAGGGCATGGCATTCTATGTTGTGGAATACCCCTTTGGTTAGTTCAGATCACCTGTCCCAGCTCCAGTTTCTTTTGCATAGCTCCTCATTGGCAGACCATAAGACAATAAGGAAAAAAAAGTCTTTGACTTAGGATAAACAAAGAAACAGAACATCAGTGTGTTATCAACACCATTCTCATCACAAATCTAAGCACAGCACTGGAAGAGCTACTGAGAAGAAATAGACTCTACCCTTGCTGAGACATTAAATTTCAGGAAAAAAATGAAAAGAAAGAACTTTCTGCATAATGTGAGGGATTGCAAAGAGCAGCTTGATACACCAAACTCATTCAGACCAATGACAAAACAAACTTTTATCATACCTGAATCACTCATGTCAAAGCTGTTGGCAGATGGCTAACATATATAACAAGAGCAACAAGAATGAACAGCCACATAAACTACTATTTCTGACACTTAGGATACCAGCAGGATAATCATATCTTAGGTGGACAATTATGCCCTGACCCTGATACTACATTTATAACCTTCACACACACTTATATTTGAACTTTCTGCCCTTGTGACTCTCTGACCTTTCTGTGCTTGTACTCAATCTGCCTGCTGCATCACCTTTTCTTCCTCTCTATGAATTGAACATTGCTTTTGTCATTTTTAAATTAAGTTCTCTCAAAATATTTCTATATTAAAAATCAACCATTATTACATGGGTTTGTAAGATATTATGGCAGGAATCTTATGTGGCAGTAGTTCTAAATTACACAGTTATTCTCAAGGAATGTAGCCTGATGTTTCATTAGTAAAATATTGCATTAAATTCAGCTTTAAGGTAGATCTGCTGAACTCAAGCTTATTAACAATTTTTTAATTCAATATAACCCCTTTTCTTATGTTGCTTGACTTCTAAACTTATTAGTAACATTTTATCCATCCTTGCAACCAAGATGTAGCATTACAAATCAGGTTTTTTAAAGTAGTTCATCTATTGTTTAAATATTGATGTGCAGGACTTGAAGCATCTCTCTAAAACTGCAGAACAGTATGACATTTATTTGACTTTGGCTAAAGAATTCAGAAGCAGAACATGAGTTAGTGAGCAACATCCAGGAAAGAAACAGTCAAGTCAGCTATAGTTTACTCTGAGTTACTGCTGAATGTTTTGAATTTCAGGCAAATCTGTGTCAAGACAACAACATCTACTCCTTTTCAGTTCGATTCTTTAATCTTTGTGACAGTCTGACTGACATACTACTCATGCATTGAGTAATTCCTGTGCAATGAGATGAAAGATATATACAGAATCATTATTTCTTTTGTTTTTATTCTCTTCTGACCTTATTCCTACACATAGCAAATGTACTAAGCTGCAAGATTTAACATAAAGAAAAACTGAGTTTTATTTCAGATGAAAAGTCAAAGTTCAACATCAGTATGAATTAATTTCTATTCCTTGAACTTGCCATACTAAGCAAACAATGGCTTTCTTTTTTCCATTTTATTGATAGAACTCGTCTTATTTCAGTTCATTTGTGTGATTCATCCCATCATGTTTCCATGACAGCAACCAGGTCATAGTTTTATGACATCACAGTGTCCAACTCCTTTTGCTGGTTTTCCTTGTCAGGTACATTGATGTAGAGGCACTGCAGCTGGGCTATCAGCCTTTTCAGCTTTTGGGAGGAGCCTTCTATAAGAGAAGGAGTCTTCTCTAATTTCTTTGGGACAATTTATAGGTATGTCCCTGCTGCTTATCAAAGTGTTGATGTTTCCTGATTCCTCTCTGACACTCAGATGTACATTCTCATCTCTGCCAAAATTAACTAAAAGTTCTAGTTTAAGTCCAGCCAGCTTCTTCTCAGGACATTCTAACACCACTTGGTTAGGTGTGCCCCATCCACTATCAGTATCTCCACACTCTCAAAGATGCATCCCAGACTATACTACTCCAAAGCATGACTGTAGCACCAGCCACTCTAGTCATTCATCTGATCCATGCATCTCCTTCCTCCTGGGTCCCAGTCTCCAAATGGGAGGATAGAGAACACTACCTGTGCTCTTGATCCCTTCAGCTTCTCTCTGAGGGATGTGAAGTCCCTTTCAATATTTTGCAATCTTCTTATTGCAGCTTCATTTGCAGTGAAGATGCAAAAGAGTAGGAGTGGATGATAGTTCTGTGACCTTACTAGCTTTGGTAGCCCAGACAGCAAATGGTTGCTTCAGGACGTCTCAGTGAGAAGACTCCAGTTCTTAACAGCCTTTGTGTTTTTTTGGTGGTACTAATTTTAAAATGGAGGGTTGGTCATACCAACTTTTTAACATTGTTTTTTTCCTATTGTGACTGCTTAATGTGGCATCTTCTCCCTCCAACTCCTGAGCATCCTATCGATTACTTAGGGACACATTCATAACAGGAGGGAGATTCTTCCTTCTGCTTTGAGCAGAGATCAGAGTCCAGTGTCCCTTGTCTTGTGAATCAGCCAAGTCTGTCAGTTCAGTTTTGGAAGCTAAGTTATCTGCTGCTTGCAAGGATCTTAGGCAGCACTGCCACTCTGCTGGTGCGAGTGATTAATTCTGACTCAGTGTTATTCATCATCTCCTACTGAGATCTCTAGATAGTACATGGTTGGTGAGCTCTTTATACAAAACAACAACCTGCTCATAAAAGCTTACCCAGCTGGGCACACTTATACTCACAATACTCAGATTCATTATGAAAGTATAACTTCTAAGAAATAAAGGCATAAAGTTCTGTAGAGTTCAGAAAATCCATGTGTCTAATGGAACTTTCTTTGCTTTTAATTTTCTTACTTACAAGAATATGTACTAGGCATTTTTCTTGTTATTCTGAAGATTTTTTTATTTACACTATCCTCTAAATTATTTATTTACACTATCCTCTAAATTGGAGCCATTATCAGGAATGATATTTAAAAGCATCCTAAATGTTAGTCTGCTTCTGATAAGAATAGATTTCAAGAGAATTTCTGAATTACACAGTACTTATGTGTACTACAGTACACATGTAGGAGTAAAGCCAGTGCCTGATTGGGTGAGCAAATTAGAAAAATTTCCACACTTGACTTTTCAGTCAAATTGGCATTTGCAGATCTCTCCAAATGACATATCCCCTTGTAGACTGTGCAGTCACTTTTATTTCTGCATTATGGCAGCTGGTGTTCATGTCTGAGACAAAAGCTCTTCAGTTTGCCTTTTCTGCTGCTATTGTCAGTATCAGCATTTGATGTTCTGTGCTGGATGCAAAGGTTCTTTCAGTGTAGAGACTTGCTACATAACAGTAATTTGTTAAGATAATTTTACTGCTTCAAAACAATATTTTGACAGTACATAATGTTTCCAAATGTTATTTTCAAGCAATTACTGTCCTTCAAAACATTTCAACTGACAAAATTATTTGTGATCTTTCAACTTGTACCTCTATTTTTCTGGGTTTTTATCAATAAAATGCCAAAAATATTTGTAAATATTTAACATATTAATTATTTTTCATTTTGCTAATACTTGTTTCTTATATGTACATGTGTTAAATTCTACACAGCTGGACATAGTTGAATAAAAAAGTACAGATTTTAGGAAAGAACTTTTTTTTGTTGTTTTGACTGATACAGTTTAACCCCTTATAATACAGAAAGAAAGTCTAAATTGTGTCAAGATTTTAAATATCTTAGAGCACTTTCATATTTTCAAATACTTCTATCTTTATATTTGTTGAACTTTAGCCTATTAACTGACATTTCATACTCAATATCATTTAGCAATGTAGCTTGCAATGTTCTGCAGCACAGTTTGTTGCAAGAATAGAATGTTTCCTTGAAAATTGTATTGGCTCCCTAGACCATATTTACTAGCCTTTTGTGACTTATATTCCTTAGTAATTTCTTACTGGAAAAAGTAATAGCTGACATCCCATTCTCAATTTCATTTTTTTAATAGAAAACTTTATTGCATTTATATATTTTTGACTGTTTAGCAAATTAAGAAACATGATCGTGCTAAGATGATTCTAAAGACAGAGAAAATGTTTTGTGAATATTTATTTTATCTTTTGCTCAGAAAATATGCTGCCACTACTCTGTGCTTTCTGTTCATATTTCAGCCTCATAATGGAGTCCTAACAGACACTTCACACACCATGAAAAAGGCCTGTAGTCAAAGAACAAGAATGGAACCATGTGAGAAATTATGCCTGTCACCATTTCTATCACAGACTTATTTGATTTGAAGCTGATTTACTTCTGCAGATTTATTTCTATGTTACTTTAGATGACACAAGTTGTTTCTTCTGCATGCTGTTTTTTGGACTTAGAATTGCATATTGTCCTGGCAAATAGAGTTACAAATGGCATTAGTGAATTATTCCATTTTTCAGTAAACTTTTGCATACAGCTTACTTTCTATCTACTCCTCAAAAAATAGAGGGCAGCTGCCTAACCAGCAAATACCAGTCCCTACAACATCTGGAAGGAGGCTCTTGCTGCCAATGAAAACTGATGGAAAAATGGAAAGCAGCACCTGCTTCCACCACTGTGCTTCTTTCCGTTTTCTCTCTCCCTTTCATCCCCCAATTCATCTGCTTGTGATAGCAGCAGTAGTAGAAAACTCTTATGCAATGTATTAGCACAGGAATATATGTTCAGTACTTGCTACAGCATAAAGCTGGAATTTCAAACCTCTCTATAGACCCAAAGCCATTGAATTCATAACTCCAAAATGTACTTGTTCTCTAAAGACTTTTAATATCAATGTGATCTGTTATAACTTATTATCACAGGGCACAGACAGGAAGTGGATGTATTAAAAAACAGACTTCAAATAATCTGGAGATATATCCACTACTAACAACAAATTGAATTTGTCAAAGATAGAGGAGCACTGTTCCTTTGATAGCGTTTGATGGAAGAGAAACCTGAGACATCCTAAAAAGAGAAGAGATTGAAAGCATTTCATCATAAATACTGGCCAGTACCTGTTCTAATACAGCAGAAGGAAACCATCAATTAAGAAGCAAATAAGCATTTATGAAAAGCACGATTAAATTTGAAGGACAATAGGAGTTGCCAAATATTTTTTTCTTCTTTTTTTTTTTTTCTTTTTTTCATTTTTTTCTGGAGTAAAAATTCAAGAAAAACCTACAAATTGAGGACATCTGGGATTTCCCTTAGAAAAATTTTGTCAATTTATCTTGTGTTCAGATTCTGTAGGTAGATAGTAGATATTTTTATATTCTTGAACTGTATTCGATCTAGAAATCATTTCACTTAGTTGTCTGAATTGCTGCAGTGGGTCCAGTTCTTAAGTTACTAAAACACTTTTATAAAACAAACTCATATGATTTTTTTTCTTTTCATCTACTCCTAATTTTGTGGGAAACTACATAAACATAGAAATAGAAAAGCTGAAAAGAAAAGCTAGTAAGTAAAAAAAAATATATTTATCCCAAATGATAAATGTTATTAAAAAATAAAAAAAATTATTCACATGAGACATACAGGATACTATAGTTTGTTTTGACCATCTTGTGTACTTTTATAACAGAATCCGAAGAGAAGAGAAGAGAAGAGAAGAGAAGAGAAGAGAAGAGAAGAGAAGAGAAGAGAAGAGAAGAGAAGAGAAGAGAAGAGAAGAGAAAAATAAGAGCACAAATAGAATAGAGAAGGCTATGTATGAGCTTAAAGGTAGTTTTGAAACTGGTGGTTGAGCACAAATCTAACATTTCTTTAAGGTTGGAAGTAAAAAGTTAAATACAGATAGATAAATTCAATAAGTAGAAAACTTTTAAAATTTATTTTCTAACAAGTATGTAATTAACATCCACTAATTTATCAAATGTTCATCATGAAAAGTGTGTATCATTCTAATTTCAAAAGAACTTTATTTAATCTCCCACTAAAGAATCTCAGACTGACTTTGTGATAACAGTATTGCTTTATAGATTAAAGTAGCTTAATCAAATATATAATAACTTTTAACTTTAAACAATTTCCTTTGAAAATGTTTAATTCACTTTACATTTCCCTGTGAAAATATGCTTCTGAGAAGGTTCTCACCTACCTTTGCAAAAAGGTCTAAGGAAGAAAGAATCACTAAAGTATATAAAGTGTTTGAACAAATACAAATGAGAGAGACAGAGAGATGGTGGAACTATATTTTTTCATAAATTTGTGAAACTTTTTGAACTGTTGTACCTGTTAACAGTGAAACTTCTGCAGTCTGGCAATACAATTCTTTAAAACAGAGGCTGAGAACTGACAATGGAGAAAAAAAGGTAAACAATTAAATCTGATGTTCATCAATCAATAATTACCCTTCCATATTTTGTATTCTCAGACACTTAGAAGGTTACTTTGTCTTAGTATTTTACTACTAAAACTTATGGAAATGATACATATGAGTAGATTTTGCAAATATTTTTAATATTATCACGAATACCTGAAACATATGAATGAAAAAAGGCAACAAATAGAAACTAGAGAATCACATGAAGCATATAATTTTCTGAGTACCCTTTGCACTTCATGACCTGTAAGAAAATTTGAGAAACAGGTGTGGGCTGAGAGGGTACTTGGGACCGAATTCAGAAATTTGATAAGTACCATGATATCTGTTTTTGAGCAAGTCAATGCATCATAAATTTTGGGTCTTTGATAGGGGAATTAAAGAAAAAAAAGACCTTTTCGGCTTCATATTTCCCCTCCCTGAGTGTATCTCCAACAGGGTCTCAAAAATGTGCAGTGCAGTGTGTCTCTTAGCCTTCAACAGCTTCCAATTTATTTCTGAAACACGTCTGAATATGGGTGCTGTGCTTGTCTGATGCTCTGAAGTTTTGGTGCATGAGGGGCTACTGACAACAGTTTGAGCTGTCTAGAATGGGATGCAACTGTCATTTGACAGTTCACAGTCTCTTTCCACACAAATCACCCCTGTAGTCCATTACTACTTAAAACTGCAATTTTTGCTAACTATAGAGTTGATTAGTGTGGGAGTCCAGGGTTTTTCCCTGGCTCCTTTGGGGGTGCAGAAACCCCCCTGGCAGACCCCTCAGAGACCCCCGAGTGCTGCCCAGGAGCTGCAGGAGCTGGATTTGGCTCCTTGGGAGAATCTGCCCACATTGAGAGAAGAGACACAGAAAATAATGATGAGTAGAGTGTAAATTAGAATGTTAGAACTTAGATAAATAGGTTTTCTTGAATGTTTATGATAAGGGACATGTGGCCAACATGGAGAATTTGGGGGTGGACACCTTTTCCTCCTTCTTCTCCATGTCATCCATGTTGGGTGACACGTTGGCACTCTTGGATTGGATGGGGTCAGGGCTGGACCATTTAATAAAATTGTATTGTATTGGGAAAATTTTGTAAACATGTAATACGTAGTACAAACTATATAAGATAAGCCCTGCCTTGACCAGGCAGATTCCACCATGGATGCCAGGCTGAGCAGACTGCTGCTGGCCAGGCAAAAGGTCCCTGAGATAAGAAATAATAAACAATCCTTAGAAAAAGATAAAACCGTCTCCAGCAATCTCTCTTTGGTTGCTTCAGAGAAAACCAGGGTTTGAACCACCTTCATATCCCTCTGGGGTGATCTCGGAGCAAATGAGAAACCTCAGACTGGGACACCCCATCCCTTTTCTTATTGGGAAGAGGCAGAGGCATGTGAAGTGCTTCACTGACTTCAAGGGGAATTTTCCCCAGGTAATTTGTACAAACTCTGTGTGCAAGTGAGGGTGAAGATGTTATATTACATGTACTTAGAAAGCTGCTCTCCTAGATTCTTAATTACTTTGGAATTGTAAGTTAGGCCTATAAGTAAGTTACTGTTGTGGCAATTTCTATATTAATCATTTGTTTAGCTTATCAATTAAGTTAACTTAAATGCTGTTGAATTTAAGTTAAGTTAAATGCTGTTGGGCCTTTAGACCATGTTTATTTTATTCTTACTTTTTCCTATGCTTTGTATCCCTGCCTTCCCAGCCTATGTATAGATAATTTTTGCATTATTTTCATTTGGATTGATTGATTTTGGATATTTCTTTTCCTCACTGTGCTTTAACCATATGGTAAGAGTAGAATAAACCTTGCCAAATAATTTTGTTCTGCTGTTGTTTTATAGCAAACCTGTTATTCCTCATACCTTTGCTGTTGTGTGTTTAAGCAACCTAAAAATGTTCATTCACAATACTAGCGTAAGAATAACAAGAAATCACTGAAAAGTGTTGTGTTTTTTTTTGTTTTTTGTTTTTTTTTTTACTTAATAAAATAATCTTGGGAGCTAATTATTCTTTTCACACATCTAAAGATGAAAATTAAAAGCTGAAAAGACTGACAGGCATTAAATAAAATAAATTACTATTTAATTTATGTTTTATAATTCATCTGACTTCTTTTTGTTACCTTCTTCTTACTTCATTTGTCGTATTATTTAAGCTTTTGAAAATACATTCTTTTGAAGAAAATCTCCATAATCTCAAATTCAGAATTTGTGAAAATAAAGTAAAAAACTAAAATTCCAAAATCTATTAAAATTTACTACAGTGGCAACCCCTTAAATCTATCTTCTAATTCCATAAATTCCTTGAAAGCAAATGTGATTTTCATTTTTATTTATATATTTGGTTATAAATTGTAGTTGCTGGGACATAAAATAATAATTTACCAAGAGACTTTAAAAATGTTTCTTGATAAAATTTGAATAAATATATAAACACATAGTCCTAAGATATTTAAAATGTTTAAAAATAGCATGTTTAAAAATAACTGCCAGCTAAATTTGAGAAATCTAAGACTTTTAAAGTATATTTAAAAAACACATAATAAAGACAAAACTACTCAAATTTTTCTTAATTTGAACTAATTGCATATTTTTGCTCTTTTTCACTATTGATTTTATTCTCACACTTCTCTAAGTGAAAATACAATTTCATATTTAGATATTAATGCTAAATTAATCTGATTTTATGTAGACAGACAGGAATTATAATGAGCTATATATCCTGGAATTAAATCTTTAGCTTGTGTTCACTAACAGAAACCTGCCAGGCTGGGATTCATCTGAAATGATATTATCTGTCTAAACCCAAAGCACTTCACAGCTTCAGGGGTTCCTCTAAGAGCTGTCATGTGGCAAAACTCATCTTGTGAAAACTAATTAATCCTAGATGTTGGATGTGTATTTAGCCTGGTGAGCTGACTTTGTCTTTAGCCCCACAAAGGATTTAAGCTTGTTTAGACTAAAAATTAAAAAGAAAAAAAAATTATCAAAAGTAATATCTAGAACTTGCAGCAACACCTAAAACATGCGTAGTTAAATGTGAGAGTGAATTATTAGCATTCAGTTTAGAAAAACTACTAACAGTGAGATGTGGAATAAATTCTAATTTTCTAAGTGCTCTAATGTTCCAACCAGTGATTAAAAGTGCAATAATTTTCTTCCCAGAAAAAGACCTTGATGGTCTGACTAATCCCACACATCCCTGAGAAAGTCTCATTTTTCTTAGAAACACTAGAGAAAAAATTTAACTACTTTATTTGGAGCCAAATTGCTTCTCACAGATCTCAGAATATTTTCAAATGTAATTGCCTTGAGAAGGTGGTTTAATATCTTCAGAGATGATCATCAAATCCTGTATAAGTTTCTGTAATAGTATTTTATGAAGTTAGCTTGTTCTGAATAGTTTTTTGGTTTTATTTGATTTGGGCTTGTCTTTCAGTCTTTCTTTTCAATTACACTCAGATACATCTCTTTTGGTTTAATAAATTTAAAATGCAACTAGGAAGTTTAATTCAAGAAAGTGAACTATAACACAAATGAAAATAATCTTATTTTGTATTCTTGTAATGTAAAAATATATCTGAAGTAAGTATACTAGGTTGTTTTAGTAAGAAAAACTGCGTTACATAAAATTGAACTAATTTAATAAAGTGGAGTTCAAATATAACTGTAGCTGAAGCTTAATAATAACTTTCAGAAGAAAAAAAAAGAGATTAAACTTTTATTTCTGCAGTATGTGATCATACATAAGAATAAAAACTGACAGTTGTCATTACAAATTGAGACTAATATAATTTCATCTAACATAACTCAGAAGTCCGAACTCAAATCAGTAAAATTTTCAATATAGAAGTGCTTCGTCTCTGTCTAAATTTAAGATCTAATTGATAATTCAAAGTCTGTGTTATCTCTCTTGTTTAATTGGCTTTCTTCTTTCTCATCTTAACAGCAAAAATAGAAGAATGCCAACTTATAAGAATTGATTTGCAAATTTAATTTGGAAATTTAACTACAAACCATTTCTTGAGGGTCATAGAGACAAATGGGGTGTGGGGGTGGAATACTGACTAATGTCAGAATTTAATCTGTCAAGTGAAATATGTATATTAAAATATGCACATCAGGTTTAAAGAATAAATTAAATTTTTAATATTTTTAATATATTAAATTTTACTAAAACTCTAACTAAAACATATATTAGCTTATTAGCTTCAGTAAGTTTTGGTTTTGTGCATGAGGGATTGGCTGATTGACACATTCAAAAATGTCCAGTGTACATAAAGGGCTTGCTGAAAGCCCCTTGAGCAACACTGCATTGTGTCAACAAAATCCAGAGTAGTTTTTAGTTAGAAAACCTGACAAAGTAACACACCTTCAGGCTGATTTGACATCACAGCTGGATGGTGAAAGACAAGCTGAAAAAATGTCCTTCTGCAGATCATATCCCTCTAGTATGTGTTATTTAAGGTCACTTTTAAGCTAGCATTATAAGATTTAAAGAAACTGTAATATATTTTTAAAAAAATGTATTCACAATGAAGAAGAAGAAGAGGAGATAAATTAAACTGTGATACCCAGAAGAAAATTGAACTGAGATAATGACTTAAATAGTGTGTCTCTGTAGGTATGACATATCAGGATCCAAATATTAATATGAAAGTTAGTTCCACTTATGTTAAAATAAAATGTCATGTGCTTCAGTATGCTCACAGTAGGTGTTGTCTGACAATGTGTAGAAGTTTCTGCAGACATTCAATTTGAACATAGGGGAAAAAAATCTGAATATTAAACTAGACATCTTGTTTTGTTCTCTTTTCAGAGAGAGTTGTAGGAGACAAGTGATGCTGAAAGTAGTTTAAATAAACCTTAATACAACCAAGAGAAAATATGAAAAATATTCTTGTTAAATGCTGAATTACAACGGGCAAGTATGAAGAAGACACAAATAGCAGATATACACTAAAAAATACTTATGGCAGAATATGATAAAATATATATTTTGAAATTTAAAGAAACCAAAATAGAAGGAGATTCTTTTACTGCTAAGTAAAAAAACACAAGCTTGGTTGCTAGATCACTGCTCATTAACAGTGTTTTTTGTTTCCAATTTAGATAGTTTTTAAGAAAATTCCAACCTGACACATGGGATGATATCCATAAGCAAAATAGATCCAAGGCAATCAATGCTTTGGATGTCTTTTTTTACCAGTTTAAACACTGAAAGAAAACACAAGATAAGGTGGATCTACTAAGGAGATATCAGATTAAAAAAAAAAAAAAAAAAAAAAGTCAACAAGAAAAAAAATAATAAACAGCTGAATTCATGAATTCTGATGGATGCAGGCCAAATATTTTTACACTCAAAACAAAAAAAAATGGAAGGGTGAAAAAGAGAAGTTTTCTTTCTTTGTGCTGGTCCTTTCCCTTTTACTTACACGACATTGAGGAAGGAAATCAATAAGATCCTAACTGTCATACTTTCTTCAGAAAAAATACAGCATGAAAAGAAAATTTTTTAGGAAGCAATAAAAAATTGCTCCCTTTGGCTGGAAAATTATCAATTTTGTTTCTTGGCAAGTGTAGGTGGAAAGACTGTCAGCTAGTGATATTTTTTGTAATAAAGGTTAAATAAGGAATCAGGCAGTATGTTGAAATTTCTTTATGATGTGACAGGTGAAGGCTGTATTTGATAATAGATGTTTAGATGTCATCTACTTCAAATTACAATATTAGTCAACAAGCAATGCTTTTGAGTTGAAAAATATATATGTTTCTTATTTGTAGTGGTTATTGATTTTTAACCAGTTAATCAAGTTAAGATTTGACTAAGAGAAAGAAAAAGCATAAAGAATAGTTAAGGCATTAAATGCAATAAAATAAAAGTCTGCTCCAATGGAAAAAGATAGAAGATAACAATACATTATTTCAGTGATGATGTGGCAGTAAAATTCACAGGGGATAAAAGAAATAAAGGAAAGGCAAAGCTGAAATAATCTTGAAAATTTGACTGGGTTTGTGAAAAAAAAATAATACAGGGAGAAATTGCAATTACCAATAGAAGTGCAGATTGACAATTTATGACAGAATTTCACCAAATAAAAATCTACATTTAGACTAGTTGTTTGAATTCACTTTTACAGTCAATATAGAAAACTTTACAATTCAAAAGTAAAATTGCCCTTAGAAATATTCATACATAGATTACAGAAGCATGCTACTGAAAATCCTAACTCTCTCCACCAATTAAAGATCTTGAAAGCATATACTGTCATTTATACTGGAGATTATTTATAAAAATAGCCCATTCTTTGAGATTTTTCTCATAAAGAAAAAATATCATGCTTGATCACAGCAATTATTCATATATTTTGATTTGTTAGCTTGCTTTATAAAACTCTTTATATCAGCACTCGTATCTTACACTCGCAAAAAGGGAGTAAGAATGGGTAGTCACACAAAGCAATATTATTTTATGATCTCAAGTGGAAACTTGCTATTTCTAAACCTTCTTGAAACTTAGCTTTTTCAGACTTCACAATATCTATTCTCAAATTTGCACTATCAAATTTTGGTAGGTGAACGTGTCATTGGGTGTTCTTGCTTATGATAAAGTTGGTCAAAACACCTGATCATGAATTCTCTTTACTTTAAATTCTCTTATTGTTGGTATTCAGAGACATTAAAAAACTGAAGTTAGGTGAATGAGTCTCTCATAAAGATGCTGAGTTTCAATATCTCATTTAGTGGAATAATGATACAGCTGATTATAAATTACCCTTGTGATTACTATACTGAAAGATTTGAAAAGTATCAATTGGAGTTCATGAGTCTCAAACAAAATGTATGTTAATCTCTGGATAGACAGTTGAAAACAGTGTTAAATACCAACCTGATTTACAGCTACTTATGTACTTTCCTTTTTCTGTAGAATAAAAGCTCTAATTGCATTTCAGTATCAGAAAACAATCCCTACATACTTTTAGTTAGTTCAGATTTTAAACTTTTTTAGGTTTGGTTTGAAGTTTTTTGATTTATTTTTACTGTGATGCCACAGATATGATTGAATGGACATTTTCACTCATTTGAATTGTCATTGACTTAATGAATTACATACTATGTGATTTATTTCCCTATTCCTACACTAATTTGATAACAAATTTTGACAGCTTAAATTTTATTTTACTGCAGCCCTTTACAATATTATTCACTGGTTAAGTTTTCAATTATAAATTATGCAGTAGGATGAGGCAGCTTAAGTGCAAGTATACCATAAGATATGTGACACATGTAATCTTCCTGACTCTCACTCTCATAGGCATAATTCTATAATAAATCATTCATTTAAAACAGCCAAAGAACATTAGCACAGAACCCTCTATACCTTTTACCTAGTTGTGCAATGAATCAGAACTGTGTACATTTCTAAATACTGCCTGTATTACTGTAAAGTAATGCTTGTTTCTCCATGCCAGTTCTCAATTTTATGCAGAATCTTGGTCTTAAAATGCAATTCTTTGAAAAGATTTTCAGATGAGCTTAGGCCATACAATTTTCAAGGTGCTTTGTTTACGGGTCAAGGATCATCAAGTCCAATTCTCTCCTTCCTGCAGGAACACCTAAAACAAAACAATATGATTAAAAGCATCATCCAGATACTCTTTGAACTCTGAGAGGTTTAGTGCTGTGACCACCTTCCTAGGAAGCCTGTTCCAGTAACTAAACCTCCTCTTAGTGAAAAACATTCTCTTTATGTCCAGTGGGAACTTCCCCTAGCACATCTTCATGCAATTTCTTTGTATCCTGTTGCTGGTCACCAGAGAGAGGAGATGAACATCTTCCTACCCAGTATCCCCCTAAACCAAGTTGAAGACTGTGCTGAGGTCACACTTCATCAACCTTCTTTTTCCTAAGGTAAGCAAGCTGAGTGATCTCCGTCGCTCCTGCTAAGTATTGCCTTTGAGCAACCTTGCCTCTTTCACTGTCTGGGTCTCCCTCCTCTGGACACACTCTGTTATATTGAGGTGCCTGAAACTACACACAATACTCAAGCTGAAGCCATACCAGAGCAGAGCAGAGTGGGACAATCTCCTCCCTTGCCTGGCTGCAATGCTGTGCCTGATTCACCCCAGGGCAGGGTTAGTCCTTTTGGCTGGCAAGGCACACTCCTGACTCATATTCAATTTCTGTTGGCCAAAAAGTCCAGATCTTCTTCTGGGGGATTGTTCTTCAGCCTCTTGTCCCCCAGTTTGTATTTATAAGTAAGACTGTCTCCATATGGTTGGTTGTTGCCCAGCCCTTCAGTCTGCTCAGATCTCTCTGTAAGCCCTCTCTACCTTCAAAGGACTCCCACAGCTCTCACTAACTCATTATTAGCAGCTAATTTGCTTAGTGTGCATTCAAATCACACATCCAGAAAACTTGCAAAAACATTAAAGAGCACAGGGCCTAAAATTTTGCCCTGGAGAACCCCACTGATACTGGATGTTAGCCTGATGTATCACATTTATTATAGCTCTTCAAGACTCACCCATATGCCAGTGGTCCACTCAATACCTCACCAGTTATACACTTCTACTGAAAAAATGTAGCCTCAGATGAGGATTTTGAATATTCATATATCTAATTTCAATGTTTTTGGAAATGTAAGTAACTGATTGTGATGCCATAAAGGAACTAATAAAAAATGACAAAAGAAAAGCAGTATTTTGAATTTTCAGTTAAAACAGCTAATTTAACCCAATTTTTACCAGAATTTGTTATTAAAAATCTGGATGGTTCACTTTACTCATGATATTGGAAATTGCAGTCTTATATATATAGCAAGAATGACAAAATTTTTGTTTATTTTCATTACTCACCTCCCTTTATGCTATGCTTCCTTTCAGTTACAATGTAAACTTCAGGAATATGCTCTCTCTAGGAATCCCAGCTGCAATGTTCTTAAGATAATTTCAAGTACTGTCTTTGGAATTTAAAACATGGGAAATGAACAATCAGTCTTTGAATAAACTGTCTTTTAAAACAAACATGACCAAAAAAACCCTAAAGATCAAACTAAACCAAACCAAAAAAAAAAAACCACTCCCCACTCCAGTGGGATGGATAGTAGAATTGTGGAAAAAAAATATAATCTGTGTGTTAAGAATAATTAAATAACTGAAATAAAAGAAAAAAATTGTAATATCTGTAACTATAATCACAATCAATATGAACAAGAGGGAGAGGAATTAAACAATCAAAATCAGTGATGCACAACACAACTGCTTAGCATTCACTGATCAGTGCCCAGCCTGTCCCTGAGCAGCTATTTATGGATCCTAAACAGCTCCCTCCAGTTGTTTGGTGTCCATACTGACATTCTATGGTATGAAGTATCCCTTTTGCCAGTTCATGTCAGCTCTCTTGGCCATGGTCTCTCCTGGCTTCTTGTGCATCTCCTCATTGTCAGAGCATGGGAAACTGAGAAGATCTCAACTGAGGGTAAGCCACAACTAAAATATAATTGTTCTCATACTAAATTTAAAATGTAGCACTACACCAGTTACCAGGAAGAAAATTCCTCCTATCCTAGACACAACCAGGTCATGGGGAACAAAACCAAGGAAATCAGATCCTTCTCTGAAGTGCCCAGTGACAGGAGTCTCAAAATAAAAACACCTGAAATTCCACCTGAATACAAGATCACCATTTCTTATACTGCAAGGATGGTCAAACACCAGAACAAACCAACCAGAGAAGTTGCAGATTCTTCATCCTTGGAGACACTCAGCACGCAACTGGACAATGTCCTGGGCAACCTGCTCTAGCTGAATATGCTTGATCACCTAGGATGGCAGGAGGGGCAGGTGTGTCTTAGCAAGAAAACCTTGTAGGAGTTCTTTTCAATATCAACCATTCTTGCTGTGAAGCAAGGGCTTAAGCATAGTCATAGATGTTTTTTGACCATATTCACTCTCACAAAGCACAGTTTTTTCATCACAGCACACCCAGAGGATTACGTGACACTTGAAAGAGTCTGTGTGGCACCTATGGCGTCAAATGGCAGTCAGGAAAAGAATAATATTATGCTTATCCAGAGACAGTCCTTGGAGGGACAAAAAGGAAAAAAAAATCTCAAATCTTTGCAGCCAGTAATAAAAGTGGATCAGGAGGAAATGCAGGAATCCTGAGTTTCATTACCTTGTGACACACAAAATTCCCTTTTCACATGTTCTTAAAGCTTTTCATTCCTTCTCCCAAGTCAGACTGACTTGCTTTTTCTCATTTTGTTGCTGTCCTTTTTATATTTCTATTTCCCCTTTTATTTAGTGCCTATC
The DNA here is from genome assembly GCF_903797595.1 of Erithacus rubecula. NCBI lineage: Eukaryota > Metazoa > Chordata > Aves > Passeriformes > Muscicapidae > Erithacus > Erithacus rubecula. Next base: position 51,757,332 of record NC_136658.1, on the reverse strand, counting down.
TGTGTTCTATAAATACAATTTCTCACAATGATTGCATCTCCCTTTCTTAATTGTTTTTCATCTCTTTTTTCCATTTTCTAAATGTCTTCAAAGCCAGCTAGTACTTCATCCTCTCTGTGTTGCTGTGCCTTTCATTATATGGTGTTGTTAAGAAGCATGATGCAGTCTAAGTCACCTAGAACCTTCACTGACAGATACTATGCAGACAAGATGAGAATTTCTGCAGTGCAGACAATGAGAAAAGAGGGAAAACTCCACGCTCTTTATATAATTCTTTGAAGCCAGGAGAAGGAATTAAAAAAGAACCCAACAGTCTTCCTGCAGTGTCTTCTGAATTATTTCAGAGATGACAAGAATGAAAATAATATAAGGGAACATTAGATTACTGATAGATTATTTTTTTTCTTTTTATTGCTTTTTCCACTTACCCTGTGGTTACTTTTCATATCATCTAACCCATTGCTTCACTTTCTCACAACATAAAATACCTCATATTTAGAAGTCCTGACTTAAATTACTTTAACAAAAACAGTTTGGGATTTGAAAGATGCTAGTATGATCTTGATTTTATTTATATTTTCTTGAAGCTTTCATCATCTGTTGGTGATAACATATTAATATCAATACTACATTTTCTGAAGTACTTAAAGTACATTATGCACATATTTTGATGACTGTATAAGGACAGAAAAAGTTAAAGATATAAAGCAAATTTGCTTATGAAAATTCCTAAAATTTGGTTTGATCACCTAATTGATCATGACTTGTTGCATTAGTATGGAACAAATTTCTTTGGTGAGCTGTTTATGTCAATAAAAAGTAAAATTTACTTGAATGTTAAATATTGTAATTTTCAAGGTTTAAGGATTTGTTTCTGGCCCAAGTCTTAAAGACAAAATAAATCACTGAAATAAACACAGTAATTTAATGGTAGAAATAAACTACATACAAAATGTATGGCTATTTAATGATGAAACATTGAAGGTTCTACTACGATTTCAAAATTTTTTTTTTTTAAAGACATATCAAAACATGGAAGAAATTTTTGCATATAGTAGTAATCAAGTTAGTAATCAAGGTATTTTCATGAAGAAGAAAACACTTAAATATTTGGAACCTAAAATATAAATGGCTCTACAAAAATAGTGTTCCCTTGAGGATCAGAGTCAGAAAGCACAGAAAGTTCAAAACTCCCAGGCTTCAGGGTTCCAACACTAAAGTATTTTCTCCTTAAAATTATCAGTTAAATTTCAAACTTGGAATTTATTTTATAAGCCAGACCAGCTTTTTTTTTTGTTTGTTTGTTTGTTTTTCCTAATGATGAAATATTAAATATTTATACCAAAAGCCTGGCACAAAGGAACCTCAGCGGAGCAAGTAAGACCATTGTGTTTGATTGCCTTTGATATTGTTAAAGATAAATTTTTAAGCGAATTCTGGAAACTTCAGAATTAGGTCTTTGAATTTCTGAACCAAATCCCCAGGATACAGATTGCAAAACCTTACCTTGTTCTTTGCTTATACAAGTTAAGTGTTTAAATATATTTTCATTTTCTCCCTCTTCTGGATAAATACTCCTTAGAGCAATGACATATAGGACATCAATTTTTCATGTGGTGTCCTTTATTCTCTCCTACCAGCAATAGTGTTTGGTTTCATCTATCCATTTATACTGTTAAAATGTGAGATCTTAAAACATTTGAATCATTTACTTTTACTGACGTAATTTTGAAATCATCACTCTTACCCCATAAGATTTCATGTAAAAAGATTTACAGACACTTAGAGAGGATGTCCAGCAAAAAAAATTGCATCCTTATATAAAAGAAAGAGAAGCTGGCAAATGAAATACTAAAGTATTCTATATACTTCATTGATAAATTAGTTTTAAAAATAGTTGCAAAAATGCTGACAGACTACTTCATGCATTTAAGAAATTGAATGTTTTCTATCTTAGTATTTTTCTGCTCTAGTAAATGATTTGAATTTGGATTTTAGATAAAATTACTCTAGTTCTCCAGGTTATGCTTAATTTAGTGGAGGAATAAATCTTCACAAAACCAAGATAGTGCCAATTCCAGAGCAAATTATGTCTGAACAGCTTATATTCAATTCCCAGTATAGTTGCTTCTTTCACTACTATTTTTTCCACTATCTCACTCTCCATCAGATTGTATTAAATAGGGAGCTGTGGACAGCTGGCATTTAAATGTCAGATACAAACAGCAAAGATTCCTCCTGGATCACAGAGTCTTTTATAGTGGTGTTTTCTAGTTTAGTCTGAAAAAAAGCTATTGCATCATGGGCAAGCCACTCACCTATTCTCCAGTTGTGTGTCTATTATTGAGGCAAAGATTTTTCAGTTTATTTCAGTGTGAACTTTGCCTGCATAGGAAAAAAGGCTATAAAGCTTTACCAATTCCTTTATTTTTGACCCATATACTTAGTCATTCTCATAACTTGCCTCATACTTTTCAGATTTCATTATTGCTTTATGGAAACTTTATTATTAATCATTCATGTAGACAAACTGTATTTCCTTCTCTATAAAACACTTCCAAGTATCATCTGAGATGGCATGCATTTGTCTCTAAATGGTTACAGGCAAGAAATACAATGTCAAGATCTTTACGGAGTGAGTCATTATTTCTATTTATTTTCTGTAGCTGCAATTAATTATTTGCCCTTTCCAGTGCAAAAACATTTCAAGAGTGTGTGTAAAAGTCGGTATTATCAAGTAAGATTTAAAACTGAAAAAATATTTTTATTTATAATTATATTTCTGTGACAATAAGTTGCTTTCTTTTGTTTTGGTTTTGGTTTCTGTTTCCAAAATTTCTGAGATAAGGCAGAAAAAGGGGCCAATAATGAACAGAATGAAGCATTCTAAAAATAAACCGACCCCACTCCCCCAAAAACCCTCTTATTGTATCTTTTGAATAAATTTCACATAGCCTCTAATGGTCTGAGCTACAATTCTATGTCAAGTTTCCTGAAGCAGTCACAGTGTAAGTCTATTGCATTCTGCTAATTGTGCCACACTAGGCATGCTGTTAGTGCTAATAAAAAGTGTGTCAAGCAATTCCTCTTGACAAGTTGCACCCAAGGCACAGAAATGACTGTGGAAGCTTAAAGAGATCAACAGAAATCATTTTTTCATTAGAAAATTACTGAAACATCATCTTCATCTCCTAGTGGCAGAATGAAACAACTGTGAGACTACTCTGAGATTGTTGTTTACACTGCTAATATAATCCATAATTTTAATGTGTACATAGTACAATTAAAACATCCTAAATAGTAACATCAGCAGCAACAACAACAACAACAACAATCATAATAATAATAATAATAATAATAATAATAACAACAACAACAACACTACTATTGCTATTACTGCTGCTACTATAACCACTACTACTACTACTACTACTACTAATATTTCAATGTCTGGGGCTAATTAATTAAAAAGGTTCAGGTTCATAATGCGTGCAGTATACTCTTTATAGGTCCAAAAGGGGAAAAAACCTCCTTACTAAACATTAAAGAGAAAAAATATAATATAATATAATAAAACATAATATAATATAATATATAAAACTTCAAGGGTGGGATTAAAACTTAGACACATAAATTTGGGTGCCAACAATCTATGTATATGCAAATAAGCTATCTCTAAACTCGCAGCATGAAGATACAGAAGTAGATTTGGTTGATCGAAAGTCTCCCGCCTCCTGCCATAACAATTTACATCACCTGTATGGGGCTGTAAGCTATTGCACTGGATATCGGAGGGATTGTCAATCTTCTGGACTGATGATTGGATTACAGGTAAAACACCCAGGATATTTCAAATATTATGAGAGGAATTCATTTCAATAACTTAATAATATTTTTAATTAAAACAGTGCAAATTACAGAATCACAGAATGGTAAGTAAGGTTGCAAGGGACTGTAGTAGGTCATCTGAGCTAACCTCCCTGATCATCCTGGAGTACATGACACAGAACTGTGTCCAGATGGTTCTTGAATATCTCCAGTGAGGGAGACTCCCCAACTTCTCTGGGCAACCTGTACCTTTGGGTGATCACTCACACAGTAAAGTTCTTTCTCATGCTCAGATGGAGGGTTTTTTCCACCAGTTTCTGCCCACTGACTCTTGTCCTATTGCTTGCCACCACCAAGAAGATCCCACCTTCCCTTTCACACCCTCCCTTCAGATACTTAGACATTGCTGAGATCCTTTGACAATCTAGGCATTCTCATGTCTTGAGAATGAATAGGCCCAGCTCCCTCAGCCTATTCTCGAGAAAAGATGCTCATAAGAGGGATGCTTCAGTCCCTTAATCATTTTTGTTGCCTCCACTGGACCTACTCCAGAAGTTACAGGTCTCTCTTGTACTGAGGAACCCAGAATCGGACACAGAACTCCAGATGTGGCCTGACTAAGGCTGAGTAGAGTGGCCAAATCACCTCTCTTGACCTGCTGGCAAGTTCTTCCTAAAGTACCCAAGGACACCATTGGTCTTCTTGGCCACAAGGTCACACAGCTGCCTCATGGACATCTTGCTGTCCACCAGCATCCCTAGGTCCTTTTTTGCAGAGGTCTGTTCCAGCAGGTCAGCCCCCAGCCCATGCTGTTGCATGGGGTTATTCTTCCCCAGGTGCAGGACCTTGCATTTGCCTTTGTTGAATTTCAGGTTTTTTTCTGCCCATCTCTCAAAAATGTTGAGGTCCTTCTGAAGGGCTAGCACAGCCCTCTGGGGTATTGGCCACTCCTCAGAGGTTTGTGTTGTCAGAGAACTTGCTGAGGAGACATCTGCTTTTTATCTAATAATTTATGGATAAGTTAAATGATACTGGGTATCACTAGTGACAGTCCTCCTACACTGCCACACTGATTATGACCTCCTGAGATCTGCCATTCAGATCACCATTTTTGATTCACCTCACTGTCCCCTCACTAGTCCATAAGATATGTGGGATGCCTATGCTTTTGTAGAGTGGAAATTGGACTGCAAGTTGGTCATTAAGGTGATGTCTATAGTGTATCACACTGTAAGACATCAGGCTGCTATTATGACTGGTAAAGATCTAGGGCAACTCAATTTTTTAAGTATAGGAGTACAGTTCCATTTAATTTCCTATACCTACTATGTCTCCTTCAGCTGCTGATTCAGAAGAGCATGGGTCTCTGTAAAGGCTGTCAATACTGAAAGTCTCATACAGATTCCTCAGATAACCAAGAGTTTCAAATTACACTGCAAACCTCTGTTTGACAAATGAATTGATCCCATAGTCAATGAAGGCAATGGGGAGCTAGAGGTTTGTTTTAAAATAGCTGTTTATTTTAGGATGAGGTGAGTCAATTCAATGTATTGATCTGCTCATCTCTGTGGGAGTTGACACAGCTAGCTCACTTGTAGCCACTTACACGATATGCACCAGGAGTTTATACAGTTATCTGTGCATAGGTTCTTGATGAGTCCTAGGATACACCTTTTATGTTCACTTGCTCTTTCTGGAAAGTAAGAGTCTACCACTGATCCTGTGTCATATCTTTCATACCTACACTGGTGCTCTAAGATGTCTGGGGTTATTTGAGGTGTTGTTAGATGCTCATGTGTAGATGAGTGAAGCAAATTCTTTGGGCCCATGAAAGCTAATTCCCATGCAATCTGTCTGCTGGTTTTGTCTCAAGATCTTCTTTTATGAAAAGTTCATATTTTTACATTTGATAAGCTTTTATTTTTTCTCTCTTTCCTTTTCTTTCTTTTTCTTTATTTTCTTCTGTTCTTTCTTTCTTCTTTCTTTCTTTCTTTCTTTCTTTCTTCTTTCTTTTCTTTCTTTCTTTTCTTTCTTTCTTTCTTTCTTTCTTTCTTTCTTTCTTTCTTCTTTCTTTCTTTCTTTCTTCTTTCTTTCTTTCTTTTCTTTCTTTCTTTCTCTTTCTTTCTTTCTTTCTTTTCTTTCTTCCTTCCTTCCTTCCTTCCTTCCTTCCTTTCCTTCCTTCTTCATTCTTCCTTCCTTCCTTCCTTCCTTTCCTTCCTTTTCTTTCTTTTTTCTTCTTTCTTTCTTTTCTTTCTTTCTTTCTTTCTTCTTTCTTTCTTTTTTCTTTCTTTCTTTCTTCTTTTCTTTCTTTCTTTCTTTTTCTTTCCTCTTTCTTTCTTTCTTTCTTTCTTCCTTCCTTTCTTTCTTTCTTTCTTTTCTTTCTTTCTTCTTTCTTCTTTCTTTCTTTCTTTCTTTCTTTCTTTCTTTCTTTCTTTCTTTCTTTCTTTCTCTTTCTTTCTTTCTTTCTTTCTTTCTTTTTCTTTCTTTCTTTCTTCTCTTTCTTTCTTCTCTTTCTTCTTTCTTTCTTCTTTCTTTCTTTCTTTCTTTCTTTCTTTCTTTCTTTCTTTCTTTCTTTCTTTCTTTCTTTCTTTCTTTCTTTCTTTCTTTCTTTCTTTCTTTCCTTTTTGAATTTTTTATAAGGCTTTCACTAAATTGTCCTCTGTTGGGAGGATCCAATTAACAGAAAGGGAACAGCAAGAGCAGGATTACTCCATGAAATGAGCCAGAGACAGTTATTTTCACAATACAGGCATGAACAGCAATTCTGCCAACAGAGGTATAGTCCCTGAGCTAAAAAGAAACTTAAGGGCTTCCAGATGAAAGGGATTTTCAAGTGAGACTTATTGTGGCATGTAGGGCCTCTAGGGGTTAAGTGAGGCCTATATAGGTGGACGTAAGAATCAGAAGTTCCTGGTAGCAACCATGAATAAATATTGCTCCATCTACTCTATCCAGAGTACACAAAATTTTTTAAAAAATTAGATGTTTTTAAGGTGAGAATTAAAAAAAAACCAAAAAAGAAAAAAAAAAAACAAAAAAGGGTAAGCTGAGCAAATTATTTTTGACATGTTCAGATTTAAATTTATTGATCAGTTTAGCTGAGTGCTATTTTTGGAAAAATCAACTCTGATATTCAGAGTTTGACATAATGACCCATAATCTACCTTATCATTTCCTCATAGCATCTTGTGACTTGCTAGTAATTACAGTCACTGTGTCATCTGTCAACTGAATAGCTGTGCATGTTCTTCTTCTGTACAGGCAGACCAAGCAGACTACCCCATATCAGCAAAAATGGCACTGCATAGATGCTCTTAGGCAACTACTTCATTAATTGAATACACAACCATCTAATACAATTGCACCTTGGGTAAGTCTCATATTGATATCCATTATTTCATACCTCTAAATTGAAACTTATGTTAATATGGACCAAAAGTCACTCCCCAAAATCTTATTAATCCCCACTGATAACAGCTACATTAATTTATAGTTCCTATAATCTTATTGCATTTTTTATTAAGGTCTCAATTTCTTGTGAATTGTGTTGTGCTTCATTTTCTCTTAGAAAAAAGGAGATCATGGAAGATTATAGATGCAGTAATTCTCCATGAAAAACTGATTCTGTCACTGAAAAATTCATTATCTAGAGATTTAATGGTCATTTTATATATTTCTCTGAAACAAAGAGAAAAGCAGGTAAGAGGAAAGTTTATAGGAGTCAGTTCAACCAAAATCTATTCTCTATGGGTATAATCAAGCACTGGAAGATTCCTTGCAGCTTCTATTCTTGAAAGTTGTCAAAACCCAGATGTACAACACTCTGAGAAACCTGCTCTGATCTTCTCTGATTGGAGAGCTGAGTACTCAGGCTTTCCCTGCAAATCTGATACCTATCAAATTTTAAATGTTTCAGGAATGATTTTTTTTTTTTGCTGTTTTTGTTTTGTTGGGGTTTTTTGGCAAAATTATTTTCATAGCAGTGACCTCATATTTAATTTATAGAAGTTTTATGTTTTCGAAATGCAATTTTTCTTTCATTCAAATATATAAAACAGTATTAAGCCTCTATTATTTTGGCTTTTCTTATTATAGAAAAGCAAGAAATTATCAATTCATCTCTGCATTTCAGCTATTTCACACATTTCATATGCAATAGTAAAGGCTTTCCAGAGTAATGACCTTTACTTTACCATTCTTCCAGGTATAAAAATAAAAACACTTGAAATAACATTTAGTATGAAAGTGTAGGATTCAATTAAGTTCCTTGAGAATGATATAAACTGTGTGACACCTTTAAGTCAGAGTACAGAAGTGAAATACCCGGCTGTGGTGCTGAAGTATATTTCTGAACTCTTTTATTAATTCTAAGAACACAACAAGAATTTATTTGGGAACAAGTTTATTTACTAGGATATGTTGTAGAGAAAATAATGTAAAGAAATAAATGAATGAAGGTGTGACCATGCTTTTAACAGTTATCTAAGAAATTAAATTTGGTTTAAAATATGTAGGCTACATGTTCTTTATAACAAAAGATCATCACTAAAAGAAACTCCCAACAAACATTCTTATTTAAGATAAGGAGGAGATGGGAACAAGATTCTGAAAACATGAAAAGTACATTAACTCTTTAGCTATAATAGCATCCCATTTGATTTCTTTCCTTCCAAAGAGAAGCAATTATAAGTGTACTGCATCTGGCTGGGATGGTAGTCAGTCTGTATAGTTCTCTGGTTTTGGACATGAGCCTGTAAAATGTGTGTATGTATATATAAATATATATTTCTTCCTCTTTCTGTTTCCCAAAAATTGTTTCCTCTTGTCATTTCCCATGAAAATTAGAAAAATATTGTTTAAAATTTTGGGAGATCTCCTCTTTCATAATTGATGGAGTCTGGTAGAAAATTTAGACTGATGAATTTTACACAAAATCTGACTTTAGAGACACTAATAATCTGTACAATGCACATACTGGGCACAATCTCTCTGTGAGGTATCTCCTTGATAAGAGATGATTAAGATTGAGTTAATGACAGGCTGTGTTGGTGTGGGCCAGAGTACAGTAAATTTTCTTCACAGTGGCTAGAATGGGATGTGGTTTTGATTTGTGCTGAGAATGAGGTTAACAATATAGAGATGCTTTTTATTATTTTAATTTTGTTATTGCTGAGCAGGGCTTACACAGAGCCAAGGCCTTTTCTTCTTTCCACACTACCATGTTGGCAAGAAGCTTGAGGTTGCATGGGAGGGTGGGGCAGCCAGGACAGGGGACACAAACTTATAAAAGGGATATTCCAGACCATATGACATCATGCTCAGTGCATAAATCTGGGTGAAGAAGGAGGACATATGTGGGACCTTTAAAGTGGTGGTGTTTGTTTTCCCAAGCACCATTACATGGGATGGGGTGCAGTTCTCCCAGAGAGGGCTGAACACCTGGGGCTTCAGGTGTATTTAGAGAAAAACACATTGTGTTCACACTCAGAGAATAGCACTGAATAAAGGCATCTCTGATTTCAGTGAGATTGGGATATCAATCCTGTCATCTCAGTCAGTGTTTTATATTCAGATAATGATGTTTTGTGTTTTCTTAAAAAAAGCAGTAATAAAAGTTTTAATGTTAAATTGTGAGACTATATTTTGTTGAATGTGAGATGATCTACTGACATTTGAAGGACTACTTTCATGTTTATATGTGGTTTTAAACAAATGAAAATTCTTTAGACTCTCTTTTACGCATGCTGTGCTTTTACTTATTCATTTTGAGAATTTCTGAAAACAGACCATCTGTGTTTTCTGCCTATATATTTTCTGCTTCAAACGGTCTTGTTGCCATGGAGTCTCTGTTCTGCATTAGGAAAATAAATTATTGTTTAAAAGAGAAAGTACATGTAAAACTACAGGAAAATTAGCCGTATATCTAATATCATTAGATCAGAAAACTTTAAAGCAAAAGAGAGGGGTTTTATTTAATTATTTGTGGTATTTATCTAAAAGCTGGACTTTGTCATTAACTAAATAATTTTATTCACATGGTACATACTGGATACCTGGGCAGTCTCTGCAGTAATAAAAACATTCTCAGGCTTTGGTATTAATGCCCAGTGGAACTGGGTTCAGAATTCAATGTGTGTGATCTGCACTGACAATATAGATATATCAACCATGAATCAGAGAGAATGAAACACATGTTGTTCAGGGAAAAACCTTTTAGAGCAATATGCATGACCAACACAAGAGCAAGCAGAGGAATTATTTCTCTAATTGGCCAAGATGGTTGAAGTTAAATGATTTGGAGTGCCTAGGATGACATCAGACCTCTGGAGAACAGCAGAGGACAACTGAAAATGAAATGAATCTGAAAGCCAAATTTCAAATGTCCAAGAAGTTCATTTTAAGGGCCACTTGTCTCCAAAGTGGCACAATCAAGACTAATTTATGTCATATGTATGCAGATAATCTCACATGGATTCAAGCAGCTACAAGTCTGTAGCAAAGGGATGGCAGTATCTCAGCTTACAGAACAAATGATGGTTCTCTGGGATGTCTTCAAGGGTGTAATGCTAAGGACTACATTTATCTCATGGAAATCATATAATATCCTTAATTTCAAGAACCTGACAACATGAGTAAGAACAAAATGCTAACTCAGATTAAGAAAATAAGATTTATTTTATTAGATGACAACTACAGTTAAGTTGCAATTAAATAAAATTTCAGGGCATTAATTTGGTTTGGGATTTTTTTTTTTTTAATTAAAGGTTATGAAAATTGCTAATGATAGCAGCAGTATTAGATATAAACTCAAAATTATATTTATCATAGTTAAAAGCCAGCACATTTTTAAACTTATATAAAACAAAGATCATCAAATTTGATCTACAGTAACTTTCCTTTTTTATTCTAAATTGACTGGTTTATTTTGTTGCTTTCACCAATTGCCTTTTATTAAGGGTTTATATTTTAACAATTCCCTATTCAACAAAACTACAGTTGCAGATGACAATTCCTAGAAGCATAAATTGAACAGCATATCATAAATAAGAAATATTTAAAAGAATGAGAAGATGGCACAGTTACTTAGATGTTAATGATGTCCTCAAGATACTTGGGTCAGGTAAAATTCTAAGAGAAGAAAACTAAGAGTGATCTGAAATTTTAATAAAACAGCCACTATTCATCTTGAGCTGATTTAGTGTTACAGAAATTAGAATGGAAAAAAGAAAAGAAATCTGAAGACCAGTGAAACAAATGTAAAGGAATGCAAAGGAAGGGTATACTCTGCACCAGATATGATGAAGTCCTTGACAAGAAACAAGAGATTATTTTCAGCATGGAATGAGGTAACAAAACAAACACAAAAACAAAAATAAAAGCGAAAAAACAACAAACAAAAAAAAAAAAAAAAAAAGAAAAGGAGAAAAAAAAATGGAAATGAAAGAACGGTGCACTATTCATTCTGCTTATTCATTTTACTTTGTGTTAAATGTAATGCTCTCTGAAATCAGTTACTTATCTCGTACTGTTCTATTGGCAAAGGAATTCAGTAATTGGTGTGTACTTCTTTGCAAATCATATATAATATTTTGATTTTTTGGGAGAAAACCACATCGCATGGTTGATTAATATTCATGTTAACACTTGCAGCCACAAAGAGAATGAACAGCAGAAGAGAGACGTAAAGAGACTAAAACTGAGTAAACCAGCATTTTAATGTTCTTTCTGAGTGACTAAGTATATACCATTAAATTTATGATTGTAGTGCCAGAGAAAAAGGGTAAGTGATTCAAAAGTCAAGTTGTAATTCAGTTTTAAAGGATTTTTTACCATGTAGAATTCAAAGCAGAGTGTCGCATACTATATGACACTTCAAAAAAGTTTAAATTTTGTCATCTATCAGATCAGACTGGTAATTAAAATTCAAGCCCTACAATTAGGGAATCTCATGGAATTTATTGACTAAAATGAAACTGCTTCAAGGCAGAACAAAATTAGAATGTCTCAAATCACTTGTAAAGATTGGGAATCTAAATTGTGGAAAACCATTATAATTAAGAGCTGCTGGTGACATGCTTGCTGATGCATCCACCAATTCCATTTCCTCATGACTGACTTAGTATACCCACTTAATTGCAAGTCCTGACTCCTTTTTTTTTTTTACTTCCTAAAGGCACTGTGAAGATATGAAGCATTAAGGAAGAATCAGTAATATTAAACATTCAAAGAATTTTTATTTCTGTTTTTTGAAGAAATTTTGTTGGAAGATATATTTCCAAAATTTGAAAAAATATGGACTGTAACTCAGATTTTATTGGTTTGATTATTCTATTTATTGCTTTATGTGGCAAAGCGAGTATTCTCAATATTATCAATATTATGACAGTGCCTTTTAGTTTGTTTATGGCTGATATTCTTTGAAATTATTATGAAAAATAGTATCTTCTATTAATCTATAAGAAAAAATCTTGTTTAAACTCAATCTGGCAGTTAATATTCACAGACTATTGAGATAATGGAAGAAGTAGCCTTCAGAAGCAGCCTTCAGAGAAAGGTATCTACTTCTTGTTGGTGAAAGAGACTATTACAAATCTCAAAAAGGTATTTTCTTCTTTGCTCTAACTATTTGCAAAACATTCAGGATATAAAATCAGGATGTCATAAAAACCAAGCTGCTGCCTTTGTGCTGCAAAAAGCACTATTAAAAATATGATATTTTTTAAACTTCCAATTATGACTTCCTTATTCTATCTTGGAAATAAAAGTTTTATATTGTACTCTGCAAAAAGCACATCACAGGCACACAAAAAATCCCCAAACCAAAAGTAAAATTTAATGGAAACTTCAAGAAAGTTGAACTTCAAGAACTTCTCCAGGTTTGTGTCTAGCTGGCAACCCATTCAAGTTGAAGTACGCATGCTTATAATTATGTTAATACATAATTCAGTCCTTTCATTTTAATAACTGTATTGAATAACTGCAAAATCAAAATAGAATAAGGAATTAATTTTTTATGAAATGAAGAATACAATACTACAAAAAAATCAATATGAGGCATATTTTTCCTCAAAATTTGATTTGAAATCTTTGTAAATTTTGGACTCTGAAATTTTGCATTTACAGTAATGTTTAACGATTACAATTCCTAAAATTTTGTGGTACTCTTCACTGGAACTGTAGTTAGTATTCATTAAATGTCAGAATTAAAAACAAGTAAATTAGTTTTGTGCCCTCTGACATTTATGTTATTGTTCGATTTTTAATTACATGACTCCACACTCATTTTTATGTATACCCAAGCTACATGCATTGAATGAAATCTTCTTTGCATTTTCCTTTTTTTTCTTTTCAGAGGTCTCCAAGGTTTATTCCTTAGGTGTGGTCCAAATTATTAATTAAATGTAAAATTATTAATCTTCAAATAATTACTATCTCTGAGAATGTACTAAAGTGCTCTGATTACCATAATCCAAATGCTGAATTGATCTTGGCAACATATTTGTGAAACTAAATAGTACTACAGTCTTCATCTGTACAGATAAGAAGTCTAGAGAGTGTGAAGCAAAAGGTATTAAATACTCACTTATCTCAGTGCTAAATTCAAAGCAGAGAACTATGATGTTTTTCCTGGTAGAGTTTTCACAGAGAAATTTTCATGTTCAAAATATATCACTAATTAAATTTGGCAACTGTTGCGAGCTATTGTCATATGTGTGCATTTAAGTCTTGGAGTCATCTATTGAATATTCTCAACAATAAGAACATAAAGAACATATAAAATTAGTGAGTATTTATGAAGATATTGATGCATCACCCTCAGGAAAAAAAAAAATCAGTTTAACAAAATGTGCTCATATTACATTCTTCAGAATTGGTCTCCTTAAAAGGAAGGATAATCTTTCTTTCCCTAATAATTTTTTTTGTTTTGCTTTTGTTTTGTTTTGTTTTGTTTTTTGTTTTTGTTGCTTTTACCACAAAAATCTGTGAGAGAAGAAATAAAAGTATTAGAGAAAAGGGAATAGCTAAGTACATAAATGTGATATATTTGAGGAGCATTATTCATCCTATGCATTAATGCCATAGGAATAATGTGAAAATATTTTCATTTGAGTATAACATTAAAAACTGAGATTAAGAATATGTATTACGTTTTATAACCTAGAATTCCAAGTAGGACAGGATTGAACCTAGATGTATTATTCCTGTCAATTTACTATTACTGTTACCAATATAATTTATGTTATGTGCCTTCAACATCATTCACAGAATCACAGAACAGTTGAGGCTGGAAAAATCTTCCTGCTCCAGCAGGGTCACCTAGACTAGGCTGCCCAAGACCTTATCCAGAAAGCTTTTGAATATCTCCAAGGAGAAAATTTCAGTCTCTCTGGGCAACCTGTTCTCACGCTGAGTCACAGTCACAGTCATGGTCACAGTCACAGTAAACCAGTGTTTCCTGATGTTCAGAGAGAGCCTCCTGTGTTTCAGTTTGTGCCTCTGGTCCTATCACTGTGCTCCACTGAAAGCATGGCTCCATCTTTCTGCACCTTCCCCTCAGCTAATTACACATATTTCTAAGATTCCCCATGAGCCTTCTCCAAAATGAAGAGTCTCAACTGTCTCATGCTTTCCTCATACTCTTTGCTCTTAATAACTTTTGTGCCTCTCTTCTAGACTCTCTTCAATAAAATAATTTCCATTTTGTACTGAGGAGTACAGACATGGGCATGGTCCTCCCGGTGTGGCCTCACCAGTGCTGAAGAGAGGGGAAGAATAACTTCCCACACCCTGATGGGAGTGCTTTACTGTGATAATTTCAACTGGAATTTGTTTGGTAAGGAGTGATAACAGGATCAAGGAGTCATTTTTTGGATATTTGATTCTTTGGTTTTTGGAGTTCCCATCCAAAAGGGGAACTCCATCTCTCTGTTGTAATAAATTAGTGCAAAATGGTCTTAATTGAAAGAATCTTGATCCACTTCAGGTTTTTGACCTGAAGCTACAATAATATCCAGATACCTGATGATGTGTGGGATCTTAAAAAAATTTTATTTAAATTTATTTGTATGTGCTTAGGCATGATAGTGAGTACTTCATAGGAAATGTATCTCCCAGAGCCATTTTACTGGGTTAAATTTTAGTAAGGTGGTCCTGCCAATTACAATTAACGGTGTCCTAATCATATTTCAAGTCACAAATAGCCCATACCTAGTTTTCTGAGACATAATGGGAACTAGGAGATTGTTCTGTCAATTACAATTAGAAGGGTGAGTACTATGGTGAAAGGTCACTGAGCCTTTGGCCAAATTGAATGAGTTTCAAGCACATGCTTTTAGCACTACATAATACTAATGTAGCAAAACAGTAGACTCTGGTGTCAAAGTACTAATAGTGTCCATTAGTACTTTGAATTCTATTCTTTTTTATCTTTTTCTTCAGATTCAGTCGTAAGAAACATAAATACTATACTGAAAATTTTGAATTCAGTTCCCATAACCCACTAAAAAAAATTAAGATGGCAGCCTCAAAAGGCATTCAGATGTCCAATTACTAGTATTCAAAATAAAACAAATTAAAAAAAGCTCTCAGCCATATATTATGCTGTATCTTGCCTTCTAATGCATTTTAACAAAGGGAAAAATGAATCTTCTTCTTAATTTTTATTAAAAATAGTCATGGATTAGATGAGTGATCACAGAAAAATCCCCACATGAATCATCTTCATTACCAGAATTTAGGTGAAACTTTCATACATATTAAACAAATAAAATCTCTGATCTGAGAAACACTTTGTTGTCCCTCCAAAATAGCATAAACATATGCATTTACATATGCACTGGAACATTTTGAGTTCAGACAAGCACTAGAGAATGACAAAGACAGTGACAAATGCATTAAAATAAAAGGCAAATGCCACAATATTCAATTCACTGTACCACAGCCTTGAAAAAATAAGCAGTTATTTTAGATCTTTAATCCACTTGAACTGCTTTCATTGCAGACATATAAATATGAAAATAAACAAGTGGTTTTTCAGAAGCTGTTGCTTTACCTTTAGATTGTTGCTTACTGTAACAAGGCATTTTTTTGAATTATCTTCAGTATTTTTCCCCAAAATAATTTATTCTATATTTAGTATATTTCATTATTTCTATTAATATAATAAATCATTCCAGAGGCCTTCAAAATTACATCTTCCCCAATTCATAGGATCATAGAATGGTTATGTTTGGAAGGTATTTTAAAGGTCATCCTATTCCAACCCCATCCCTAAATGGGCAGGGGTGACCTCTACTAGACCATATAACTCAAAGCCCCATCCAATCTGGCCTTGAAGATCCACAGCCTCTCTGAGTAACTTCTGGTGCCTCATCACTCTCACAGTAAAAAATTTCTTCCCAATACCTAATCTAAAACTGATGGTGTTCCATTTAAAGACATTGCCCCTCTTCCTGTCATTATATGCCCTTGTCAAAAGTCTCTTTCTCCAGATTACCTGTAGTCTCCCTTCAGGTACTGGAAGGCTGCTAGAAGGTCTCCCCAACGCTTTCTTCAGGCTGAACAATCCCAAGTCTCTCAGTCTATCTTCACAGGACAGGTGCTCCAGACCTGTGACCAACTTAGTGGCCCTCCTCTGGACTCAGTCCAACAGCTCTTTTTATGTTGGGGCTGGATGTAGTACTTTGTGGGGTGCCACAAGTACAGAGTGGAGGTCAGCTCACTTGGCCTGCTGGCCACACTTCTTTCAATGAAGCCTGTGGCACAGTTAATTCTTTTCATCTGCAAAACTATATTGTTGTGTCGTTCTGACCTTCTCATGCTTCACAACATCCAAAGTCCTTCTCCTCAGGGCATCTTTCAATCTATTCTTTACCCAGCCTGTACCAGTTTGAGATTGCCCTGAACCAGATGCTGGACCATTTTGGCATTGCTGAACTTTGTGAAGTTTACATAGACCTTTTGGATGGCAAATGGTTTTCCCAATTCATGCAACATTATCATCTTTTCTCCTGGAAAAAAAATACAAAACAAAAGTGTAATCCTGAACTGTGTAATGTATTTCAGAGATTCACCTATGCTATACTAACACTGAAGTATCTCAATATGAATCAAGAGGTAGTGTGAAATCTTTGATCTCATTAAGTCAATTGGAGTTTCTCCAAGGGTAAATAGGTGAAATATCTACTGATAATCTGCTTTGTAGAAAATCTTACATCATTGGACCAGAAAAGAAAATATTATTAATAAATAGACACAGATAACTTAGATAACTTTGATTTGAATTAAGCAATATAGGTGTTTCTCAGCTGCAATGTAATACAACAGCATCTGGCTTCTATCTACATAACTTTGATCAACTTTTAAAACCAAAAAAATATAGAAATGCCAATTCTCTTTAAATAAAATATGCTATGCTAACATTCATGATTTAGGTAAATAATGTCAGTGATTTTTCTCTAGAGTCCAGTTGCAATAAAAAGAGAATGTATCTTACACATTTGAATATTTTAGAACATTAACTCTATTGATTACCCATTATAATGAAAAAATCAGGCAGGTCTGGAAGAAACTGCCTCAAAAACACCATGTTGATAACTTCTAGTACAACTTTTTAATATGTGCCTTATGATTTACTTGGTAGTCTTACTGTATATAATGAGACACTAAAGAACAAGAAGGAATGGTTTCTTTGTTCCCTCTTTCAAACTTATTTGCAATTCAGAAAATACTATTTCATTTCACTATTTGGGTATATAGCAACTTTAACTAGCACTGTACAGCTAGATCTATTCTGGCTATATTTTATTTGAAACCTGCTGGATTCTTGTCCAACAAAGTAGCTTCAATTTTTTTCATCAGATTTGTAACCCATTAATTTAAAAAAAATAAAAAGGGTGTGAAAGAACACCTTGTCCTTCAGCAAGATGTGAGGGTCTGACAGTATAATAGAGAAGGTGAGTAACCTATGGCTTTGACAAGTTTATTCATTCACATTCTGTACATAAGCCCTCATTATCTAAAGTTATTATATGGTGGTTATTATTTCAGACATGTTCAATTATTACAAGAGTAGTTACAAGTCTGGAAAAGTATTATTTTATGGCAGAGATCTTTGGTAGGTCGGATATTAATTAGAGAAGTAAAGAAATACATACTAAAATTCTCTGTGCCATTTTGACCCATCCTCATTTTACTGCAACCCTGAGGTAAGCTTTTGACACACACTCAGTACTATGCTTGCCATAAATTATTGAGCATTCTGTTGAAGAGGCGATCTAGTGAGATACAAATATCTGTCTTTTTTTTTTTTCCCTTATGAATTTGATGGTGTGCCTCCATTCTGGCCTGACCTTTATTTCTCATAACCCTGCTCAAGTAATGACCAGCAATTCAGTGTAATTGGATGCATATGGTCGTAGTGGCTTTATAGGACTCCAAGTAGATCTGTGGGAGACAGATAATGCAATAGCCAAGGGCTTTTCTAGGCAATTCACCTAACCAGAGTGCTGGTCAAGGGCTGATCCAAGACAAGTATGGAATAAACTAAAATCTGTAGTCAATGTGCAAATATGACCATAAATTAATTATCAAACTCCATAAATAGTGGACAGCCCAGGGCCTTTTGAGTCTAGCACAGAAGTGGGCTGCACATTAGGATCTCCCCTTGAAAACAGATATATCTCAATCTAACTGTTTGAGAATGAAAGACTTCTTTTTTTGCTGACATATTAGGTAAGTGAATTAGAATGAATGCACTCAAATTTTGAAATCTTAGCTAAAAGGATTGATTATGACATAAAGAGTCAAACAATCTGGGACTAAGTATGGGTCCAGACACATGTAAACTCTACTCTGAGAAGATGTAAGGGATACCTTTCTGAACCTCATGGCTCAACAGGAGGGTGTCCTTGAGAGGTTTGTCTGACCCTGCCCTCTATGCAGTAAATGTAATTGAGTGTACCTGGCCATCTAATTCTGTTAAATGACTCTCATATTTACTATTAAACTTGGCTAAATTGCTGGTTTAGATCAATAAACATGATGTAACTTCCCTGTTCCAAATGAAGTGGGTCTCTCCATCCATAACAAAGGGTCAATCTATTAAAGGCCTAATAGCACAAAGACATTTACCTATATATTTTTCAAAGCTGGGGAGAGAACAGAAATCTAATCAGAGAGGGAACACAGAAAAGAAAGTATTTAAGGCGAACAGTTAGTGCCTAGTATTATGCTTGCTCCCTATTTTTCATTCATGACTGTTTCTTTCCCAGTATATGAACTTGCACTACATGACAAAAATTGTGTCTGAAAAATAGACAATAAATTGTACTCAAAGCTAGATCTAAAAATGCATTCAGGTGTCTCCACCAGTAAGAAACAGAACAAAGTTATTGGTGCTGATGAACAAAAACCCCCAAAGAAAAACCCATATAGTTTTTTTGGGGGGTTAGAGCTTTTTTTTATTTTATTTTTATTTTTATTTTTAAGGTATGTATGAATGATTTCTAGGTTTTAAAAATATAATAAGATAAATTATGTATTTTTAGTGAAGAATGTAAGTAAATCAAACTACACAGTTCACATCTGAAATGAGAAAGCAAATTAAATTATACTCAAACTATCTAACTATAAAAAACATCCTGGAAATGTAAGTAGAAATATTTTATTTAGTGTTATAGAAGTGACTGAAATAATTGCTATCAACATATGGATATCTCTAAAGAGTATTCTAGAGACTCATATGCTAGCTAAAAATAAAAAAAAAAACAAACTGGTTGGAGGTAGCACCCTTATTTTAATTGTTAAGATCTCATACAAACAAGAAACTTGTTCACCAAAAACCATATTCAGGTGTATTTCTGAATTGTAGCTTCAAATCAAAAAATGTCATTCACTTCCTTTTGTCTCTGTTTCTCAAAACTCTCAGTTTCAGAAAACAAAAAACACCCAAAAAACCCACTCTGTGTCAGGATAACCTTTGACTCCCCTATCCTTCCTTGTGTCTTTCCCATTGGATTGTAACATTTATCTAGAAAAGGAAAAACTCAAGTTTTAGAAGATTCTGTAAATCTCTCAAGGTGCACAAAGTCCAGATATATTCAGAAATTAGGAGCTGTTCCTTCTAAACCTTCTGGGAACTTCTGTATGTTAGACATGTATGTATTTTGAGTACCTTTGACACAGGTTGTAAAACATTCATCATATTGAAGCTATCTATGCCCTTTAGATCCAAGGTTCAGGGAATATCAGAACTTCAAAGAACCATGCAACTTCAAACCTGAGTTTAATTAGTTATTTATTAACCCAGATTGATGGATGAGGAAAAAATGAACCAAACCAGAATTACCTTTCACTGTATCTCCTGCTATGAACAGGAGAACTTCTACACACTCATATGACTGTCACTTCCCAGTGGGATCTGCTGCTGATTTGGAAAGGGTTACCATCCAGGAAAGGACCCACAAAAGGAACCTCCAGGGCAGCAGACAAACATTGAATTTTGAGTAGGCCCCCAGCAGAGAGGACAAGAAACTCCCACCACTGTCATCTTCTGCCTGGTAGTGAGAGCCACAGGGTGCTAGAAGTTTGCTGTAATTGCTGCAGATACACTCTTCTTGAGGAAGATGATGCTGTCAGTCTTAGGACACAAAGGAATATTGAAAGGTGAAGATAATAAGCAAAGATAAAGGATTAATACCAGATTCTAAATACTAGAATACTCCCTAAATTTTAGGGAAGTTTTTCAGAATCAGACCATTCTTTCTGCTTAACCTTTAAAACATCAAAAGCACAATCAGCTGTTGGTTCTATGTGCATATGTATGCATATATATATATATATACACACACATATATGGACCTTTTGTCCACTGCAATGGACACAGCCTTCCAACTTTTACACACAGCTCAGATAAACCAGCTGTGTACAAACTAGCCATAAATATCTCCCTGTGAATAAGTACCAGATATTTCCCTCATCAGTCAACCATTAGTCCCATTACAAGAAGTCTAGACACTTAAATAAGCTGTAGGAATTTCAGACAACTAATGGTTCTCTGTCCCCAGGCATTTGGCACCCAGCTAAATCCTTCTGTTCAGTTTTGTTCCAAGTTCCCTTTGCAGATACTTTATGTAGCATACAATGAGAACACAACAACAAAGAAAGTTTAGGTGCAGTAAGACAAAACTGATGAATAGTATGAAAAATTCAAGTAATGTGAATCACTGGGACCAGAGTGTAGCCATCTGAGAGTTCTTACAGAAATAAAATTCAAAGTATCAGCATCATAGGTGAGCTATGCCTTTTTAAAATACAGCTTCTTCTGCATGTACTGAAATCCCTAATGGATTTCTGTCTATAAAAGAGAAGCCAAAGAAAGAAACATGAATTAGAGGCTGGACAGTTTCTACACAATTCCCTGGAAACCTAGTGCTTGATTTAAAGTCAAAGTAAGGTTGCTCCAGTTTTGTGTTCAGATTTTTGCTTTTATTCAGCCAAGATACTTGAGAACAGAAAGTATGGAATAACTACAAATTAGGTAGCTATGTAAAGTGTGCAGCATGTATATGTGATTTTTGTGAAATTAGTTGCATGTTTATCTAAGTTATTTTTGCTATTGTCAGATTTATAATAGTTATTTTAAATCTAGTCCTGACTGCTTCTTCTTCATCAGAATTAATTTCCATGTACAAGTTTTCATTTGAACACACCTTTAGAATCAAACAGAATTGAATATTGACATGTAAAACCTTCTTAATTCAACGTCTTTCCCAAGAAACAACCTCCCATTCCTAAGCATTTGGCAATGGGGAAAAAACATAATAGTAAATTACAAATAATGAATTACAAATTACCATTTAGAAGAGAAGTAGATAAGTGCAAAATATGTTGTGGGTAGCTGATGACTCTAGAATTTGTATAAGCATTCATTTGCCTCTAGGCTATAGAAGCTTTAACAAGGGTTGAAAAACATATAAGAAATCTAGATACCAAACATTTTTCTATGCCTATAAGCTGTGTGTACTGTCTCAGTTCTCAACATAATGCCTGAACAGAATTAAGCATCTAAGAAAAGTACTTGGCTAAACCCAGAAAAAAAATTAAAGTTACTAAAATCAGGACACAAGAAGGAGAAGTTAGCATTTCAGGTCTAGTTCTAATTTCTTAACATGACCACAACTTTCAGGATGACATATACTTGTGTGGTTTCATAAACATGCAGTAGTTACGTTTTTTTAAAAGTGAATTAAATGCAAGTGCAGTTGTATGAAGTCAGATTTCTTGAAATCTGAATGCTACAATCTAAATGTATACACCTATATTTCCTGGCAGCTACTTTATTTTTAAAAGTTAAAACATATTTTGGAACATATGAAAAATCAGCTTAATTAAATGAGTGCGGTTTCTGTAACAAATCATTGCTCTTTTACTGTACACATATTCATTAGAGATGTTTAAATACAAGTTGCATTTTGGACATAATGTATTTGAATTTTTGTTGACACAATACTGGACTCCTAATTTTGGTTTCATTCAATTACCCGGTAAGAGTCACCTTCCTCTCCGCCCCCTGCTTTTTTTTTTTTTTTTTTGTTGTTCTTGTTTTGTTTTTGGTTTTGTGGGTTTTTTTTAAGGCAACTAATTCAAGACAAAGTTAGTTAAAATATATACTAGCAAACAGAAAAAGCTAATTATTATGAAAATTAAGATTAACATTCATTTTTAAGAGCTCTTTTTTTTCTTATCTTGATCAGTGATCTTCACAGGCAAGCATATATTATTTTCCGGCATAGGAAGAAGAAACGCATTTAAATGGGTGAGAAGATTCATTGGCTGTTGCCTTAGACATCTTAAGTGCATTGTTTCTTTAAGTGAAACCTAATTTCAGAAAGATTTGAGGCTAAGGAGAAAGAAAAGAGAAGGAATAAGGAATTAGGAAAAAGGCAAGAGATAGGAAATAGAAGTTGAGAAAATGCAGAGGAAGGAAGAAGACTGAAGCTCATTGGAAAATGTCATCACAGCTAAAAGTAGACTGCATTCAAAAGGAACTGTTTGCCTGGTCAAAGAGACAGTAACTCATTCTGCCTGGGGCAATGGTTTGTTCTTGCTGGCTCATTTTTGCAATAAATTAGCTTGATAATTCATTCAGATTTTCTTTCAGATTACAGTGAATGTAGTCAACATGGAAAAACAGAATGTATTCTTCCCAGTGAAGTACTCTGTAAGAAGTGTACTAATCTCTACCTCTGACCATTCAACAAAGATGTACAAATAAGCTCCTTCCTCATAGGCTTCAAGCTCTCTGTCTCCAATTTGATTCCTTAAAATCAAGTAAAAATGAAATTTGTATCAAGGGGAGGTGAACTCACTCAACAAGAATTTTTAGAGGGCTTATGGTTGTTCCTGTTAGACACATGGGAGACATACCAAAAAGAGGTCAAAACAACAAGAAAAAATTTACTGACAATTTTAGCAAAACAGAGAACTGCAACACTCAACAAACACAGGACACTTCTCAAACCATTACCTTGGCCCATTTAGCAATTTAGGAAACTCTAAGCCCATTCAACTTGAAGTCATTGAAAAAACTGGGAGAAAAGGAATTAGAAAAAGAGACACAAAATATACAGAATAGGACACATACAGCTTCCAGCTCCTGAGCATCAGGAATGTTCAGCTGAAGTAAATTACAAGAAAAAGTAGGGTCAAGACACATACTTGCCTCCTGCTCAGCTTTAAATACCCCTCAGCCTTCCTGGGCCCTTCCTCCAGGTGGGATTCCTGTTCATTTGCCCATCAGGAGCTGGGTTAGGGGCTCCCAGGGTAGGTGTGGAGCATTGCCTCTGGTGGGACAGGAGCTGGCAGCCACTCCCAGGCTGGGATACAGGCTCTAGGGATGGGGGGGTGTGGAGCAGGGCATTTCCTCACCCAACCTGACCCTTGCACCACACACACACTCCAGAATCTCTTGAGACATCAACATCTCCAGCCTCTATAAAAGGAATTTGGATCTATAGCTAACATCCTAAATAGGCACAGACTCCTCGATTTTTAATTTCTTAGGTGAAGCAAACTATTAAAACAAACATGTGCTTTGAAGTGGTCAAAGAGCTAACATACTGCAACAATTGGATTTTGCCCATCTCTCTATCACCCTAGGAATGAAGTTTACAAGAGACTAGTAAAAATTTACAGACATCTATTTATGCATCAAAGCCAGAAACCTTAGGCAAATATATATATATATATATTTAAAAAACCTATTATTTTTGTTTATCTAATCATAATGAGAAGATAATGGGAATTGTTTGGGGGAATTTTATGGTAATCTTTGAGGGTAATTAAATACTGTAATGCTGAATTTTCTCTTTTTAAATTATTACTAAGCAACACATTTAACAGTCGTACCACTGTAAAAGGTTCTTCACGGAGTCTAGAAAGATGTGCCATAAGCTGAATCTCTGTATATACTTGCATCAGCCCAAATCCTGTGAGTATCAAGGAGATTTGGGTCCATCCCCAGGCAAGATCCCCTGTCCACATACGACATGAGCACATGAACAAATAGATTCAGACATCAGTTACATTTATAACAACCACAGAAACAATTTAGTCCTTTGTACTACAAGAATAAAATAACTTTTTACCTCTTATCTGAAGTACTACCTCTTCTAAGGACACTACTTCAAAAAGACGGAGACATTTGAAATAACAATTTTAAAAATCTTTTTTTTAAATGCAATGTATTGCAAGTAACAGTTGCTAAACCACAGTAGGAAATAATGTCACTAATCTTGGAAAATAGCTTGGGTGTCCTTTTGCATTTGTTAATTTTTGTCATGAATAACAAAATAATGATATTAATAAATTAGTAAATAACAGAAAAACTGGCCAAGTTAGAGATTGCTCTGGAATTAGAAATAAAAATAATATTAGAAATAAACTAAATGCTGAGAATAAAAGTATTTTCTTAGGTCTGCTTACAGACCTTTATGCATGATGCATTTGTTTAGTTAGCACATTTATTTAGTAAGAGTTAAAGATGGTGCAGCTGAACTCTTTTCTGCCCTTGGCTGCCTATTTTTCATTAAGCACTCAATATCATAATTTTGTTGGGTTTTTTTTCCTGAATAAATATGACAGATAACTAAATCTACCATTTCAGAAAGCAAGCTAGTCCCTTGAAGTACTATAGGTGAACTATGCTTATTTTTACACCCTAGATCCATATCAATATATTCTTTTTTATTTTGTGACATAGATTTAGTGTTCTTCTCTCTATTTAAAAAATTCTATTCAAAAACCAGTGCTTCAATAGCCACTCAATTATTAAAAAAAAAAATAAATTAAGTTTGTAAATAGAAGTTTGGTTTCCCAAAAGTCTTTTTGTTTTCATATATTTCAGAAAAAAAAAAAAAAAATTAAAAGGAATGCTGTTCTGTACTTTTGAGTTGCTGGTTTAAATAAAGGATAAATTTATGTCTGTCTTTGAAGGGCTTCATACTGTGCTGCTGGAAAAAGTATTGTGAACCTCTTGAAAACCAGAGCACATCTGAGATTACTGTAGGTCACTAGCACCATTTGGGTTGCTTCAGGATTGAGCTACAGATATTTTAAATACTGTCATTTTTCATCATTTATATTTTAATGGTCAGACACTACTGATGCATTTTGATGCTAGAGGGTGAAAAAGTCTATTTTGAAATACCAGCCATGTAAGTTGAAAAGCCTCCCCCAGCACACTATACACACTTAGACAGCAGGGGACTTTATCAGAGAGGTGTTGAATTAAGCCTGGTTAACTCAGATGAAAGAACCAATCTCTTGAACAGGATGAACACAATTTGTGCTACCAGATTTCCCTCATATACCTCAGCACTCCTCTGATTTAAAGAGGATGTTAAATTAAAGCTATAGCATAGCAGCAGGGAGATGGTTCCAGCAGAGATGGCATTAAAATTAACTTTCTTATAGCAAAAGCTGTTGCATAAGAGACTGAGAGGGCAGGGGAGGATGAGGTTGAGGCTGTGTTTAGTTCTATGACATAAGCAGTATCTCTGAAATTTAAGAAGATGATAATAATATTTCAATAAAGTTTTAATCAGGCTGTCAGAGTTAAAATGGGCACATTTTACTGTTGCTACGATGAATAGCAGTATTAGAAAAAGGGAAAAAGAAATATGGAGTGTTGATTCTGATCCCAATAGCACCTAGCAGTACTACTGGTGTATTTTGCTGTTATAAGAGACAGTTCCTTCTAATCCTTCTGACTTTTTTCTAAATTGTAAGACTTTTTTCTCCATAGGGAGATCTAAAAACTTGCTGGTTAATCCATATTTGAGTGTTTCTTTGTCCATACTTCAGTGTTTCTTTCAGGGCTAAATAGATTCTTCTGGGAAATCGTGTGCACACATATTTTGTTCTGGTATGAAACCGTCATAGAGCCTCATCTGCTCACTCAGTTTCTGGAATTAATAAAAACACAAATATATTATGTTTAGTTTAGACCACGTTAAGTTTAAAACTCATCTACTTCCTTTTATGAATGGAGCCTGCTTCCTAGCATCACAGAATCAAAGAGTAATAGAATCACAGAAACACAGAATTGCAGACTCAGAGAGTGGTTGAAGCTGTAAGAGACCTTTGGAGCACGTCTAGTCCGACTACCCCTGCTCAAACTGAACCACCTACAGCTGGATGCCCTGGATCATATTGGGGTGTCCTGAACCATATGCAGGTGGCTTTTGAACATCTCCAAGGAGGGACACTCCACAACATCTCTGGGCAACCTCTCCCAGGGCTTGGTCACCCTTACAGTAAAGTACCTTGATGTTTGGAGGAAACACCCTTGAAAACAGACAGTCTCTATTGCCTTTGCACCTTCCTTCAGGCAATTAGATAAATTGATGTGATTTCCCATGGTACTTCTCTGAGCTAAAAAATCTCAGATCTCTCGTTCTCTCCTCATATTGATGTTATCTATCCATTAATGACTGTAGCCCTATCAGACTATCAGGTTAGCCCTATCAGACTATCAATATTTCAGGCAACAAATTAAATTCTTTGGAAGTAATAAGTTTGTGAATTATCTCCCTTAGAAGAAACATTCAAAAATTTGGTCTGATGAGAAAGGTTGAGAATAGAAAAGAAATGCAAAGAGTCTCATTCCTTATAACTTTATTTTTGGGACTTCCTGAAATACATACATATGGTTTAGGATTAAAGTAGTGCTTGTATCTTCTTAACTTACTTTGCTTAAAAAAGTTACAGTTTTTGAAATAAAAACCTCCTTTTAGCGTTGAAGCTATAAAGTCTTTCTGAGGAATCTCTAACAGGCAGCTTAAAGTTTTAGTGGAAGGATGATCCACACAATTAACTTGTCCTTTGTTTTCAATATTGTTGAGAAATTCAACAGTGCACCATTACTATATTAAGATAGTACTGTTTTTCAACAACTAGAAAGGGTTTGAGTTATTATTATGAAAATCCATTTACTGCATAACACACAATAAATGCTTTAGTCTCATGTAGTCCTTAGTATCTCAAACCTTTCAAAAATATTATGTTAATTCTATCTTTACTGCATCTTTATTTGCATCTTTACTGATTTCTAAACTGATAGATGTGAATTCATTAAGAAGAATTATTTTTTGTTTCCTTTCTCAACAGGATGGAGAAATGCCTGTAACTTCTTTTGAGAAGTTCTTAAAATGTGTAGGAATCACTGAAAACTCAAAATCACTCCAATTTCCCAGGTATAAACTACATTTTAAGTTATGCTTGGCTTCCTTTTACAGTTTTCAAGATGTGTGAGAATGTTTCTATTTCTTTCTTCATTTGGGAATTATAGAAAGATTTTATTATTTCAAATAGGCATTAAAACTTCTGAGACTTGTCGTGGCAATATCTTTGACACAGACATGAGTAGTAATAAACTCCAGCTTTAACTCTGCTGGCTGTGAAGACAAAGAATTTCTTACAGTTTAATGTTGTATAAGAAAAAAAAAAAAAACCCAACATAGTAGTAGCAAATATGTTAAGTGCTTGACATGGTTTAACGTTCACTGACAACAAATCACCATCACTCACTCCTCCCACACTGGAGTGGGGGAGAGAATGGGAAGAGTAGATGTGAGAAAACTCATGATTTGAGATTAATAGGTAAATCAAAAGCTGCGCACTCAAGCAAAGCAAAACAAGGAATTAATTCATTGCTTCCCACAGGCAGGCAGGTGTTCAACCATGTCCAGGAAAGCAGGGCTCCATCACATGTAATATTTATTTGGGAAGACAAATACCATCACTCTGAGTGTCCTCCCCTTCCACCTTTACCCAGCTTTCTGTGCTTTTCTAGGATGTCATGTGGTATGGAATACCCCTTTGGTCAGATGGGATCAGCTGTCCCAGCTGTATCCCCTCCTAATTTCTCTCAGCCTCCTTGCTGGTGGGTTGGGATAAGAAGCAGGAGAGACCTTGGCTCTGTATGAGCACAGCTCAGCAACAACAAAAGTATGTCTATATTATCAACACAGTAAAAGTCCAAAACATGTAACAGCTACTATGAAGAAAATTAACTCTATCCCAACCAAAACCATCATAGTCCTTCAGTGGAAACATGAGAATACTTTAAAACCAACTAAATGAAAAATAGGATATGAGAAAGAAGGGAAAGACAAGAAGGACACAAATCATAAACAAGTTTAACTGTTTTTTAGAGTGAATAGTATCTGCAATGCTGTGGAGGATTAAAAAGCCCACACAGACTAGAAATTTCACTCAACACCTATGCTGAAAATATAGCTAAGTTTAAATAATTAAAAGTCAAGATGAGATTAATCTTGTGCTCTGGAGGATAGATCACTCAATCATTCCCTAGGCCAACATACAATGGTCCCATGGTTGTGACAGCTATCACCAAAACTGTTAAACAGCTAGTGGTTTGTGTCACTTGTCCTTACAAGGTAATTTTTTAAAAAATGAAAAATAAAAGGGATAGTGAGTGAAGTGGCATAAAAGGAGACACATTTTTTAAAAAGTCAAGTAGGTAACTCACTAGATGAAGTAATAAGAAGTCAAAAGAATTAACATGAATAAGGCAGGGGGGAAAATTCTCTGAGGAATGGAAGGATAGTAAAGGGTGGTGGTGGTGGTGGTGGTGACTGGCATATGCCCTTACCTAAGGTGGTTAAAATGTGTGACTGGTGAAGGTGTGTCATG
Source organism: Erithacus rubecula (assembly GCF_903797595.1). Taxonomy (NCBI): domain Eukaryota; kingdom Metazoa; phylum Chordata; class Aves; order Passeriformes; family Muscicapidae; genus Erithacus; species Erithacus rubecula. The sequence continues at coordinate 51,728,286 of NC_136658.1, read as the reverse complement.
TAGTGTCTTGCTAGAAGCATAAAATGCATAAATTAGAATTCATCAATCCAATGAAATTCCAGTTAAAAAATAATTAGCAAAAAATATATATACTTTATCTCTTTGAGGGTATTACAGGTATAATTGGCCATATTTTGATAGAGTATTATTCTGGGTAGAGGCCATTTGCCCTCTTCTGTAGAATTCTTAGTGAGATCAGAATACACATTATCATCCTACACTTTCTTCAGTATGAACAATGAAATTTGATTTTTATTGCCCAGATTTAGTTTATACAGATCTTGGATTTGCTAAATTTCAGTATGGTTCACAACATGAGTGTTTTCCTGGAGACAGGGGAAGAGGAGACTGAATTGTGTCATGATTTCTTCATGTTATTAAAGTTCTTAAGTTTCTTAACTGTGGGCTTCCAAATGCCTTTCAGGAGGTGGTTAAGTGATGTTCCATACAGGTTACATGGCTTCTGTTGTGTATTAATGAGAATACAGAGTGTGTTGCAACTGTTCATGAAGTACCCAGTATTATACATTTGCACAAACAGATGAGATGATCCTAACAGCACTCAGAGTGGAACAGTGAATGTCTAATTGCTGAGGAAGTTCATTCCATAGTTCTCAACCATTCCCTCACCATTAAACATCGATATGGCTGGGATTTGAATCTTCAATTAACAAAGAGAACTTAGAAATAATCCATTATCTTCCACACCTAACCTCATTAAATTAAAAGGTTTTAAATGACTGAGAAGTAGGGGGAGGCGGGGGGGAGTATTATGTTTTATGAAAGATTCATAACACTTTCATGATTCAGTGAGATCATTGAAATATTATTTTGTTAAATATTAAAATTTAAGCTGTGTTTTGACATTCAGAAGATGCTTTGGGCTATGAATAAGTTGCTGCACTAAACAGAAAATGTGCTGTGCTATGTTTTGCTGTGCAGGTATAAAAAAGCTGTTTCATTTGGTTTCTTTTGTGAGAACTGCAGTTCTGAGGCTTTAATCCCCCACTGAACATGTAGAAAACCTGGAAGAGTTAACAGATCCCATTAATCATGACCTAGACTACGACTGATTCACTTATATCAGCTACTGTAAATATTATGTTTAGAATGTTGACATTTCTGGCATTTTAGGGACTATTGGCTACTTTGGTTTTATCACCTCAATGAAGATGAAAGTTTTCAAGAACTTCTTTCATGCAATTGTGATACAGACATTTGTCAAGTATTTGAGTACGGGGTTAGTCTGTCTTTGCACTTTTATATATAACTGGGAGCAACATATCTGCAGTTTGAGAGGATTATTACAGGATAGATTACATCTTTTATCCTTTATTTGAGGGAGAAGTATCTTTGAGAAAGAACTGTCCCATTCTATAAAACTGCCATCAGCATAGCGAAAGGCCAAAATTTACAGGAAAATTCCCTTCAAAAACATAGTTATCCATCTCTGCAAGCCAAATCAAGATTTTGATTCTGTCAAGAGCACTTTCTAACAATATAAAATTATTTTTCTGATTGCTGCTGGGTAGCTATATGTGAAATTGCCTAGTAGTGAACAATTACAAGGCAAGATAAGGCAAAAGTTTGGCTTTACTTTGTTTAAACAAGCTTGTCTGAAATGTCAGTTTCAGTACTACATACACTTCAGGCTGAAGAGCAGATGGAAGGCCACTCCTTTTCATAAACTAATTCAATCTTGAGACAACTTACAGAGAAGATGATGTTCCAGACTCCAGTACAATCCTTTGGCTGATTTAGACAACATCCTGCTTCTTATGTGCTCCAGTCCAAGAGGAGCAAAGCCTTGAAAAAATACCCAAATTACATGAAAATCTCCTTGATGTGACTGAATAATTTTATATATGTCAGTTTTTCATACGAAAATTACAATTTTCATTTTTGCAATTATATTGAAGAACAAAGATAAATTAATTCCATGCATTACCAATCAAGAGATTATGCAAAAGTCATGTATTACTGCTACCAAAATGCTGGGTTTTTTCAAAATTTTCCTATCCTGTCAAATATTAAAGTTTTACTACAAAAAAAGATGTAGAAAAAAACAAGATAAAGCATATGTCTATGTCAATTTTATTTCATATAAAAATTGAAACTAACAGTCTTGAACTATCCCATCTCATTAAACAAGCCAGTTCATTAAACAATTCAGTGATATATTAGAGTTTTATAAAGTATATTTCTTCTGCTATTGTGAGAGTTAGAAAAATGTAGGGAGAGGGTTTAAGGAAACTCTAGACACACTAAGGCTGTCTCCAGGGAAAGCTGTCCTAAGGAGAAAAGCTACTTTGTGCTTCAATGAAGCCTATCCTCTATTATACTAGAACATTTCCTATTCTCTGGGGACCCATGTTGAAAATATTCTGGTGAAATTCAAATAGTGAGTCCTATTTCTCCATACAGCTAAGGCAGAAAATATCATACATATTCCTCTAGCATCTGGAACATTAACTATTTGAAGAACATCGTTCATGAATTATCTTGCTTGATAAATTCAGCAAAAACTAACCAAATCAGAAAAGAGTTCAATAAAAGTCCAGGCATTTGTTAATAAACTATTACTATTTCTTGAGAATTTTGTACATATATTTATATATATGTGTGTGTTTCTGTTTAATAGTTATGCTTACATATTTTATGTGTAAATATAAACATATTGAGATAGACATATATACTTATTTATATAAATGTGTATATATGCATATGTATATATAATATAAACATATATACATTGAATATATATTTTAATGACAAAAGAATTTATTTAACTACCACATATCACAAAGTTTTGAGAGATTATTTCAGTACTTTCCAAACTTTCACCTTCATACATGGAATGGCCCTGACTTAATTCTGTGGATTTAGCCCTTACCAGAGAAGATTCAACTTATTTAATTTAACTGCTTTAAAATGCAAGTATCTAGTGTCAGCTACTTTCTCAGTTTTCCTCTATTAGAGAAGAATCATCCATGTAGTTTATTTAATTCTTTTTTATTTCATCTACTTTAGAATGAAATTAGCTGTCTTCCCTACAGAAAGTTAGATGCTTAGGTTAGAAAATATGTTACTCAAAATTGAAAAGAAAAAAAAAAGCAAACAACAAGATCACACAGCTATATTGAAACAAATCAGCCTTACTTCTGCCTAGTTCACTTTAGTCAAGTTCTGATAAATTAGGAAACAGCATAGCACCATGGACTTTCTTGAAAATATAATAAACAACATTATAAACAATGTATTTGGATATAAAGCACAAATTGCTTTACTTTACAAGTTAAAATAATTTTTAGGGAAGAAATTGCTTCAATTACAAGTAGATTGTGTTTTACATAATGAAGAGAAATAGTTCCTTCAAGGAATATGATCTATTTCAAATAGGCAGTTCAACAGATTTTCATATTGAAAGTACTTACTTTTTTCTATTTGCTCAGTGCAAATTTCTTCTAGTAGATATATCTATAAAAGCATAGGTAGACAGAGGAATGCTGTTTCCCCAGGATGTGACATTTGTTGATCATGGTCTATAATTTGAGGATTTTTTTTTTTAACTATTAAACATATGTCTTTGCTTTTCTTCATAATTCAATATGTAACTAGACCATGAATAAAAATTTGGATGGCTAAAAGATATCCATTAAACATGTAACATAGCGAGTATATTTCTATATAGACAGGATGTTTAATACCTTTCTTTCCCTACACATATTTACAAATACGCTGTCCACCAGTTCCAAGAAGACCAGAACAAACCTTGCTTAATTTTAGAGTGAATTACAAATGGCATTTGTTATATAACTACAGAGGCAATAAAACATCCCCTGTTCTGCCCATGTGCCGTTAAAGGCGACTATTACTTTGCTTTTGTCAGCTGCTGATAACGGTATTATTTTTAAATGACAATTAACATTAGGTACTTCAGATGTCAACTCACACATACTGGTTTTGCTTTTGTCCAGCATTTTCAGGCAGAAATTCATTATTGACTGATGATAGTGTTCTGACACTATGAAAATAGCTATTAAATAATCCATTTACTACCAAATTAATTTGGCAGTTTTTGTTGCTCATTTAGATTGATAATAGCAGTTGCTATTAAAAATAGCAGATATAAGTGCACTTCTCACACAGACTCTAGAAGACTCAGGATATTTACCTTTCAGATTACCTTTTTTCAATATACTGGAAGTACTTCAGATTATAAGGCCTTGATGTTATGAGCAACAGTAAAACGATTTCAGTCTTCAGCTGTTTTCAGTAACAAGTAATAGCTCATCTTCACATGAAGATTTCATATTCATAAGATTGATATTTGCATGCCAAGTAGTACATTATGCTTTTTGTAAAGTACAAAGGTCCACTTGTGGGATGTCTGATTCTTGGAGTCAAAGACATGGAACACTGATAAGCAGAGTTGCTAGGAATGTGTATAACTGCTGTGCAAGAAAAATAGTTTTATTTCTTAAGGTCTCAAATTTACCAAAGATTCTTGCAGTTTTTTTGCTGAAGTGTACCTCTTTTGTTTTTATTTTCAGTCTAATAACATTTTTGGGAGACCCTGTGTCTGCTGTTGACTTCTCAGATTCATTTCAAGTCCTAGTTAGATACCAAACCAGATTGGATTGTTAAAAAAGCACTGTCAATGCAAAGTAAGGTTGTCTTCCCACGGCGTTAACTCTGTAATCTGCATTAAATTCTCCATCCTCTACCATTTTTAAATCAAGCCTAAATATAGGGTCAAACATTTATGGAATAACTAAGCTGAGTTCTCAGCTTCAGGTGCAAAGAGCTTTGGGAGTTTTTGTTTGTGTTTTGTTATTGTTGTTTTGTCTGGTTTTAGGTTTAGTTTTTGGGTTTAGTTTGGTTTTTGGTTTTTTTTGAAACTGTTAATAGAGAAAGTTGATGAGATGGATTTTGTTGGGATGGAAAGTTACCATTGTGGTAAAATGTATAAATTTTTCTTTCTGTTTTGTCTTTATGGCAATTGCTGGAACAACCTCATTCTGTTAACAGATAGCTGCAAATCAGACAAAATTCCTATTGCATAATTTTATAATGGCTTTAAATTAACAGTTAATTTCTAAATACTTTTAAAAGTATTTAACTTTTAAGTAATGTCTAAGCAATTTCTAGTTAAATGTCTTGGATGTTTTATTTATAGAGTGGAATAACATTTTCTTTTCTTATCACTGTTGGTAATATTTATATTTTAATTATTTTATATTGGTTGTTCCTAGTTATGTTTTAGTGGATATGGTGGCATTTGGTCAAAGATTGGCTTTAGTGATCTTGGAGGTGTTTTCCAAATTAATGATTCTATGTTTCTATTCTATGACTTTTAATATATTTGATTATTCACAGAAAAAAAAAAAGTTGTATGAAATAGATCATCAATTTTCAAGGATATGCACAAAAAGACAGTTTATTTTTAAAGGATTTTAAACTGGGAAGTGTTAGAATTCAGAGCAAAGGTGACTTCATCATTATGGCAGTGGAAAAAACAGGAAAAAGTGAGCCTATCAAACCTATTATTTAACCTTTTCACACAAATTATAGTGCTTTGTGCCCCAAAACTCAACTGAAATGTGAGTGGTTAATTTGTAGGGGAAGACTCAGTAAGAACATATTCAGTTTGAGTGAATTTTCCCCTTTGATCCCTATTGTTTGCGACAGGTTTTTTCTTGAAAAGCCTTCTCACATCCCAGCTGCAACAAGTCCACTTTCAGAAGTATTTGAAAGTTTCTTACTTTAATGGTATGGGTTGAGTAGGAATTAGAGAGAACCCGTTAATTATATACAGACTTCATAATGCTGGCTCATTTCCTTTCTGTTACTCTCTCACCCCATTACCTGAGAATATCTTAATTCCTTTGGTCTTTTATAGGACTTTCATTGCCCTTTTATGGTGTCTCTGTAAAATTATCATGCAATAAATTTAAATCTCCATTGCTTGTCTTTTATTTGACTATATCTGTACAATGAGGGTGTGGGGCGAGGGAAACCAAACAAAAAAAAAAGACAAAGAACAAGTCAGCAATAACATATTTAGTGTGTATAGAATCTGAAACTCTTATTTTTTGCTTTCATGTAGGAAATAATATTCTCATTTAAGGAAAAACTTTTCATGAGGTTATGTTACAATCTGCCTAAGAAAGTTAAAGCACTTTGAGAATGAGAATGTCAGGTAATTATGCTGTGAACTGATCATCCAAACTGTGGTTCAGTTGAAATTACTAACACATATTATACTACTAACACATTTATATTACAAATATAAATTTATATTAACAAATTTCCTGCCTTTTCAGTCCTAGGCTGTTAAAGTTAACATGTCACAGTTAAAAATCCACTCCAAAGAGAAAATACAGTCTGAGAGAGGAAGAAAAACTATCTTTGTGATATAGATGGAAAACATGTCTCACTAAAATTAAATTACATCTTTAATGAGCTAAGAACTTCTTCCTAATCTCAGTGAACATTTTTATGTGATTTCTTATGCCTATGAGTTCCAGAATAACTGAAATACTTATACCCAAATCAATGACTGAATATGAATACAGTGTAAGAAGAAAGCAAAGATTTTTTCTTTTTTAGTATTTTTCCAAAAATTCTTGGTTTTAGCTACTTAATCTATTAAGCGATATATTAACTAAGAAGGTTTAAAAGCGCCTTATGTTCTTATATGTAAAAATTCCCATTCAGTAGATATGAGTCTGAAATTTCTTGATAAAGGGCATTGAATGATTTGGTGTAACTACCTGTGAAAGTTTTCAGAAATAAGGCTCAATGTGAAAACTCTTTCTGATTATGTTTGTAGTTTTTGTGTATTGGCACATCACTGCTGATAAGAGCCCCATTTAAATATTACATTAGTGTTAGATTTATGATGATTTAAAGTATGCAGAAGCTGATAGGAAGGTGATACCATTAATGTTATTACAAGATTTATTTTCTATTCTCATGTGCCGGAAAGGTTAAATTCCTGAAGGAAACAGACATGTTATTTTGTCGATTCTGTTTAAAGTTGTATCACAATTTTCCAGGAATGGTTGTGCAAGATTTGGGCTGGGATAGAGTTAGTTTTCATCATAGTAGCTGCTCTGGGGCTATGCTTTGGATTTGTGTGGAAAACAGATCACATAGGGATGTTCTGGTTGCTGTTGTGCAGTGATTATACAGAATCAAGGCGTTTGCTATCTCTCACATCACCCCACCACCCAAGAGGCTGGGTGAGAGAATTTGGGAGGGGACATAGCCAGCACAGCTGACCCCAACTAAACAAAGGGATATTTCATACCATATGACATCACACCCCTGCCTGTAAATGTGAAGTAGTGAATTAATTCCTTGGGTTTTTTGCTTGTTTCCATTGCTTTTGCTCTTGATTTACCTATTACACCATCTTTATCTCAACTCAGGAGTTTTTTTCTCTCCCCCAAGCCACTGCAGGGGAAAGCAAGCAATCAACTTCATGGTGTTTAGTTGCCAGTTGGGACTAAGCCTCTACAACAGTTTTTACAAGGTTATACATTTCCATATCTGTGATAAGAAAGTCTCTTGCTAAAAGCTAAAAGCATTGACTACTTAACTAGATGTCCACCCATCCCAGCTGGAATAAAGGCTGTGTCTGTTTGGACAGTTGTTCAATGCCCATGCAAATATCCATTAGGCAGGGACAGATCAGCCCTATTGGATGTGCTATAGGTATCCATAGCAAGTCTGACATGTTAACAATGTGGAGTAATTTGTTCATATTCATTTGCCATCTGTGTTGCACATGCACAGTTTCTGTGTGCCCAAACTGAACTGGATTCACTGAATATGTCCAGAGTAGCAAGTAATGCAGATAAATAGGACTGGGCTTGCAGAGTGAAACAGCTGGTACTGGGGATGTGATATACACATTAAGTCTTTCAAAACAACTTCACTTTGAACTGTACATCCATCATCTCTCTGGGCAAACACTTGGATTTCTCAGTAAGTTCTTAGTCTTCTCAATAAGTTTCATTCAAGGTGTGTGCTGATAACAACATACAGATATGCTCCAAAACTCACTTAAGATATAAGTGCATAATTTAAAATAAAATTGAAATTACTCTTTAAATTACCCTACTTGCTTCTGCCTAAAAAAGGTCATTGGATAATAACAAGTATTATCTGAAGGTTAGGGAGAAAAGGATGTATGTTTTCTTTGTTGTTTTCTTCTGATTTTGGCTTTTATTATGTTTATTAAATGCATTGGTCTAAGTCTTCCATTGGGAGTAACCCAATCATGGATTACTACTTTAATAGAGGCAAGTACCAGAGCTGAGTTTCTATAATGCCACGTTCTAAGGGGAAGAAACAACTGGATAAATGCAACTCTACTGTTTCACAAACTGGATCATGCATCAGACTTTAAAAATTCTGCTGCAAAGATTATTGGAAACTACGTTTCGCATGCAGGGATGAGTAGTATATTCTATGAATAGTCTTTTTGTAAGCAAACTTTATAACACAACCAAACTTTCTCTCATTACAAGCATAAACTTGACAATAGAGAAAAACAAGTTTTAGTGGTTTATTACAGCCTCTCCAGAGAGAATAAACAGCTCAATCACTGGAATGAAGCTGGATATGAAGTAAACTATACAAAATTTATTGACTTTTCAAAAAAGAGCTCTCACATTTAGTGTCTGTGAAAGATGGGTGAACACTTTGAATTTATTTTTCAAAACCTAGCCCACCTTTATTTAATTCTAAAAAACCAGAAATCTTTAATGTTTATAATTTAAAAACAATCAAAAAATTCAGCCTACAGAAGCATATTAGAGAATATAAACTTCTTGTAATGCTGCTATGTATCCCATAGGTCTCAGACAAGAAAATATATCAGATTGACTTGGAAAAGAAACAAAACTTCGGAAATGTTATATATGGCTACACTGTGCTATTTCAGAAGTTCAATATACTCACTGAAAATTTATATTTATTTTACTGGTCAACATTGTTCATTTACTTAATTTGATTAATCAAGTCCAGCTACACCTGGTTCCTCAGGACACTGTTCAAACACCTTTTGAATGCCGCCAAGAGAAGAGATTCCACACCTTCTCTGGACAGCCCATGCCAGATCTTGGTCACCCTAGCAGTAAAAATTATTTATATATATGTGTGTATATATATATATATATATATATATATATATGTGTGTGTAATTAAGTCATATATATGGAAAATTATGTTTGTTTTGTGGCAAGGAAAAAGAAAAGAAGGGAAAAGACAGGGAAGAGGGAAGAGGGAAGAGGGAAGAGGGAAGAGGAAAGGAAAGGAAAGGAAAGGAAAGGAAAGGAAAGGAAAGGAAAGGAAAGGAAAGGAAAGGAAAGGAAAGGAAAGGAAAGGAAAGGAAAGGAAAGGAAAGGAAAGGAAAGGAAAGGGAAAGGGAAAGGGAAAGGGAAAGGGAAAGGGAAAGGGAAAGGGAAAGGGAAAGGGAAAGGGAAAGGGAAAGGGAAAGGGAAAGGGAAAGGGAAAGGGAAAGGGGAAAAGGAAAAGGGAAAGGGAAAGGGAAAGGGAAAGGGAAAGGGAAAGGGAAAGGGAAAGGGAAAGGGAAAGGGAAAGGGAAAGGGAAAGGGAAAGGGAAAGGGAAAGGGAAAGGGAAAGGGAAAGGGAAAGGGAAAGGGAAAGGGAAAGGGAAAGGGAAAGGGAAAGGGAAAGGGAAAGGGAAAGGGAAAGGGAAAGGGAAGGAAAGGGAAAGGGAAAGGGAAAGGGAAAGGGAAAGGGAAAGGGAAAAGGAGATTCCTGAGCTTATTATTTGATTCAAAGGTGTTTTAGTAACACTGAAACTGAAATAGATTAAAACACGACAGAGTGAAATTGTAACCTGAGTAAGGCAGCTGGATTTTCTCCAGTGGTTTCAACAAAAATGAAAAATTGTTCTGATGATCTCTGATTTGTCAGGAGAGCTTTCAGTAAAAATCTCGTTCCTGATGTCTAGATGGAACCTCCTGTGTTTCAGTTTCTGCCCCTTGCCTGTGGTCCTCTCACTGGGCATGACAGAAAAGAGTCTGACTCTATTGGTTTTGCACCTTTCATTTAGGTGTCTTTATGAGACCCCTCCTAGGACTTCTCTTTAGGCTTAACAGTCCCAGCTTTCTCAGCCTTTCCTCATGGCTATGCTCCAGACCCTTAGTCACCTTAGTGGCCCTTTTTAGGATTCTCTGTAATTCTCTCATTGTTTCCCTTGTCCTGGAGAACCCAGAACCAGACTCAAGAAGTTTTATATCAAAAAGTGGTCATGGTGGAGAGAAAGACAGGGATTTGTCATAATGAGTGTATTTTTGGCTCTGAAACCAAAAGGAACTATGATTTGAATATGACTATTCCTTACCCACAGCAAAATCCCATCAGATACTTCTATTTCATTAACAAAAGCAGATGGAGTTCGAGGTGGTAATCTTTCTTCCAACATCTTTCATAACTGCTAAATAAAGGTTACCAGAAAATTTGTATCAGTTCTAACTTGTCACACATCAAAACATCCCACCCTTAATGCACTGGTAGAGATGTGGTAAGTTTTAGTAGATCCAAAGGACAACTTTTATATGATTAATTAGACTGGAATGCAGACATTATAAATTAGTCTTTGTCATAAATTTGCTATTATTGCTTCTGGTCCATTGCACTGCTTTGCTTAGCTGTTTTACCTTGCTAGAGGCCTTGCCCAGGATAAGGATCTGTTGGGCATAAAGATGGAACTTAAGCAATATTTATGCAAACATGCCATTCTGCAAGTTGTCTGAAGGTTTCTCTGCAAAAATATTATCCTCATTCTTAATATGATACAATTCAGAGTTTTCCCAAGCACAATCTTTTTTAAAAAGCCCAAGACTTTAAGAACTGAGCAAATCTCACAGCTACTTGCTGTGATGATCATACTGCCTGTGTGACTGTCTCTGCTCTCAGCTTGTCCTTCTTCAGCTCCCCACCAGAGCCTAGTACACATTCCCACCACTGTCAAGATAATAAAAAACTGATAGTGGGAAGAGGGGCAGGTGAAAAAAGTCATGCTCATGTTCTAGCTTATAACCCTCTGCTTTGTCTTCTGTCCACTTGTGGCTACTGGCAAGTTCATGGTCAAGTGAATGCCAAGGAGTAGCTCCTGGGACAAGAAGAAAACTGCTTCTCCCACTTTTCCATGCTTATGCTACTCCCATCCACCATCACCCTTGTGTCTTATTCATCTGCCTCCAGAGCCAACACCTAATTTTGCCATAGTGCTGTTTAAAACTTGCTTGACAGAAATTGATAGAAAATTCGTGCATTAAAGGAATTTTTTTGTATATTCTAAAAACTATATCACAAAACTGAATTGATAATGCTAATATTTAAATTATTTAAAAAATTAAAACTTTTTTTTTATATCATCAAGAACTAAAGATTGAAAAAATGAAACTGCCAGCTGACTTCTTTGAGTATTTTTGCATTTTTAAGTAACTAAATTCGCAAGGCATTATACTTACCATATATCCACTGAAAAAAATTTACCACTTTGGCTGTTTCATTTTGCCCTCCAAAATGACTTAATTGCAAATTATGATAAAAGATATTTTTAATACATATATGAGACAGGTCTAGAGTTGAAAATTCCATAAGTGCTTCAGCTAGCCTGAAAGATATTTTCTTTTAAATATATTTATTCAAGAAAGAAAAAGCTAATGTAAATACATTAAATTACAATTTAAATTAGAATTTATGACATTCTTGAGAACATTGTGTCACAGCCTTTTTCATCACTAATAGATTCCTTGGCAGCTTCTCAAGATAACTGGTAATGTGGATGGCTCTGTCATAATAATATAACCATAAACTAACATGAAAACCATTAAACATTCCAACAAACACATAGAAGAGTATAATTTAAATTAGGTAATCAGAAGAAACATAGAGTAGCAGTCAAGCAAAGCAGCGGATGATTTTGGAAAGAACAAAATAATGTTGTCAATAATTCAAATAAATTAATATTAAAAAAAAATAAAAGAGGAAAAAAGAGGTTTTTACCATGTCTGAGGATATGAGCAGCTGTAAGCATTGTTTTGTAAATTAATAAACTAAGATCAAATACTTGATCAAATATGCTATTCAGGTTTTTCATTGCCAAGTTCTGCATTCAAATTGTTAGGGTTTAAAAATGTTCCTGGAGTTCACAGAACTCTAATTTTACTGGGAAGTAGACTGAAAGTTGCATATGGACAAACATCAACATCAAGGGCCTTGTAACTAGTAGCTTTAATTCATGGATCTATTTGAATTTAGAAGGCAAAAAAAGAAAAATTGCATGAGTCAAAAGCTTTGATTTTATTATCCTTATCAAAAAAGTCTTTTAGCAATCACAAGTAACAAGGAATGAAAGCCTTTAATCACAGAACTTGTTAACTGAGTGACATACTTGTGGAGATGGAAAACTGGAACAGATATTTGATCAAGGGTTTGACCTTTATTAATTTTTTGGCCTTGAAAAATGAAGTTTAAATTCTGTGTAAGAAAATGTGGAAACTGAGGGTGTTACTTGTTTAAACTACTTGATTAAGGGCTATTCATTATAAGAGAAACAAGTGACAAAGAATTTTATAATTAAACACACGTGCATACAAACCTAAAAGTAAAAACAGTGGCAATAACAAAGATCAGAGCCCTGATGATGGATAGGGCATAAAGGAACTACTTAAATACAGCCTTGAAGATGCTTACCTTGAACACTGTAAGTGCCTCAGGGAAAAAAAAATAGCTAGAATATTACAGGCTACTTGGATGGGGTTTGTGGAATTTATAAGTCTTTTTACGGGATGTTTAAGGTAAGGGACAAAGATGGGCAAAAGAGGGCATCATGTGACATCAGGAGGAACAAGTGTGGGAAGACAGAGAAAAGAGAGGATAAAAGGGGACTGTTGCATATAAAGAGGGCCAGCCAGTACACTGCCAATCTATGCTATCTTTTTATTATATAAATCCATTTTTCTTGAACATCTTTTCCTGTGTTATTTCATTTTCTGTCTCCCTGCAAAAGGGAAAAGAACCAACTGTTTCTCTCAGCCTGGACAGGGACTCCAGGTACCAAGTTTGGCTTCAGCAAGCAGGGAGGAGGGAGCCTTGGGCTGAAGCTTCTGGAGGAGGCAGAATTCTTAACATGCCTTAACAGCTCAAATCCCTAAATTCTCTATATGGATGTTTCCTGTTTTGAAGTCTGAATACTGCTCTGATAAAGTTGCATTTTGAACACAATATGTTATATTTAGATTTTCAAGTAGGAACATTCTGGTTTTTCATCTCAATCTTTTATAAATATAGAGAGAATGTCACTCTATGACAATGATTTATAAAGAAGAAAATGAGAAGTCAGCAAAATAACTATTTCTGTATCTATTTTATACAGCATGAGAAACACATGAAAGCTGACCTCAAAACTCAAAGATAATGAAGGTTAACTGCACTGAATTGGGATGAGATACATTATACCATACTTCTATTTCTGAGAAGAAGGGAAAAAAAATCATCACTTATTAATGATGTGAAGTTGCAATCTTTATCTGCTCGTATTTAAAGACTTAACTCCAAGCATCATGTACGCACTCAAAAATATTAACAAAATAATACATTATAACAGATGTGCTCCATGCAGAAGAACAAACGTGCACATTCATCTCAAAAACCGTGTCTTTTAGGCATTTTGTGTTATTGCTAATTTTAGGGATTTTGTGTTAATTTTTTCCAATTTCCCCACCACCACCTCTGCTTCCCTAAAAAGGCCTTATTTTCTCTGGCAAAACATGAATTTTATGAGTTTTGCTGGCAGCAAGGATTATTTTCCTACCATTCTCATGGTAAATTAGAAATGGCAAACCTCTAAAGGCTTGGAAGCACAACTGAGACAACCAATTTATCTGAAACTTTTCTTAGTGGCCTAGGGCCTTTTGTGGGAGTTTATCACTCGGCATTCCACCACACATTTGGAGAATTAACACTTTATTGGGCCTAATAGAAGGAATCAAAGGAAAGCTGTTTCCAGAAGCCATAATGTCTTGGAGAAGACTTGAACCATGAACAGTTTGAATTGTGTCAGTTGAGGAGATAAAATAATTTGTTGCCTTTTTTTTCCCTCCAAATAAATTTTCTCACAACTTGGGGATAATCCATCTTTATTACTTACCAAATAAGAGTTTTGCATCAGTCCATGTATATCTCTATTTCAAATGTTTTTGAGAAGCACTTGAAGACTCCAGGAATAGATTATAGCCCCTGTTATACTGTCAGTGAAGCTTTATTCTGCTCATTATTTCCTTTTGTATTTGTGTAAGAAATAGGATCATTACTATCCTACTTTTTTCTCCAGATCTGTAATAGTAAATCCCTATACAAAATGGAAAGTTCTCTGATGTTATTATCTGACCTGCTGGTGAGTAATCATAGTTCTAACACTCCATGGTTCTGAATCCTTATATCTTTTATTTCTCTTCCTTATACTCAATGTCATTCTCATTTCCTGTTAACTATAGCAGAGCCTTGTTCACTTTTTCTGTAGTCACAGTTTAGTACACATTGGAAGCAGTACATTTACTCCAGTTCTTATCTCAATTAGTTTTCTTGTGCCACCACCATTGCTGCTGAAAAATGTCACTCATTGAATACCTAGCATTTTTAATCCCAAACCTTAAAAGTATTCTTTTCTTATTTTGTTTCATTATATTTAATTTTTCTGAAATAATAATGTATCTCAATTTGAATTTCAGACATGGTTATTTTGCCAGTGTATTCCATAATTTTATTTTTTTTTTAAATTAATCAGAGACTGGGTTAACCCAATACTTTTGCTGTAACTGGGACATTGAAAACTGTCTGCAGGTATCACATTCATAAAAATTATTCAACTGATTATAAATACTTCTCCAAGACAAGAATGTGGGGGGTTTTGGCGTAATTTGCTGAAAAAGGCAGAGACCATACTTACAGAATCTCCATTAATGATTGTCTGATATTAGATGCTGAGTAATCTATCTCAGTAATGCTGAGATAGATTTTGAATAGAAACTAAAAATTCTACTCTAGAGCTAGATTCTATGACTATAGGTTTACTAGGAATAGATTCTGTGACTATAGGTTTACTAATTTACATTGTATCCTCAGTGCCACTTTGCAATTACAAAATGCATCGGTCTGTGATTTTTTTCTGTCTACCTAATGGACAATTCATCTCATTCTAGTAGTAACCTGCCAAATTGCCACTGCAATTTTGTACATTTCCAGGGCTTTTACAGACCAGAAACAAAATCAGATCTTGCATTTTAGCTGATTAAAGTGCATTCCCTATTCCAACAAGTGAATATAAGTAGGATTTGTATTTCTACCATTCTGACCACCCAGGCACTCATATCAAAACTCTCTAAGCAGTTGAATCAGACTAACGATTCTCAGAAATATGGATTTATCACTGCTGCCTGCCCTCTTGATATCAACCTCAATCTTTTATATGGATTTGCTTCTCAGAAAACAGCTGATCATGACCATTGAGAGCTGTTCCTCTTTCCTAAAGGTAAACTTATAAATAATAGAGGTGAAGGAAAGATATAACAGCATTTGTAACTACTTAAAATCTCAGTTTTGAGAAATGAATTCTTCATGACTTGATCATTGGCTGTAGGATAAATATGGTAATGGCTAAAAAGATAATTCAATAGGTTACAAAAGAAATGCAGTGAAAATATAGGCTGAGAAGGACAATGACTCTTAAATGCAGTTCCACACAAAAAGGCTCAAGCCTGAAAATTGTGCCACTTTAGGAACTTCTTTTTACCTGATGCATGAAAGCTGCTTAAAACAGAGACTGTGTATTCTTATTTGGACAGTTCTGGGCACAATAGGACTTAATAAAAGAACCACTGGAACAACAGAATCTTGCAAAAGTAACTTTTACAATTAAAAGTTAAGATTAATTTCAAGAGAGGAAACAGTTATGTGTTAGGCTGATTACAAGAAAAGGTTTTCTGTGTAATTTAGATAAATGATTTCCTGGCAATGAAACTGAATAAAAAAGTATTAATTATTCACAATGTAATCATTAAGAAATTGGGTAATGGTAATCACATTATACAGCCAAATGAAATAAACAGATGTCACCAAGAAGAATAAGATAATAGTATGTAATTAAATAGGGGACAAAATTACAAATATAAAAAGGCATAAAAATCTAGCAATACCACTATTTTTAAAATGAATGGGATCTTAAAGAGGACCAAAGTGAATAGAAAATTATTACTCTGTGTGCTTGTGCACATACTAAATTGCTGAAAGTTCTGGACAGGAAGCAGAAAAGATTTTAAAATTATATCCAGTTTCTATAGCTTACTGTGTTTCTTCTTTCACAAATAAGCAGACGCATGTGAATAAAATGTTTGGAATGATTTTGTGGACAGTTTGACTTCACGAAAGAAACTTGCCATCAAACAACCTTTAGAGATTTTTGAAAAATAATCTGTCATCTACAAGCAGCAATTTCTGTCTTAGAACTTGACCACCTTGAAAGATGTAGATTAAGAGTTCATGTACCCTCTGAACACTAAATTATAATTTTCCAGACCCACACCAAAATATGTAGTGCTAAATGTGTTTGTTAATGGCTATGGGGTGTGGATTACCAGCAAGTATCACCAGTTTGACAGTGCAGCCTGAGTACTTCAGTTATGTTTATACTATGAATCAACCTTTGGAAAATTCCACATCTCTTTTCCTTTTGAAATTTTCATATTTGTGAAACAAATCCCATATTATGGATAGATACAAAACCAAAACGATTTTTTAAATTATTCATGTAAACTCAAATATATACAAAATTTAAATTGTAGAGATGATATTTCGTAGAATTATGTGCATGCTTTGACTTTAAAATCATGATACTCTTCCAAAGTTCTTCAAATATTAGTCATTAGTTAGCATATTGTTTTACAGTATTTTATACCAGCCTTGAAAACTTCACACAAAATGGAAATGTAAAGAAGGGTTCAAGGAGCTCTCTGCAGATTCTCCTTTCCACCTTTCCTGTCTCCAAAATAAGTAAAAGATAATCATGTCTTATGTCACATCAGATGATAAAAAACACCCCCACCATTTCATTTAATTCTATTTAAATAGTCATAAAGCCGAAGAAAAATATATTATATAGAAACCAAAGATAAGGATATAACTGATTTGAAAATTAAGTTTTGGTTGCAAAAATAAATACAAAAGTGCTAGAAAAAATAAAAACATCATTTCAGTGAATTGAAGATAGAGACAAATGCTTTAAGTGCAGAATTGATTATTCTGGAAAAAGGGCTTTCATTTATTTTGGACATATAAATTCTTTTCAAATTTTAAGAAATGGGAAATTTCAAAATTAAAAAGGGAATTTAAAGAAAAAGTGATGCAGATATCACACCTTCATCATAGCTTATTTTTCCTGAACTTCATGTAATCACTACTTTTATCTTTATCTGCCACATTTTCTGCAACAAAGCCAATGCTGGCATTAATACGATGATAACTTCTAAAATGTAGTAATTTCATAATACTATGTTTATTTCACAAATATAACCTCTGGGTGTCATAGTTCAGTACTCTCTGATTCTCTTGGCTTTTTTCACATGAATTAGATTTAATGTTTTAGTACTAAATTTATTTCTTTGAAGATAATTGACATTATTGGAGTTTTGATTTATAAAAGTAATACAGCAATATACAATTGGAATTGGAATTACAATTTATAATTGCAATCACAAGCACAATACAGCAATTGCAATGTATACTTGGACCACAATACAAACATGATTCCTGTTGCCATGCTCACTGTCACAACTGAGCATCCCCAGGCATTGGAAAGGACTGCGTGGATTAAAACCAGTTCAAGATCCTTGCTCTCTTCAAAGTTCTCTCTGTTGATGGCTTTTTTTTTACACTCTGTGTTGGGCTGATTCACTTTCAAGCTCCCTCCATATTGATCTGGACTAGGATATAATGCATTCAACTGATTAATTTTGGAAGATCATTTATCAAATTGGTTGACCTCCTTTACGTGAAGCATATGTGTATTTACAGCTAAGTCTACCTTCTGGTCCTCTTGTTGAGAGAAATTCAACATTCTTTATGAAAGCTGTGATCCCTACATTCTTTTTGGAGCTTCATGAGCATATCATGCTTGCCTGTTTTCTCTGAGTCTTCCTGCATTGCTGGAGATTGCTATCACTTACAAAATGGGTAAATTAATCTCTTGGCACTTGTGTTACTATTCTTTCCAATTAATTGTTACAAGCTCTGAAAATCCATGACTTGCCATTTCAAATATAATGTATTAGAATGATCTTTCTCCTGGATCCAACAGTTGTGTTTTGTAATAAGAAAAATAAAATAAAACAGAATTAACCGTGTTAAATGTCAGCCAAATAAAGGTGAATTACAGTAAATTCCTTCTTTTTAGTCCCATTATTTACAAGCACCACATATTCTTGTTGAACAGATACATATGGTCTTCTCTTCTTTCAAATCCAGTTAGGACACAGTCTTCCTATAAAACTACATATGAGATTAGACTGAGATGGCGTGATGCAGGTGTAGAAGAGGAGATTACAGGTGACTCTTACCCTGATAAATCACATTTGTACTAATTACCAAAGAATAGTCTTGCCCTTAATGGCTCTCACCTGTGACTAATAAAAATGAGACAAAAGGGGTGGGTTGGCTGCTCAAGGGAGGTTGGAGGTAGAAGACCTGGAGGAGGAAGAGGAGCTCTGAGGAAGAGAAGGAATGTTGTAAGGTCAGTCAGCCCCTGCAGTGTGTGCTTACAGTCAGAGTCTTCCTAGGTACAAGCTTGTGGTCAAGGGCAATAAGGAAAATATTTGCAGTCATATTCTAGCAAGAAATAACCTGCCTTCCTTCTATGGGAACTTACTGTGGGAGTTTGCTGAAGTTAAAGTCTGTGATTAGTTGGAGTCAAGCTGGATAATCTGTAATAGGAATAAACTGAGACCCTTTTTAGTGTTGGCAAATGAGAGTCTGTGTCTTGGCTCGTTTCTACCCCCAGCAAGAGGTCTGCTGCAACAGTGTGATTACGTTTTCTGTGTACTGTCTGATTTATTTATTCTGGAGCTGACTTCATGTAGTCAGTTCTGGGAAGAGATCAAAGACAGATTAATTAACACATGTTCCAAGCACTTTTCTTACAATTTGGGTTCTTGTTTTCTTTGACATACTCTTTCTTGTCCACTTAGTTTTGATAGCTGACATACTAATTTAAACAGAGAAAAAGAAAAAGAGGAATAAGTTGTGAAAAGGATTTTGGGCACAGAGCCTTACAAACATGCTGTGGAAAACAACATACCTGCTTAGTAAGATGATTGCTATAGTCTCCTCTGGTGCAACTGGTGTGTGTGTGTGTATGTGTATATATATATATATATATATATATATGCAGTTATCTAATTCCACCAGTTACTTAAATAAATTCCAAATTATGTATATATTGATTCACTTTACTAAGCTGATTCCAAAGAAGCCATTACTGTCAATCAAAAAAATTATATGCATTTTCAAAATATTTATGTTTAGTGAATCACATAGTTAATGGGGAAAATAAAAAGCTTATTTAAAATTGCAGATCATTTGAAAGACTATCACTTTCTTACTCTGCTTTACTCATAGATATGTTTTAGGGCGTATATTTATTTGCTTCAATTAAATCTGTCCTTAAGATACATGTAGAATAGTCTGGAGAATTTTTATTATTATTTATGCTGCCTTTTGCTGCTGTAGCTAAGGATCAAAATTTACGTTCACCAATTCTGACTCTTGCTGGACAAGGGTTTAGGGAATGCATAGCATAAAAGCTGCAGAGAGCCTTCAAAGTTCATTTCCTGAATATGACATTACTGAAGGTGTAAAGGGAGCTACAGATTTTTGTAAGGTCCAGGAAACGCAGCAGTCCAAAATGTTAGCTTCTCTTCTGCTTACTTGTTACCTTCAATTGTGGGGCACTCAAACACTTGACTTGCTAAGGAATAATCATCACTTATTTCAGTCTTCAAGTGCTCTCCACTGCCAGTGAATTCTATTCTATTACAAAAACATAATTCAATGCCAATTACAGGTAGACAATGGGCACATGACTCTGTAGCCTACCATGTGGGATTCTTACAAAAGAATGGTGAAAGGGGATTCTGACCACTGTTGCTAGGGCTTCTTTAATTTGTTTAGTTAGTTATGTAACAGTACTGCTGGGGGCAGGGAGCATAATCCATGTAATCAATCACTAATTTGAGTGAAGATATACTTCTGGACTAAAGAGGAGCATTCTTCATTTTTACTTCTCTGGACAAGTAATCCTTGAGGTCTTCTCTGCTCCAAAGAGAAGACTTTATGACAATTGGAGGAGAAAGCTGCCTGATAAACACAGCTTTAAGAATCCCTTACTTTGGGTCCCTACTGAAGTAAGGTCATCTAGTACAGCTCAGCAAGCCCAGGCAGTTGGCCACCTTTCTCTCCCTACAGCATCCCATAATCAGGTGACTATTGCCACAGGATGGGATCTGGCAGTTTTATTTAGGATCGGCTGCCATGCACAAACGAATTCCATTGACACTGCACATCCAAGAAGATTTTCTTTGTTTGTGTTTGCAGTAAAGAGTATTTCTAAATATTTCTTTCAGCAGTTTGACTAGTCCCCTAAAATATTTTAAGATGAAAGGATCCTAGAATCATTAAGGTTGGAAAAGACCTCTAAGATAATTGAGTCCAACCATTAACCCAGCACTATCGTGTTCACCACTAAACTACGTCCCCACATTCCTTTTGAACACTTCCAGGGATGGTTCAACTGTTTCCCTGGGCAGCCTATTTGCAATGTCTGACCATCACTAGCTTTTTCATGATTGATATATCATTCAGTGGGGAGGATAAAATTGCCAGAAATATAAGATTCAATGTATGCGCATGCAAAGAATAATCTTATCTACCTAGTCACCAGGATATCAAAAAAGTTGCAAACTGTATTTTTAAAAAATAAATAAAACTGTGTTACTGTTCTATTAACTCACAGTTGCAATAACAGAATACATAATGCTATGACTTAATGCTCTTTGCCAGTTATTATTTCAGTAAAAAATATAAGTTGTACTTAGAGTTTTTTGCTGTCTCTACTATTTTTCTTGTATTGTATTAATATACAGAGATTCAGTCTCTAAGAGCCACCATGACCTAGGAGTAGCTGCAACTCTTTTTCCCTTGTTACTCTTTTGGAATAAATCAGAATTTCTGAGAGAGTTTTGAAAGTACGCAGACAAATGTAAACTGGAAATAATTTTTATTTTTCTTCTAAACTAAATGCTTGGAATGCAGCTTGATTTTCTATAATCGAATTTCTCTTCATTATAAAATTTGTAGTTTTATAAACAAATGCAGAAATAAGCTTGAGTTTACAAGTTGCAGCACCCTGCGCTGTGATTGCAATTTAGAGTGATATGCTGCCACTTTAAATTATTTTGCATTGGCAGCTGTAGGTTTTTTTAGAATTAGAAGTTAATTTGGCCAACAGCCAGAATAAAAAAATTGATGTAAAAATGCCTCTACTTTTATTATACTTGAATGATTGGAATCTTTTTTAGCTTCAATGTTCTAGAATAATTTTATGTAACAGCAGGAAGTGTGTAGACTTCAAACTAAACTACTCCTTTGATATGACTTTTAAGAAAACTACATAAAATATATAGTTTGCTTTAATTACTGAGGCAAATGAATGAGTTCATAGGATCAATTAGTGAAAACCCTATAAACTGACTTATGTAAAGCTAGCGATTAAACAATTATTATTAGGATAAATCTTTGGAGTTTGGGTTTCATTTCATTTTTCAGTTTCCAAAAAACTTTAAGATTCAAATAGCACCAAGAGCCTCAAGTGCTTTCTCCTACTTCTTCCATTACAGAAAGTGTATTTTACATTGAAGTTTAACTTGGATAATTTGTCTTTCTGTTTTGGGGAAAAAAAAAAAAAAAATTAAACCCCCGAAATTCTTTCCTATAATTAATAAATTATTCTCTATCATTTGTAAAATGCTATTGCTTTTATTCTTAGAGAATACTAAACATTCTTTTCAGCACTTCATTTAATTTACCAATGCCTTGGTTTCTGAATGGACTAAATTAATTCAGATGTAACTTTATAGGTTCATTTTTCAATGCTTAAGAAATCTTATGCACTTCAGAAAATATTTTTTAAAATCCAGTATATAAAATAATAAACCTCCAAAAAGCTGGAGAAAATACTAGTGTCTGAAACCATACATTTTCTGTTGGACCTGCATGTGGTTTAATGACAGATGCTAATATCCTTCTTTATAACATCTGTGCCTGAGATTAATAGTCAGCTTTTGTAATCAACAGAGTTTAGGACTTTTCAATAAGATCACTATACTGAACACTATTTCCAATGTGAATGACATCAGTTAAAGAGTAGATGGAAATGCTTGGAGATTATATGGGATGCCTGCATGGGATTGGAAACTTTTGCCAATTCTGGTGCTTTTTACAGGAGAGTATGTACACAAACATCTGCTGAAGAAAAGCACACTTCTTGCCATTCTCCAAGAAATTCCCTTTTCCATCTAAGTAAAGGCTTCCATCTAGTAATTATTCCTGACAATCTTTATCTTTAGCTGTTTATCTTATGTTATTTTACGGCAGTTTTCTTTCTTAAATAATCATTGCCTTCAATACAGAAAGATAGGTATAGTACTCCATGTAAGATTTGTAACTGAGGAACAAGGATGTACATGAAGGGGAAGGTTTGTGAAGAATTTGTGAATTGTTCAGTGAGAAGAACAATGAGTGAAATTTCAAATTCCTAACTGTATGTGTATGTGTCTGATGCTTGACTTTTTCCAAGTGCTTTGAAAATATTAACCAATGACTAATGAAGTTGAAATTTTAGTAAATTTTCATCTATCATATTGATCAAAAAAAGGTATTATTAGACTTGAAAAATTCATAGTCAATGCTAAATGATACTGTGTTTAACCTTCTGGTGTAATAAATGGATTCAATCAGTAGCTTAAATCAAACATTTTTGTTTGAAATAATTATTTGCATGTTGATCTTTAAATTTTGGATGCATATCAACCCATTCAAAAATTTATAATAGGAAAATTTCTATTGCACTTCTGATCAAAGTATCCAGAATGTTCTGAGGGAGAATTTATCTTTACAGATAGCAAATTTTCTTCTTTGCAAACTACAAGAATCAGAAGCTCTTTGGATTTTTTTAACACCTGTTCAAGGCATTTGCCATAGATGATCACTGTTTTTGTAATACTTTGTTAGGTTTCTCAGAGACTTCTTTAGATGATGCCCTGTTTAGATAATTTTACATATGGATATGGAGACATATGTTTGTACCAGTATTTACACTTTAAAATCCTACTGGACCTAATGGAAATATGTCTGATACTCCATTAAAACTGTTTTATTCTAACATTACAAGGCAGTGAAGACTGTAGATAGATAAAGACAGTATCCTTTACTGTACCAGTAATTGTAACTGGGAGGAATTGGGCAAAATTTAGGTACAAAATTCTTTATTTTGGTCTAAATACAAACAGTGAAAAAAAAAGTCTCTTTAGTTTAATATGCATAAATTGGGCATTCTTTGAAAGCCCTGGTAGTTGGCATCTGTGAGAAGGAAAGTATTTTAATTGGAAATGGGGAGAGAGAAAGACATAAAATAGGGGACAGAGAGGAAGCAGACAGGAGAGGACTTATGCAGCCCAAGAAAAAAGGAATTATTTGTGTCTCTATGCTTTGCAATACAGAATTCAATCGAGCTTTAAATTTTAATTTACCACCTCATCTTTGGAAGATAAGCTGGTGATCAGTGAAATGAAGTTCTTCCTTGCTAAGTGCTATATTTTCACTGTTTTTCAGAACAGTGTTAAGTATTACACATAAAGTGAATTGATCAAAAGAATGTTTTTTCATCAGAAAGATATGGTAGAATGTGGTTGCCATTTGTTTTATAACTGCAGAAATATGCATCACACAATGGAGTGATGTATATCACTTTTGCAAGTAAGGCTTCATCTCAATCTAATGGATATGTTTTTCCCTGGATAGTGACTGTAATAGCTATAGCAATTGTTAATGAAATTTTTGCATATGCAATTATAACATTTTCATGCTCTGGAAAGCAACTGTTTTAATATTTATTAGTTTCACTGAGCCTAAAATAATTTTTTAAAAAGTTGAAAATATTATAAAAGTTTTTTAAGTATGTCCGTGGATACTAATTGTGAAGAACTATGAAAAAAAAAAAAAAATCCCAAAACCTATTACATTATTCAGATAAAATTTAAATTTAAAATTAAATATATCAGTCACAACAGGTATCTGAAATCTAGAACGACGAGATTCAGCTTGTTATTCTTGCCATTTCAGGATTCTATTCTATTAGCTCTGAGTTTTAATGCCTGTGTGTATTCATGTGAAGTTTATATGGTGAGATGTTTTCTTGCTATTATTTGGCTTCCATGTACTACAATTCCTTTAAAAATAATCCAGCTGGAGACAGATTCTGGATCCTTATAGAAATTCTGTCATATCTGTAATATATTTTGTGTGATTTACCCATCCCAATAGAGTTTTCTTCTCATGTCTTCTGCCTCCATCTGGGGAAAGCTAGAGAGAAACAGTAGAGATGAGGATTTGAAACTCATTAATCAACTGAAACAACAATAACTACTACCACCCAGAAACAGGATGAGGATTAGTTATCCATGGGGAAATGAAGATTCTATTAAACTTCCCAGTCTCTCAATATCCTGATGTTTCTTGACAAGCCTAAACTGCAGGTCAAATTCATCTCATTCATCACACAGTGTAAATCTGATGGTTTAGTAAACACATTTCAAGGTTGTTTTTTGGCTTTAAGTCAGCTTAAAACAAAAGTTTTCCCTTCCTTAAACCAAATTCTTCATTTAGATACCTATTTTCTTTTTTTCCCAAACCTTTCAGTTTTTAATGCATAGCATTGGTTTAGAAAAGCACATAACAGAAAATCAGCTGTGCTGGCATGCACTATGGCAACTTAATAGGAAAAAATAGCACTGAAAGAAACATACCACTTCCACCTCTGGGTTTTAATTTTGCAATTTTCATAGTTTTTCTCTTACCATGGCAACAGACTTAAAGTAGTGTGACCAAAATCCATTAAAAAAAAAGTATTTCCATTTAATGTTTTGTGAGAACTTGACAGAACAGTCATGGTAATGATACCAAGGAAAGGAAGATGATTTACTACTTGTTAGGTTGCTTCTAAGTATAACATGAACCTGTGGTTTATGAAATATTTTAGGGTGAAGGGAGTAATATGGCAGATTAGATAATGTATAGAGATTCTTTAGGCAATATTTAGGTATTTTAAAAATATTTTTGCTACATTAAAATTTCTCCTTTAGCTACTATTTATACTGTGTTGGCACACTTAATTGTCAGCAGGCTGAACCATCAGAGTTTAGTACCAGACATCTCTTTCTTAAATATTTTACATCTACAGTAAGCCAACTCTGCTGCAAACAGAAAGCTAGTAAGTTCTGATACATCTTCAAAGGTAATGCTATCAAAAGGAAAAAGAAAGGAAAGAGGGTATTAAAGAGAGGTTTGCTAAAAAGGGGAGATGCAGGAAAATGCTAATGATGTTCCTACATCTCAGTAAAAGCCAAAAGCAGCTTAGTGTTTAAGTGCCATAACCACAAATTTATGGATAACTATATGTATTTATATATTAGACTCTTCAGACACCTAACTAAAGGAAGCCAAATCCATCACAGTCCTTCCTAATTTAATTTCGTCACTGAGAGCACTCCTAATTCCAAGTAGTTTCTATGCTGTCTAACCCTCTGAAAACTCAATTTCCAAATATAGCTTTTTATCTCACTTATGTATTCCGTAGTGAAATTTTACATACAGACATATATCCATAAACCTTTAGCAGATGGATATTTATCACTTAGAGTTTATCTACAAGTTTATCCAGCACAATGTACTGGGTTCAACCTTTCATGTATCTGTTCACTGGTTTATAAGTTCATTAGTATTTCCTACATTTTTAATGGAAGCTGGGAAATCAAGTATCAGGGAGAATTTATAGAGGTATCTAAAATCCTTCAGGAAGTCAGAAGTCTGAGAAAAAAAGGGGAGTTAAAATTCATGTGATCACTTCTGTTGTCCAGAAAGTGAATTGTATCTTAGGCTGCAGCAAAAGAAATGTGGCCAGCAGGTTGAGGGAGCTGATTCTCCTCCTCTACTGTCTTGAGACTGCATCTGGGGGGCTATGTTAAGTTTTGGCACCTCTGAAGGGGATATGGACTTGTTGCAGTGATCTTATAGAGAGGGACACAAAGATGATGCTTCATCTGGGCCTGCAGCACCTCTGCTATGAAAGCAGACTGTGAGAGTTGGGTCTGTTCAGCCTAGATTAAAAAAAAGGCTCCAGGGAGAACTTATAGCAGCCTTCCAGCACATGAAGGGGAAGTACATGAAAGCTGAACAGGGATTATCTAGCAGGACATGTAATGATAAAACGAGGGGCAATGGTTTTAAACTTAAACTGGATGTTAGGAAAAACTTGCTTACTAAACAAATCCTTCACTTCCCTGTGAACATAAAAATCTTTGAGGCCAGGATGGTTGAGGCTTTAAAAAACCTTGTCTAGTAAAAGGTTCCCTGCCCACAGAAGAGGATTGGTACTATAAGATTTTTAAGATCTACTTCACCCAAAGTCACCTTTTAATTCTGTTTCTATGATTTCTGAAAGAAACATTAGTGAAACTAGAAGGCACAGGAGTTTCCTATCTCAAATATGACATGTGATTTCTTTGACTGTGGGAAGATGATTGAGGGTGAAAGGATAATTATATAAATGCCAGGGAGAAATATGGCTGCTACTCCACAGATGGACCGTGGTCAGAATGCCTCCACATAATACACTCTCAGAGGGACTAAAGGAGGGTGAAACATCCAGGCTCTGTCAAAATCCTTGCTGAGAAGGGAACTCAGTGATGCTTTTTAGCTGATTGGCTGCACAGCAGCTGAAAGCTAAGCGAGGTACAGGGAGATGTCCTGCTTTTGAATCAGCAAAACCATAGCAAAATCCCTCTTGGACTGATGCATATCCCATCCCAAGGTTATTTCGGGTACAGTCTTGAGATACCCACTCTCAAAGCACAACCACCACTCATTGAGGAAGGTGTGTGAGTAAAGTCACAAGGCTCCACTTAAACATGAGGAGATAGTATAGAAGTGTTTTAGGAATGGGGAGGAGAGGGGAAGACTCCACCATAACTGCTGGGGTCTGTCAATGGGCTGAACCTCTCTCCTCCCCATGTAGGAATGCCTATTGTGCAAGAAAAATATTCTATATGCACTAAATTATTATCTCAATGTAGCTTTCATGGGGGATTTGAACTTGCTAGTATATTGCTTTGAATATACTTTTGCAGTCAGACACTGTCACTAGCAATTCTCAAACCTTAACCTGTCACAATATATTAATAAACAATGTTGTTATGGAAACTGCTCATGTGAGTCCTCTGAGGGCACTGGCAGTTTCTGACTGTGGATAAAATTGTAGAGACCCAAGAGGGCATTTCTCTGTTGAGCATATGACCCTGAACAAGGTAGATAAACCCCCTCCAACCCAGTGAAATGCTCAACTAAGGATCCCTATCAGGGGACAGAGTAGACTGGTTGGGCACAAGTTCCCGAAGTGCTGACAGACAAATCAAATACTAAGGGTTTGAGAAAATCCTCCCTTTACACATGAAATTGACTCTATTCACATATAACTTGTGTAACACTGATTTCTTCTCAGATTGTTCATGCCTACACCTTCAGTGTTTCATAAGGCTGTTTAAGTAGTCGCTATATATATCACCACGCAACTTCTAAAAAAAGCCTAGTATTTTTATAGCTAGACATTTGCTATTCTGCTGATATCTGCAATGTTAATATTGATATAAAACTATAAAAAAGACAATTTCCTTGTTTCTCTGCAATGAAAAGAATCATCCTAATAGGTAAGCAAATGACTTCTAGCTAACAGTGACAACCACAGAAAATCTGCTAAGATTCATAGCGTGCAACCTGCTGTCATGCTTCAAACACTTGTCACAAAAGTTTTTATTTTTGAGACATTAAGCAAGTACCCCCTTTACTTTCACATACATTTAATTTAGAAAAGCTAGGAAATATCAAAAGGCCTGCTGCAAGGAAATCTGCTCATCAGCTGTCTTTCATTAATGTGATGGTATATTCTAAAATCCTAGAGTACAGTAGAAAGAGATGGAGAAGTAGGATCTTGCTGACTTTTCATCCTGAATAATGAGATCCTGTGGTTTCTATCTTGAAGGATTGGTAATTTTTTAGCTTTTTTTCCCCCCCTGTTTATTTGTCTTTCTGTTCTAGAAGCATCTCTCCTCCTAGGGACACAGGATTAAATTGAGCTATCTTGTCTGAAAGCAGTAGAGACAGTAACCAATTTGAGTTTTGACATTTAGAGATTGATGGAGGAGAAAATAACATAGGTAAAAAATTTAGGCAGTGATGAAATAGTATGTCTGAAGCCAATTACTCAGAAGACAGCCTTTATACTAGAAAAGGAGAAAGCTTTACTTTATGCCACAGAAAACAGAATGTGCTCTATAGATGATGATAACATCTCGTGCAGAAAAAGCACTTTCATTTCTAGAATATTTAGCTACATGGAAACTTGTTTTTTCTTAAAATAAATGAATAAAGTTATTAAAAATCAACTCATGGGCAGTAGCATAGATATCAGAGGGGAATCACTTTCATGCTAAAAATAGTGTATTGGGAAGAAATCTCTATCAGGTAATATTTCTGATGCAACATTTTTAATTTTCATAATGCACCATTATAATGTTTAGTTTTGGCTCTTGTAAAGAACAATGTTCTTTAGTTGGAAGCTTTTATTGGTTGTCTGAATTTCTCCCTTGAGTGACCTATTTGGAAATAGCTGCATTAATTTGAATTAGGTGCTTACTAAGGCAGAGTTTTATAATTGGTGTTTTCTTTTTAAGAAAATAAATGGTTTGTCAGCAAAAGAACCCAGCCCAAAACCAAACAACTATTAGGAAAAAAAAGTAAGTTAAGGTTTTTGGTTTTTTTGTTACTTTTTAATTAATAAATGCCATTCTGATATGAAATCAGTCATATTTTTATTTTGATGACACAGTGAGCCAAAATAAAAGAATACTGAAACTTCAGCCTGGAAAATCAGCATTGACAAGGGAATAGTATGGTAGGAAAAGAAATCCTTCAGTTATAGCAGATGAATGTTGGAAAAGATTGCCAAGGGCAGGTATACAATCAGCCTCAGTGAAAGATTCAAAGCAAATTTACACCACTGTGTGAGACCTGGCTTAGAAATAATAAAATATTTCCTCCTCTAATGCAGAACCATTGGCTAAATGACCCAGCAGAAACCTGTCACATCCAAAATACTCTTTTAAGAAAAATCCATTACACTGAGAACTGTAATACATTTTTTCTACTTCTCGTGGAAAATACAACTTTGTATTTCCACTGGGCATTTTGGACACAAGCCAGAAATGTCTGCTTGCAGCCATAAACTCAATTGCATCTTGAGCTGCATAAAAAGAAGTGCAGCCAGCAGGTCCAGAGAGGTGATTCTCTGTCTGCTCTGCTCCTATGAGATTGTCATAGGTAAAATGGCAGCTCCAGAAAAAGTTTATTAAAGAAGCCCTCCCATTGAGTCATAAGGCACATAAAGGCCCTTCTTGCTATTTAAGTCCTTCTCAGAGAGGAATGAAAGTGTGGCTACATCCAATCCAATCCTAACCCAAGGCTTAGTCAATGGCTTATGTCTAAAGAATTATATAGCTGTAAGTGGAACTTCATAGAAGTTTTGTCTGCAGGGTTAAGGATGACAAAGCAAATTCAATTATATAAATAAACCAAAGGATTTATTTAAATTATTTAATGATTATAATGGTGATAATAATTAGACAAAGATAGCTTAATCAGAATTATTTGCTACAAAGCATGGATAGTTATAGCTGCTAGAATAGTATACTACTTTTGAAGCAATATTGAAGCAATTATATTAATGCAATTATATTGAGGTAATTATATTAAAGCTAGAAAAACTATTATTGAGATTGGTGTTACTCACCCATACTGATGACTGTGAGCAAATGTGCTGCTCAGCCTCAAGCAGTAACCTTGAGGGGTGTCCCCATTCAAGAGCAGGACCTCCTCACATCTTAGGGAGGTATGCTAGAAGTCCTCACTGTGCAAAAGCAGGACTGGCCTTTTACTGGATAAAGTGATTGATTGCCTGTCATATATATTTTTTAGATTGTGTTTTGTAAGATTTCCTCACGAAATAGGCTTTGCGTTGAAAAAAAGTGTTACCAAATTTTTGGTTTCTTCTGCTCAACATTTTTGACTCATTTCTGCATAAAGGCCTGCACATCCTTGCTGCTCCCAGCCTCATTCAAGAAACATCAGTCCTGCATGTCCTCATGGTGAGTCTAATAGGTCAATCAAGCTGATCTCAGCATTCTTCAACTCTAAAAACAGCAGACCCTTCTGTCCTGGCAGTGAGAGGATGTAGAGTAGCACATTGCAGGCATGACTGAGGTGTTATCCTACACCACTGACTTCATCCCTGGAGAACCATCCTGGTTTCAGGAATGTGATGCACCCTTGAGAAGAGGACCTGTTTGCCTCACTCTCTCTAGTGGAAAAGCTGTTGGCATCTACATCCTTTAATGCCATCCTTCCTCCACCCATCCTTTCTAGCTGCAGCTCAGAAGTGTGGTGCTGAAAAAAGCACCAGAACTCAGAATTGAGGTGGCCCTGAATGGCAGTGCCCTGTTTAGGCAGAACATCCTGCTACAGAGACCCCACCTGGACCACTGTGCACACCTCTGAGATGCACAGTAAAAGAAAGACCTGAACCTGTTCATTCAGGTCCAGAGGATGGTTACAAAAGTCATCAGGACACTGGAATATTTCTTCTATGAGAAAAGGCTAAGAAAATTGTGGGAGTTTAGACTGAAGAAGAGAAGAGTTCAGACCGAACTTATGGTGGCCTTTCAATAGCTAAAGGAGGCTTATAAGTAAGATGGAAAGAACTTTTTGCCAAGGCCTGAAAAGACAAGACGAGGTAATTTATAAGTTTACACTGAGCATCAAGAAGAATTTTTATTTTTTTTTAAATGCACTGGAATAGGTTGCCCAGAGAAGTTGTAAGTACCCCAATATTGGATGTGTTCAGAGTCAATTTGGATGGGCCTTTGAGCAACCTGATAAAGATGACCCTGCCCATGGTAGAGGGATTAGACTGGAATATCTGACCTGTACAAAAGTAGAAGTCCTCAGTGGAATTTTTTGTCATTATTAGCTCCCTAAAGGAAGATGACTGAAAGCACAAAAAACTTACCTACACCTTACTTCTATTGCATGAAATAAAGTATTTCTACCGTGAATTTCCACCAAACATTTCCAAAAGCATAAAGACATGATGACAAATAATTTAATCTCACCTCCTGTGTATAATAAATTATATAATTTAATTCAGTTACTTCACACAAACATAAGTAATTTAATATTTAGTAATTTAAATTTAATTCATCTCTCTTCAGGCCGGAAGTCACACAGTGAAGGCTCTCAGGATTGTACTACCTTATATCAAATATGTAGAAGTGAATTGCAGTAGGTCTGGGGCCCAGCAGATAACAATTTGCTTCTTCTAGAAGATGTAGTTTTGACACAGCTGATCAGCTATTTAATCCCTTTCCCTGAAGTTTTGTGCAGCAGCATCACTGGATGTAGTCTTTCTGAGCACCGGCTGCTAATGACCAGTTCTAGCTGTCCCTTATTTTCAATTTGCATTTGTCAGTCTTGGCTCTTGTATGCTCTTGCCCTTTTTGCTGTATTGAAAACATTATAAAGAGCTATGTTTACAAAATCTGTTTAGATTACTTGTGTATCTCTCTCAATTTTCTTGAAATTCTGAAATCTGTAGGTTTTGTACTTTTTCCACCTTTATCCATGCAGCATGAGCTCTTTAGATCTCTGGAATATTTGTCATTTTGTGTCAAGAAAAAATAAACTCACCTTCATTTTTGTGCTTCTTTGAACTCCATGCTTCCAGCACACTTTTTAATTTGCATAAAAGCATGGAGTCTGTTTATCTAGAATACCAGCATACTTTTGAATGCCCCCATTTGGCCAGAGGTACTGGGATCAGAAATTAGTCCTTTGATAAACCACTCTTATCAAATCTCAGTCATTAGAAGTAAAAGCTTTTCTTTATTTTCGACACCTCCTTTCTTGTTTAAATCAAGCCTTACACTGGTGAAAGATATGGAGTAAATTGGGTATTTTAGTCCCAGTTCTCCAGCTGACTATTGGTGTAATCTAATATATAGAAATCTCTTACAGCCTTGAAAACATTGATTTTAGGAGAAATCTCAAGACAACCAAGAGGTGGAAAAGTATTTATTCTCTCCTTCTGCATCACTTCACTATCACTGGCCTGGCATTGATATCACCCTGTCAGCCCAGTACTCTCTGGCCAGCTTCATCTAGGTTTTTCACATGGAGCAGGTATAATGTTTCAATATAAAATTTGCATAAAAAATACTAAATATTTTGGTTTAGCATAATGCTAAATGTTCTATGTACTGATGTCACGAGACATGCACAGTACAGCAATTGCAGTGTGCAGTTGGATCACATGCAAACACGAGTCCTATTTTATTGCTCTTTGTATGTTCAGTGCCACAATGCTGTGGCATTCCCAATTGCTGGGAGACATTATGTAGGTTGAAGTCAGCTCAAGGATACTTCTCTCTCCAAGGTTCATTTCTAAAGCTGGTCAGTTTTTGGGAGCCACTTACCCCAGGCTGCTTCGATTAAATCAGGAAGAGATTCACTTTTTTTTTTTTATTAACTCGGGGAAAGTCATTTGGACAATCAGCTGATTCACTTGATGATACAGCCATGTAAGCAACACATTGGCCACCTGCTGGTCCCTTTGGTGTTCAGGTAAGTTCAGCTTTCTGTACAACACCTGTCCTCACTCCTTGTATCCCATTCTGAACTTCTTGAGCACATCACCTTTGCCCATCTCCTCCATGCCTTCCTTTACTGTAGAAGCTTATTGGTCAGTCACACAGATACATCCCATTTTCTATCAGAGTTTTCTACATAGAGAAATTATTGTATCATAATAATCATATTGTGATAATGCTCCATCAAAGGAAGCAGGAGACCAAGATAAATCAGAGATACAAACTTGATGACTGAAGCCACTTACTTTTAGCTCACCTTTGATATGTGACTTGACATGAGACAGATTCATATATGACTCCGGAGCCAGAGTACAGGAAACTTGCCCTTTGGGACTGCAAAATGCTTTTAAAACACATGCTCTTTCTTTAGTTGTTTCAGTCTAATATGGCCTCCATCCATTAAATTATATAAATTATATATAATTTATATAAGATTATATAAATCTAAGGAGCCCATGGATCTGTTCTAGCTAATGTCTCCTTGATATATGGCCTTCGAATACCTTTGAGACCCAGAGTTGAAGAATTTGTAGCTCCTCCTACCCTTAGCAACAGATAAAAGCTGTGGGATGATGAAATGCACCATAGGGATGGAGAAGGGTTTAGTCTGTTTTTTGTTTGTTTTTAAATTAAAGTCAAAATGGCATTGAGCTTGAAATTGTTTAGTGTGAGTCTAGAAACTGAGCCCAATTCACTGGGGCAGAGAGGGTCAGAACATTTTATAAATAAATTAAATATTATCTTGAAGGAAGTAATATCCTTGATGCAACATCTGGGAGAAACTGATTAGTTTTCAAAATAGTGCCTCAAAAGACTATTGAGAGCATCTGGGAAAACCTGCAAAGTGTTAAGTCATCCACTCTTTCAGCAAAAGAAAATTTACGTTGGTTAAGGCTGTCCAAACTTTTTCCTGTCTGTGGGGAATAAATGATGGTACACTTTAAATTACTTTAACATATCTATATTCAGAAACTGTGTCGAACAAGCCTACTAAAGAGAATGTGCCAGAGGTCACTGAAAAGTCACTTGTAAAGTTATTGATATTTTTGAACAGAGCAAAGAACACTTTGTACCTATCTCTTAACAATTCATCTCTGATAAAGCTGAGAGACAGGGAATGAAAAGTTGAAATACAGTAAAGCCAGTCAGAATAGAAGCATACATCTATACTTGATTCCAACCTTTCAAACTCTTCATCTGTATTTTCAGTAAGGGTGTGATGCTTTCACATTCAAATAAAGAAAGCTGAAATTATTTTTCTTCAGATTTAGAATAATTTCTGCTGCTACTGCAGAAATATTGGTAACAAAAAGGAAAGAAAGCACTCTATACCACTGACATTCAGACACGTCGCTGGGGAGACAGAAATGTTCATTTCCACAGAATTTTGGCTTTTTGAAAGAAATTAATTTATTATCTAACTTCTTTCAAAGTACAAAAAACCTCAAATGAATGTATACTGATGGCTAGGGAAGTCTCCTAGCCAGTATGCTGTGATATGAGATAGAGTTTAACAGTTTTGCTATTCTATTTTCAAATGAAATTACTTGAGTTCTCTTGGTTGAGGTTTCAAGGGTTTTTAGGGATGTGGTTGGTTGGTTGGTTGGTTGTATTTGTTTTTTCAGTAACTACTTGGAAGAGACCTTCTTGATGCAGTTGATCTTGGAAAGGATCTTGAAGAAATTTGCACTGTTGAAGATTCCTACCAGATTCAGATATGCATATAAATTAGTCTTTAAATTCTAGAAGCAACCTAAAAGAAAACTTTGACTTACAAACTCTTAAGGTGAAAATACTGTTAGCTCTGGGTTTGATGCAGGAATATGGTTTCTGAGTGGACACAATTTTGGTGTGTTCTAATTCTATCTACCTTTGTGTCCTAAAGTGGCTTTTACTGTATCTATGATTATGGAATTTAAAAGATTAAATGTGCTTCAAAAAGACATGTGAGCACTTCAGAAGCCTTTGAGGACTACAGAGAGAAAGACTAAGGCTAAAACTTTCCAAAAACTGCTATCATAGAACAAAGATCCTGGAGTCAGTAAAAGTGAGAAAAAGAAGTTCTGCAAAGTCTATCTGGGCCTTTCAGAAACAGCAGATAGGTGAGATTTTGGAAAACTCTAACCACTGTGTCAATAGAATTGACATTTAATATAAAAGTGTTACCTACTACTGTAGTTAATAATAATCTAGAATAAAAATATAGAAGAATGGTATTGGTATCTAGTCTCACATTATTCAATGAGGACTGAACAGAAGGTTTATAGCTGCCAAGTTAAGGATAATTCTAATAGAGTCATTGCAAAATTCGTTTGGCATAGATGCCTTTATCTTTATAGGCAAAAAAAATGTTGCTCCTGAGATAAAGCATCAAACACTGGTAAAAGAAAGACCTCTCCTTTTAACCATGTTTTCCTCATGGTGTAGGTGTCCATGTACAGTAGATATTGAGAAATGTCATTTGTTTTAATTCCTTCTTCAATCAATATCAATTTATTTACCAATTCTGCATTGTGGCCTATGCTCATGAAGTGGGGTGTGTAACTCATTGGTATTGTTGTTCTAACTGTTCTAAAGCTTACATCTCTGATTCATGTTTGGGTGGTAGATATCTTGCAGACTCAGGGACTGAAGAATTTCAAGTCAGGAATTCAGAAGGTTTATTCAGTAAAAGGAAGATTTGACAATTGTAACTAGTTTATTCAAAATAAACAAACAAGCATCAGCCAAAAAAATACACAACAAACCCCAACCCACAAAACAAACTGACAATGTATTAAATCAGAGGTGAAACCATAGCTACTGCATGAAAATACTTAAGAACAGCTGTGGCCTCAGAAAACTATTGCTGCAGTTTTTAGTGTGTTTGGGATTTTATTTGAATTTCCAGACAAGAGTTCTGTCCTCCCATTTGCATGTATAAATTAACTCTATGTTGCAAAAGAAAATAACAGGATACTGTCATCTTTTGACTAGTATGTTACTGGAAGAACAAATGACCAGGTTTTGATTTTGAAAGCAGGTGCTAGAATAGACTTAAACAATTTAACTATTTAAATCATATTTAAACTGCATCTAAAGCAGTGTGACTAGCAGATTGAGGGAGAGAATTCCTCCTCTCTGCTCTGGTCTTGTGGGACCCCACCAACAGGCCTGCATCTAGCTCTGGGGTCCTCAACAAATGAAGGGAATAAAACTGTTGGAGATAGTCCAGAGGAAGTGTCAATTAGTGCTTTGATCAGCATGGTCTAGTGCAAGCTGCCCCTGCTGATGTCAGGGAATTGGCTCTACATGGATCACTAAGGTCCCTCCCAATGAAAGTCATCCTATAATTCTATGAATGTTGCAAAAGATGTGCATTTTAATTATACAGATGTTTAATTAGTCATGTAAATACGTATTTTGACATCAAATGTTGGAGAAAGTATTTTCACTTTTTTTCTGTAATTTGTTAATTGCTTTTCATTATTGTATTAATTAAACTGTAACTGAGCACAAGAAAATGTCATAATAATTCTGGGTGAGGTTGGCAATGCTTAAGCAGGATGAAACCCCATCTTCCACTTCTTGTTCCATATAATGTTCAACAGCTTAAAACTTAACTGAAGGGCTCCGCTGATTGTGAACAGGATGGGGTCTTCAAAACTGATCTCACCATCTTTCAACTGATTTAATATTTATGAGCATTCTGTGATCGTCTGAAGAATGATTTCTATTAGAATTCTAAATGCTTTTGAAAGTATTTTCTCTTTTTTCCTTAAATACAATTTTATTTTCTTCATTTGTTGCAGTGCTGTTGTCAGGTTGCCTGTAGCCTTCAAAGCTCTTTTATTCGTGCATAAGAGAATTCTAAGTTGTAGCCAACCATTAGAAGAACAGCAATAGCTTACTGAGTGATTATCAAAAACTGCATACCTCTAAATTAAAATCTTTGCAGTGATGAACATCAATACATCTGGTGTAATATGGCAGTGCATAAATGATCATGAACTCCAAGTCTATATTGAAACAAAGTTTTAAACTCTGATCACTTCAAATTATAAGCAAAAAGGAAAAAAAAAACAAAAACAAAACACTAGCTGAATAAACCTTTCGACTTATTACTAAATAATAGTGATACAGAGTCTTCTCCTTTTATAACTTTGTATAAAACAGATAATGTCACATCTCTTGAATTTAAAAGCAAAACATTTGAATTAACACTATAAATCCTTTTACATTATATTCATCAAGGAGCTACCAAGGACAAAATTCTTGATACAGAATGTATCAATTATATTTAGAAAACTAAGAAAATAACCACTGTTAAAATTCAGAAGTACATATAATTTAAAAAACAATTTCCCTTTATAAACACTTTTAAAGAAAAAACACAACTTCAAATAAAACATGCGAAGATGTAGGTACTACTTCCTAATAAATAGCAGAATGCAGTAAAACAAGGCAGAGATTAAAAGCTTTAAGTTTTTTTTTCAGAAAATATTTAGAAAGAAGGAATTCTAACTGTTCCCTGTTATATAAGCATGTCTCTTATTCTGTTTCACAAAAATGAAATATTCAGAATCTATTCCCTGCTATAATAACATAAGCTGTATTAACAAGGGAAAGCTGCTGCCCTGCAATTTTACCAGAGAGTTTCTTGGAAAGTACTTGGAAGATAGTCTTGAGAAGCAAATGAAAGTGGTATAAAGATTTTGTCCCATTTCAAAAGAAAAGAAAAAAAAAAAAGGATGAAAGAAAGGGACAAAAGAAAGATGAGCTTCAGTTCACTACAGTGGTGAGACTGTACTAAAGCAAATTGTAAAGAAGAGTGAAATATGAATACATTTAGTACTGAGGTTATGCAACAAGAATTTTTTCAAGCAATCATAGAATCACAGAACTATGTAGGTTGAAAATGTACTCTAGAGGCCACCCAGCAAAACTGTCAGTTCAAAGCACAGTCTGTTTGACTATGTTGTTTTGTCTAGTTAAGATTTAAATGTCTCCAAGGGTGGAGATTCTATAAACTCTCTCAGCAACCTCCTTGAGTTTCCTCCCCCTCATAGAGAAAACATTTCTTATATTGAGACATAGCAACTTGTATTTGTTACTTCTTGTCTAAGTCTCAAGTTTCTATTCCCCTCCATTTTGGGTACTTCTATTTGCTATTCCCTCTTAAGGTAGCCTCCAGTTGTCTCTTTACTTGGAGCAAGGTCTGGGACTGTTGTTTCTGTCGGATCTTTGAAGACCCTGTGAAGCTCCTGTTCTTCCTTCCTGACGGTGCACAGCTCATTCACCTCCTTCTGCCTCCTCCTTTCAGCCAGTGAGTCAGCACCACAACCAGAGCAGAATTCACACAAGGAGGGCCCTGGTTAGGTCCTGAGGAGAGGCATCCGACACTTCTAGGGCAATTCCAGAGCAGCAGGCACTGCCAGAGGTGAAGATACTATCAAAGTGGTTGTGTCTAGGTGAGGGTCTGCTGTGGTGGGAATATCTTCTCTAACTGGTGTTGGAATGTTGGTGCCTCCATCACTGTGGAGTTTTGAGTAAAGGGTCCCTTTGTGCCTGTACTGCACTATGACAACTGGTGCAGCCATGTTAGCTGCCTTTTTTCTCCCCATTTAATGACACATTTTCAGGACCTCATGTTGCTCTACCTAAGAGTTGATTCAAAATTAGTTAATAGCTGTGTTTTACTAGTGTCTCTTACTAAATAACTAATTTTAAAAAATCTGAAAACTGATTAAAATATTACCAAATGCATCAATTGACATGAATATTGCTATGTTCTTCATTAATTCTCGAAAGCTGATCCATAATACAATAGTGGATATAGGTGAATTTTGAAAGTGGACTGGATGTATCTTTCAACAACATACATTTTTATCACATCACTTCTTGTACTCCAGTTCTGCATTGCCTTTAACAATATTCACATTAATTTAGAAGAACAGTTGCTGGATTTTTCCATTATTAGGTAGGTTAAAAAAAAAAAAAAAAAAAAAGCATGGAGTTTGTGTTTCCTTAGTTTAATTTGTGGATAAATTATATCAACAACAACCAATAGCAAATTAAGGTACTTGCTAAATTTATTGTATTAGCACACTGAGACCACTCACAGTGATGAGCAAAATATAGATTTCCTGGTATTTCCTATGACTAATACATGCAGAACTGAACACTCCCTTTTAATTTAGTTTCCTATGCTCAGTTTTTTACCAATTAGCGTACTTAAATATTAAATAAATACATACATATACTCTGATACTCAACAGTCAGGTGTAATCTGGAGAAGCTTAAAATACTGTTAGTATAATTTAAATTTTAATGCTTGAATGTTCTACCATACTGCTTATGACATCTCTTTACAACAATGAAGACATGACAGCCTTATTTTTCTCTTTAAGCAAGAATTTCTACTGCCTTTCCAATTTAGTTATTCAGTGACATTGCAGTGTTTTTGTTTTGTTCTTCATTCTAACAATTCTCTGTATTCTGAATGTGTTTTGATGACAATAGAATAGCATGTTTACAATTCCAGATGATTTACCAGTTTTGTGTTATATCTCTTGAAGCTTTAAAGCCTTTAAAGTCTTACATCATAAATATGTAATAAAATCTTAAACAAAGTTTTCTGTTCAGTTTTTCCACACATACTTATGTATTTCTCAATAGTGGAATATATATCTTTGAATTTGACTACTATGGTGGCCCTAATTTGAGCAGAGGGCTGGATTAGGTGGCATCCAGAGGTTCATTCCAATCCCAGGTGTTCTGAGTCTATGATTTTATTGCCCTGTGGATCATGCTTGAAATCAGCTTATCTAACTGCAAACATAGAAAAGCATCTGGTGTCAGCATCTATCTTTCCAGTCAATGGAGAGATTCATAATGAGTCTGCTTCCTCAGCCTAAGTATCTGCCATCATCTGAGACACTCTAGGTTATCTGAAGCATCCACACTGTGTTAAGATATGACAAGGGGCCTGTGATAGATTTGCTGTTAGTTGGAAACCAGATGCAAAAACTGCTAAACATCTCACAGTCAGGAAGTACAATCCTATGTTGAGGGAAATCAATATCAGGTATAAAAACACTGTGCTATTATAAATCTCCACATTAAAGTGAAATTAGCAGATTGTAAGGATGTACAATTTCTTCCCAAGGAGTACAAGAGGAGTGTTGACAACCAGCTTAAGTCAGAGCTGACTGTAGTTCAGAACTACTTCAGTGCTGATGAGACCAATCCACTTAGGTTTTAATGAGAATATTCTATAGAACTTCATCTCTGGCTAAATTTCACTACAGTGAAAAGTACAGCTCTCAAGACAGACAATCTTGGAAATTTCATGTTAGTTTTTTTTGCTAGGAAAATCCACAAGTTATTTCTATTCTGTGATATTTGAAGACACTGTTACTCTATGAAAACTAGCTATTAGATGTCATTGATTACAATCTTTAAACAGTTTTGATGAATTACTTTTTTGAGTAACTTTTTTTTTTTTTTTAAGAAAGAAATTAGAATTATTTAATAAGATTTGCTCATTCTGGTCCATCTGCTCCTTAACTACCCTAAAAATCTTTAATAATCTTTGTAGAAGGAAGTTATTACTCAATTTTTTTTAGCAATCTTTCCCAATAAAATAACTTTGTGTATGTCTCAACTTACCTTACTATGTATTATACTTGCTACAGATTCACACAACTCAAAGTTCAGACTCACTGGTCTGTAGTGGCCCAGGTTGCATTCATAAACTTTTTTAAAATAAAATCCCTTCCCTATCCCTAATTTCTCTGATATTGAAGTTGTTTTAACAAACACATTGTTTTAATAGCAATTCTGATATAAACTCCCACCAAATGCTTTTGAAATTAATTTTGTCTGTTCAACTGATTCTATTTTAGTATTTTTCTAATTTATTTTCCTTTCTAAATGAAATTTAAAGGAAACTTAGTTTTGAATACTTTTGCTTTTAGTTTTTCATTTCATCATCTATCTTTCACCAACATGTTTAATAAGACAATGATAATGTGCAAAAAAAAGGCATAATATTATTTATAGCCTTAACCACGTTTTATACATACAAGATCTGCTTTTGGTCTTACTCTGTTTCAGATAATAAATGGATAATAAATATGAAGAGACTTTTTAATATCCCTTCTGGCATTCTCTCAGTCCGGTGAAGTCTGCTAGAAAAATTCCATTAACATGAAGACTCTCTAGGCTAGAGGCAGACTGATGGGGAGGTGTGTTTATCATTCAGTCACCAAAAATTGGGACCTGGCTCATGAACACTGCAGTTCCTTTCAGGAGCAAACTTGCAAAAAATGCTTTCATAATGTGTCTTCTACTTAAATGGACCTGAAAAAAATATTGTTAGGATATAAAGCAAAGAGAGAGCATCTGTTTCCTTGACTTGGATGCAGACCTTTTCTATGCAGAAGGTTGATGGAAGAAATGAGAGAAGTTTGCATACCTTTATATCCTTTAGGCACCTCTCACATTGGCATGACCTTTCAAAGACAATTAAGAATGGCCTTACAGTGACATTGAACAAGTTTCTCAGCATTTGTGGGTATATCCCTTCAAGTCCTATGGACTTGTGTGTATCCAGTTTTTTAAAATGTTCCTCAGCTTAGTCATCCTTTACTGAGTGTGAATCTACTTTAGATTTTCCCTCATGTTTTAGGGGCCTGGGATGCAGGGAGGCCAGCCTTGCTATAAGGATTAAGATAACAAAAGCATTCTATACTTAACTTTTTCATGTGTTTTTGTCACTAGATCCTCTGCTCCCTTCATTAGAGGGTCAAACTGGGCTCTCTTTTTCTTATCTTGCTCATATTAATAACTAATAATGTGCTGATTTTTTTTTGTTGCAATTGATGGAAACTGTTCCCTTTCAAAGTACCAAGAAATTTTTTTCAGAATTAGGAGATAAACGAAACATTATTGGTTTTTTTTCTGCTTCATTAGATTTCATTCAGAGTCTTCAAATCACATTAGATCTGTTTGTCTTAAGAAATGTGATTTTTCTCACCAATATCTGATGTACATTTAAAATGAGAAAAACATACATGGCTGGTGATAGACAATTAGGGAGATTTATTTAAACAGGGAAAAATCTAGCAGGTTATGCTCTAGAGATCTGTGTGTATGTATTTGTATCCATATCAACAATAAAGATTGTCACATCTTGCAGGCAGTTGCAGAATGTGACGATGTAGTCCACTCCCCATTAGGAAATATAAAAAAAAAAAAAAAAAAAACAAAAACAGAAGAAAAGGATTAAAAATAAGAAAAAAAAGAGGATAGAGTTTTGTTGTTGGTTTTTGGGGTTTTTTTTTTTTGTTTTTTTTGTTTTTGGGGTTTTTTTTTATGTTGGGGTTTTTTTTGTTTTGTTTTTTGGGTTTTTTTTGGTTTTAACCTATTTCTAACCCTATTCTGTTTCTAATACAATTTCCTGAAAATGTTTATGAAATTCATTGCACTACTTATAGCCTAAATTCATAACATTAACTTTATCTAATTTATTTTGGACTACAAACTAAATGAGCTTTTCCACATAAGGGAGTATAGTTTATGAAAAGACCTTCTAACAATTTTTAAGTTCAATTAATGGATAATTAAGGAAAAAATAGTCATAGCACAGATTATTTTCAAATCCTATTCACAAAGGAAAAGTACAAACTCCTTGAATTTAATGGAGGAGAATAGAACTTTAGATGCATTACATTTCGTTATTTTGTTTTCCTTTTGGAAGGTTATTTCAGCAATGCTGAAGTACTAAGGTGACTAAGGATACAGTTCAAATAGCATAACTTCAGGCATGCCTAAAGGAGCTGTCTGAAATTCTAAAATGCTATCATAGTAAATGGGGAGGTGTATTTCATTTTAAGAAACAATTTGGGTGTCCATATGTACAAATCTAATTTAGGATGAGATGAGTCATGCCTTAGAAGAGCTCATCCCAGTTTTCTTTAAAAGTATTCTATGATACCTTATTTAGAATTACAGAATATCCTGCCTTGAAAGACACCCACAAGGGTCACCGAGTTCAACTCCTGACTCCAGACAGGGCAAGTTAAAAGCTAAATCATAGAGCTAAGACCATTCCCTAGATGCCTCTTGAGCAGTGACAAGCTTGGAGCTTTTCTGGGGAGCTTGTTCCTCTGCTTGATCAATGAACCCTTCCCTAATATTTAATCTGGACTGTTGGTGATGCAGCTGTAAGGCATTCCCTTGTGTCCTATCACCAGACACTAGAGAGACAGGGTCATCACCTCTCTGCTTCGTCTCGTGAGGAAGATGTAGACAGCCATGAGATCACCTCTCAGCATCCTCAAAGCTGAACAAGCCTACTATGTTCAGCCACTCTGCATAGGTCATGCCCTCTAGACCTTTCACCATCTCTGCTGTCATCATCTTTCTAATATTTTTACATCCTTCTTGCCTTTAGAAAGGCAAAACTGCACACAGTACTTGAGGCGAGGATCTCAGCACTAGTGCTGAGATAGACAATCCTTTCCATCAGTAATATACACTGTGCCTAACAATCCCAGAATACAGATGGCTCTTTTGTCCTTGAGGGCATATTATTGACTCATATGGAGCTGCTCATCAACCTCTTCAGATCCCTTTCTGTGGGTCTTCACTCCAGGCTCTTGTCCCCCAGCCTATATATTCATCCAGGATTGCACTCAGGTGCAGAATTGAGTACTTGTTATGTAAATTTCATATGATTGGTACTTGTCCAATGCTCTGGTCTATCATGATCTTTCTGTAAAGCCTCTTAATCCTAACCAGAATCAACTGCTTCTCCTATCTTAGTATTGTCACCAAACTTATTTTGTGCATACAACTTCTGTGCCCAGGTTATTGATAGAAATATTGAAAAGAACTGGCCCTAAAACGGAGTCGTAAGGAACATCACTAACTAGTGAGTGCCTGCCAAATGTGTTTTACCCCTTTTCTGTTTCAATGTCTTAACATTTGTATCAAAACACTGTTTCTAATGTGCTTCAGGAATTCCCTGGACCAGTTTATGTATGACATAATAATCCCAAGTTAAGATCTAGGAAGTTGAAATCATCAGTAAGGCCAAGAGCAATTGATTTAGAGATTTCTCCTAGTGCCTTTTATATTAGTACATGGATGTCATCATACTGGCTGGATGATCTACAGTAGAATCTTACAACAGCATCAACTTTATTAGTTTTTCCCCTAAACTAAACCCAGTTAACCATGTTGTGCTTCATTGCAAGCACTGTGCA
This sequence comes from Erithacus rubecula, assembly GCF_903797595.1. NCBI lineage: Eukaryota > Metazoa > Chordata > Aves > Passeriformes > Muscicapidae > Erithacus > Erithacus rubecula. The sequence continues at coordinate 51,683,852 of NC_136658.1, read as the reverse complement.
GTGTAATCCCTCTTCTACGTGAAGCACTACCCTTCCTCCTCACCTGTTCTATTTATCCCTAAGAGACATACATTCAGTGGAAAAAACTCTTGGACAACTTGAGTAAATATTAATTTTCACTGGAATTTGCAATCTTAAAACCTGTAGGTGCTTTTCAGAAATTCAGTCCTACAATTAATGTATCCTAGGTTAATATAAATCTATAGAAAAACTTTGAATCCATAGAAGAATTTATTATTTCTTTGCCTGTAAACAAAAGATAAATAAAATTTACCTAAATGACAATAAAAAGCCCAAGCTCTTTTGAAATCAGATGAGATTTCACTGTGTCTTTTCAATACTTACAAATTACAATGGGGTAGTTACACATAAAACAGTTCACTATTAAGATGCATTTTCATAATCTAACATGCAGACCATAGGTAAACTGACATATCATATGACTCATCATAATCATGTAGCCATAAATATATGTGCCTTCAAGGTACTTTAAGGAAATCTAATTTGTTGAGGGAGGATAAGAACACTTATGTTTCATTTGTTTAATCCACTCTTAAATACCTCCAGAGAGGGAGACCTCAGAAACTTGTATTTCCCTTTCCCCCTAATGTTTCCATTACCAAAATAGCTGAAGAAAACAATTACTTCACCAGTTTTGCTGCCGTATTTTCTGAATTGTTTGAATCTTCCTAGACTTTCTCTTAAAAGGAATGTTTCTGTTTTCTTCTCAATTCTACTTCTACTCAATTTTTTTTTCCTTTCCTCCAGACCTCTAATATGTTTCTTAAGAATTGGTGTGTGAAAGTCAACATAATAAGATATCTTCCTTCCTGAACATTTTCTTGATTAGGGAAATTAGGGAGAAAAGGAGACAAAGAGACTGCTTTAAAAAGGCAACTTTTCTTTTGCATTCTTATAATGAACACTTTAGTACATTTGAAGTCTCACCAACATCAGATACTAGAAATCCACTTTTGACTTTTTCTATTTGCCATAACTATTTTTGACTGACATACAACAATCTTGTTAGTCTGCTTCAAAATTAGATTTATCTTTTCAACAATACTTTTTAATCCATTATAACCTCCACATTCTTCTCTATAGTGATGTGCCCAGACATTTTCTCCTCATTTTGTAGCTACGTATTTGATCTCTCCTTTCAGATACTTTCTTGATTGCAATCCTATTGATTTGGGGGTAGTTGTCCAAAACTTTTATAATCTTCTGACTTCATCATTTTAAGTAGTAATTTTAACCTCACCAGTCTGAGCATCATACATTGTTTTCCTAAGTGCGGTTTCTATCAGTCAGCTAAGCAAATACAGAAACTGAGTAGAACTAATCTCATAATCAATATTTACAGGACTTCAATGAAGCACATTGCCAATTAGGTAGTAAACCATACTTAATCTCTTGCATTGGTAATATTTTCCTGAAATAAATACATGGAGGTAAGGTGTTTTCTGTGAAAATATGTTACTCAGTAGGGAAGCTGAGTAGAAAAAGAGGCTGAATTAAAGCACTGTTAAGATTTTTCTGACCTAATTTTCTATCCACAAGGAGTGATGGTCTAATGCATCTCAAATTTAGAGAAACCATCAAGCAAAAGGAAGAGAACTGAGTATTTCCTGCTTTACTTAAATTTAATATAGAGTATAAAATACTGAAATATATCAGGAATCTTACAGTTGTCTTCAGTGTTAGACACAAAAAAAAAATCCTTTTATGTTTGAAAGTAGCGCAAATATCTTAATACAAAAAAATCATATTTTTCCTATCTAAATAAAATTATCTATGTCAGTCGTCTGATTATTGATGATCTACTATGTGCAGAAGGAAATGCGGAATTTTATTTTTTATTTTTTTTTCAGGAAAGAAGTGGTAAAAGTTTCAAGTTGTTCCTCTTTGCTGTTCAAGATATTAAAAAATATCATTAAATAAGTTTTTCTACCATTATGTACATGTGTTTCTGAACATTTTTATACATCTAAGAGTTACATGTTCAGTCATGATGAAACACACAGCCTCATATTAGAATGATAAAAGTTACGATGCAGATGAAAAGACTGAGTTAAATAAACTGACAGTTCCTTTTCTGAGAGGGAGGAAAGCTGTCTTTAATATTAGACAGAATATGAAATTTCAATTCTCAGGCTTTCCAAATAAAGGTAAGAAGTTTTGTACAAGTGAATGATCAGATTACAGAAAAATTGCAATGATTAAAATAACTAGTCTGTATGGTACTGCCAATGCACAATCTAATTATCTGCCATCACTGGTCTCAAGGACAATCTTTCTATACACACATATTTATACACATGCCTTTCTTTCCTCATATGACAGCAACACCTTACAAGGACAATGGGACAGATTTTTAAGGCATTTAGATTGTTATTGCCTGCCTTTCTTTGAATGCTATGACTAAAAATCTTTCTTAAAACTGTGTTATGCAGTACACTAATAATCCTGTAAAATGCAAAATATATATTTTAGTGAAGATTTTTTAAGAAACACTAAATAATGCTTGCTCTACTACCAAGAAAATGTGACAACTGGTATGAATCCTGAAAATTAGAGAGGATTTGAAAAGGAAAAAAATGAGCCCTAGTTCATCTCTGGGTTCATCTGTCAACTCATTATTTTTACATCTCCTGGATCATGCTGAAATTTCCTAATGTGCTTTCAGCTTAAGCATCATCTAATCATCAAAGGTATATATTAGGAAGCATGAAATTACTCAGTTCTTTGCTCTACAGTGCCAGCTGCAAGCTTGAATCCTAACAGAAGCAGAATAAACACAGAAATCAAGAAAGTACAGCTAAAGCTAGAACCATGTATTGTTAGAGTTATTCTTTCTAATGCTGTTGAAAATTCACTAAGACCAACTTTGAATTTTTATGGATGTGCTTAACAAACTTGTTCCTTCAATAACATTCATGTTAGCACCATGTGGGAAGTATCTTAGCTGAAAGATCCTGCTGCCTGTCTTAAGTAAGGGTTAAAACACTTATTAGCAGCTCTACTGACAAAAGAACTACAAAGCCAAAAAAAAAACCTCATATAATATGTTACATGGAAATAGACTTTTTTCTTGACATTAATATGCTCCTGACAGATTCTCCTTCTATGCTCTACTATCATTTAAAAACAAGGTCTAGCAGCAAAAGGAATATTTCACCCTGCAGGAAGAACAGTAAAGACAGCCTGTTCCTGCTGTGCCTGTACCTGAGGTTACATTTTTGTTGCTGTTGTCATACCAAGACAGGACAAAATGATAACAAGTGTAGCTCAGAAGAAAAAAAAGTCCAATTCGTTACACACAGAGCAGCACCATGCAAATATAATAAAAAATGTCCAATATTCCTCATTCTAAAGTCACACTGAAGGCTCTATTTATGCCAAGCAAAACTTATTATAAGAATATATATAACAAAATTGGTTTAATACACAGAGTCAAGACCTTTCCTACTTCTCACATCACCTCACCAGTGAGTAGGCTGGGGGTGTACAAAAAGCTGGGAGGTGACACAGCCAGGACTGGTGACCCCAGCTGACTAAAGGGATATTCAATACCATACAGCACCATGTTTAGTAATAAAAGATAGGTGAAGAAGGAGTAAGAGGGGCACAGTCAGAACGATTTTGTCTTCCCAAGAGTATTTTGTCTTCCCAAGTCTGCTACATGGGATGGAGCCTGGCTTTTCTTTCACCTGGTTGACCATTGGAAGTAGTGAATGAATTCTTTGTTTTGCTTTGCTTGCACCTGCAGCTTTTTGCTTTTACCTATTAAACTGACTTTACCTTAAGCCATGAATTTTCTTACTTTTATTCTCCTTGTTCTCTCCCTCATCCCATCAGAGGAAAATGAGCAAGCAGATGCAGGGTGCTTAGTTACCAGTCGACTTAAAATACAGCAACTGTTCCATAAAATATATGTAAAATTATATGATCTGCAAATATATCATAACATGTGATTAAATAATATAAAAATTTATTACAGAGTTCAGTTCTGTAATGTCTTGTTAATGATCTGCTCTTTTATTTTGCTTAATGAATGGATTGACAATGAGTGGCTCTGCTTATAAAGCAGCACACTAAATTTTAAAAGGTTTTCAATTACTTACATTACAGAAAAACTTAAAATAATGTTTCAGGATAATTCCTATCCTGAAACAGGTTTCTTAAAAAGAGTAATCAAACACTTTTCCGTATCTAGGAAAAGTATTAGTTTTCCTGTCAGTTAAGTAACCAAGTATGTAAGAATAATTTCTACATTGAAGTTTTCTTGACTATTTGCTAGATTCTTGCCTTCTAGAAGTCATGTATGTAACTTACCTCAAAGAAGGAAATACAGGGGTATATTAATTCTGTATATTTCTGTACTTGTAACTTCAAATAGAGTTTTAGGATATTTCTGTATCTACTGTAAACTAATAAAATAAAGATAGATAGTTTGCAATCTGAGGTGTATATTAGTGTAATAGTATGCAATTTTCATACAAATGTGAGGCTATATTTCCTATATAAAGGAAACAGGCAAGCAAAAACCTCTAGAAGTGTGAATTGTACCTATCTTAATTTGTTGACACCCAACACAAATGACTGATCACTTTTTAGAGTATAGAGGGGGGGAAAAAAGAGCACACACACAAAAAAACCCCCAAAACAAACCAACACATTTCAACACATTTCAACACACTTACATACACACCCACACTCCCCCCTGCCCCCCCCCCCCATCCTTACACCCCTGCTATTACATAAGTATTGTCTTCTCTCTCATTTTTCACTTTTTCTTATTTTCACCATGTCTTAGTCTGTCCAGTTCACTCAGCCAGATGCTAATTGGCTTAGGAGGTTCAGGTGGTGTCTCTGCCTTTAATGATTTCTGCTGCTCCAGTCCTGCTCTGGCCTGGGTCACCAATGGCCACAGTCACTCGTGGCTGCCCCTTACCTGGTGTTGGCCATCCATGGGCTGTGGTCCCTTAAAGGTGTCCCTGCATTGACAAAAGCCTCCCAGAGACCCCAGTACCTTTAGGGACTCCTTTGCTAGTGTCTTTGTTAGATAGGTTTTGGTAGGGGCTCTTCTTGCTTCTCTGATTGGATCAAGTTGGTGTAGTATAGTGAAATTTTGATGAAAAATTAATATTTCCCACTGTGGTTTTCCCTTTTCTTAAGGGATCCTGGACCCCATTTGAACAGACACACTGCAGCTCATGGTGTTTCCCCCCACATGCCACAACTGCTTACACACATTTCTGCTACAGACTCAACTCTTTGCTCCAGTGAAACACATATTGAAGAATATATGATAGAGGTTAAAGAAATAAATGAACATCTATGCATTTGAACTGTGAACATACAAGGGCTGAGAGTCACTTGAAACTGTTATTCTGGACACAAATTGTCTTTTCTTTTGAAAAAAGAATTTTAGCTTTTTATTTCCACTTAGGGCATTACTTCAGTTATGGTTGTCTCATTTGTAAAATCGATTTTATGTTGAAGTGTTCACCAAAGAGAAGAACTTCATGTTTCTTTACTCCTCTGTCTATCCTTTTTTCTCAAAGTTTAGTACTAAATAAAAGAAATATACAAAGGAATGAACAACAAACAAGAAGTGAAAAGTGAAATACATTAGTCATTTAATATTTCTTTAAAATTTTCTTCCATTGTTTTTTAAACATTCTATTTATGGGATACTGTTTTATAAACAGACAGTCCATATCAATCAAGTTTTAATTAAGTTTCATATTTGTATCCTTGACATTGAAATCTGAAATACATTTTGTATTTTTTCTGGATTAATTCCTGAGGTTAACATTTGCAGAAATTTCATTTGTTTTGTTTCCTTTCATTTCAATATTTTAGCTAATTGGTTTTATTTTAAGTTGATTTAACCTTGATTGTTCAGAACTCAATCATTTCACAAATTCTGTTTGGTTGATTAACTGCTCTTAATTCTATGGGAAAGTACAGGGTTCTGGGTAAAATAGCAAAATAAGAAGAGATTTCTTAGGATTCTTAAATATTTTTAAAGGAAAAGTGAGAGTATTGAAATATGCTTTATAGCAAAGTAAAATCACTGAAAGTAAAAAAGATTCCTAATTTCACAGTTGATCTTTAAATTGTTTGAGAACATAAATTATAAAATTTAACTAATTTTAGCTTTTTATTTTTGTCATGATTTGGGGAAGAGGTAAAACTTCAATTATCTCACTTAACATAATTACCTTATCGTGATATAGATAATTTACACCTTGTGTCACAATCATAAGTCATGTGCATGTCTGATTTTCACAGATCTTTAAGTGTCTATAAAACCAAAAACAATTTTGTCTTATCCAAAAATTTTAACTTTAGGAATATTTTCCTCTCTATTCTTATTATCCACACTGTTTTCAAAAAGCATCAATTCTAACAGTTGTTTTTTTTTTTTGCTTCATGCTATTCTGATTGAAGAATCACTATAAATCTAGATTTTATCTTTCCAGAAAAGGAGGCATAATAACACAGTTTAAATTCATAAACACACACTTTATTCCTGCCACTTTTCCTTATGTTAGGATCACCCTTTCACTCCCTTAGTCCTGAGGCATTGTAAATTCTCTAAAAAGCTTATAGCCTGTTATTAGCAACACAAATACTGCATTACAGGCCTGTGTGTTTCTAAATCAATCATACTAGCATTCAGATGGAAACATAATAAGCAAACTTCGCCTTATCCTTCTATTACCAAAGGAAATAATTTCTACTGAAAGGTGTGAATGACAGAAGCAGAATGACTCTTATAGATCATCAGTGTGTGGAACTCAGCCTGAGAGACTAAATTAAGATTTTAGAGCAGACGAGGTGAAAGAACTCTTGCTATTGAAAGCAGGAATGACATTTTTGTGGTAAGGACTGCTAAACAAAACAAAACAAAACCAAAAAAAATAAAGCCTTCAATGTCTGAAAAGAGAACAGGAGATGCTACAAGCTGTCATCCATGACTATGTAGTATTTTGGTTTCGCATAATCAAAACAATGAGAGTACACTGAAATACACTGCAGATTCTGGAAAGAATAGCTTGTCTGTTTCAGAGGCACATTTACATCTTAGCTTTGTCTAATTTGCATTACAGAATTTTAAGTCTTTCATACTACAGCACCTCTCTTCAGTTCAATAGAATGATGCATTGATTTGTTGAAACTCTCTCCATTTAAGATTTAATTATGATAGTGCTCAGAGAAAGTATTTCTCATAGCTCTACTCCTAATTGCAGAAGAGTCTTAAAAATAGTGTTAATACACCTTATAATATCTGTTTTGAACTGAAGAACAGATTTAAGTCAGATGGCTTTAGATTAAATTCACTTTTATACAGAGGACTAGCACTCCTACAGCCTTCTGTCAGGTTGCCATTATTCATGTGAGAGGAGGAACTCGGTAAATTTATGCACTGTACATTTTTAGTAACACAACAATAATTCCAAGGAAGGAAAGACTCACTCAAGAGGAACAAAGTTAATTTCTGTTTCTTCCTCATAATCTAAAAAAGGTACCTTCAAATTTCCCTGAGAGTTTCCTAATTCATCAGAGTATAGTTTTGTCCAGATAAAAAACAGGGAATCGTTTCCAAATTTTTTCTTTTCTTATCAGTGACACAGCTTCAAAAATGTGAAGTCACAGGAAAAGATTAAAGATACATATGTGCATGAGGTAACATGAGGTAGCATTGGGTAGGGACATTCATCTGAGAATAAGGAGTTTTAGTGTCTTCCTAGTATTACTCTTGTGCAATATATAACTTCTCAATGCTAATCAGTTTCACTTTCTGACATCTAGTATGAGCTATACAACACTGTTACAGCATATGAGAAGTAGGATATACAATACAGACAGACACTGCTTCTCTGTGAAAGGCAGAATTTCTGCTACAGCCAACAGCCCCAGCTTTCTCTGGGGGAGGAATCAAGAATCAGAGGAGAAAGAGGGGGGGAAACAATAATCAAATATGACCAGGGTGAAATTTGGGTCTATAATGAGTTCATCAAAAGAAGTGGAACAACATAGATAAAATATACCAAGAGACACCCTTCTTCTAGTAGAATCAAAATAGAGTAAATCAGAATTCTCATAAATCAGAATTCTTACTGAACAATGCCAAGGAGACATGTCACAAGAAATTTATAGGAAGTGTAAGACACCACACATTCCCCAAGTTTAGAGGTAAAAGTTGTAGTGGGTCTGTCTAGGATGGGACTACTTAATAGTAGTTCACCTTGTACCATGTTTTACACTTACTAAGGCTAAAACAGCCTTAGTAGCCCAATGTTTTATCCATTGCTGAGCAGTGCTTGCACAGCATCAAGACCATCTCTATTTCTCACTCTGTTTCCCCCAGCAAGGTAGCTAGAGGTGGGCAAGAGTTTGGGAACAGACACTGCAAGACACTGACCTCAGTATGGGATATTCCTTCGGTAGCTAAGTCATACTCAATCCTAGACTCATCAAACTCAATGGAAGCAAGAGTACCAAAGTACCCAGTGAGTCTGTATGGGACCAGCCACTCTTCTGCTGGTAGGAAGTGGTAAGTGCTGGCTCTTCATCACTTGGTTGTTTTTTTTGGTGATTTTTTCTGTTTATCCTCTTTCTTTTAAACTGTGTTTATCTCTACCCTAAGGTTTTTCTTAAGGTTTACTTTTGTTTTTACAGTTTCTCTCTACTTTCATCTGGGGGCATGCTGGAGTGAGCCAGCAGCTGGTGGGTGCTTAATTGTTAATTGAGGCCAACTCAACACAAAAGTGAAAACAGGCTGGGATAAAAAGGTTACATCCAAAGAGATTCTGTTAGAAAGGATGCCAGCCTAGTGTGCTTCAGCTGAGAGAAAAAAGAATTTTAATAAAATTACTAATTTGAAGGAAGCTGTTGGTCCAATGAAAAATAGATTATACAGAACTGTAAAATGATAAAAAATAAATTACATAAAATAAAGAGTGATTAAAAAATAAAGGAAAAACACACAGAGAAATAACAGGCATGGAACTGAAAGAAAGAAATGTGAGATGAACTGACACAGGATCTTGTTTCATTGCAACTTTTCACTATAAAGACTTCTTTCCACTTTCATGCTGATTTAAAATTTATGTAACTTCACTAAATCTCACGGAATTAGAAAAAAACACTGAAGTAATACAGAATCAGTTTAATGCTTTTAAAGGTTAGACAATTTAACATTACAGAGAAAAACATTTTTAGTATTTCTATACTATAGTGTATATGTGTATCATACATATAAAATACATACATACTGCATGTGCACTTAAGTACTAGATGATCTATATACACATTCTGCTTAAATATATAGTCTGTATATATGTAGATAAAAGATATATAGCATGTATCATAATATGTCTGCATATTATAGAAGTATTGTACATAGAAAGAAAAGCATATGTAGATGACAGTCAATTCTGCCTTTGTTTTTGGCTGGGTTTTTCTTCATCATTGTTGTACCAAGACTCTTTTAGTCCCAAATAAATGCATGGCAAATACCATTTATCCACATTTATATAACAGCAAAGAGATTGCGCCTGTCTAGAGAAGGAAGATAAAACTCTCCTTAAAACAGATAAAAGGAAAAGAGTAAGGAAAATGAAAATGAAAGAATCATAAAATCATGAATTCTATCTTCCTTTTCCTTTTGTTTGTTTTAGGAAAAGGAAAAAGAAAAAGGAAGCTGAGATGGAAATGGACAGGAAGGAAAGGGAATTCCTATTTATACTCACTGCTCCTTGTTCTCAACTCTTTCATTAGTCATCAATAATGATCCAATATTGTATCACAGTGTTACCTGTCATATACTGGTGATAGAAATAAGTCAAATTAAATCAAGCACAACCACAAACAAGTAATTGAGGAGAAATAAAACAGAAGACTTACAAGCCATTGATATTGGGTTTTGAATATTTCCCACTTTGTGGATCTTCTGTATATAACTACAAGTTGCAAATGCATCTACACAGAATGCACTGGTTTGGAGAATGACTTCCAGGTTAAAACCCTTGCTTCAATTCTTGCTGGAATGCTAGCTCTAGGGAGCTCCTCCACTGCTTGTTCACTGAGCTACACCAGATCTTACATGACAGGGAAAGAGCAGATAGCCAATTCAATTCTCTGAGGCAACTTCCAGTGATCTCTGCAAAGGCTCTAACAACTGTCTGATTCCTTGTCTTAGGAGACTCTTGAAACCCAGACCACTCAAGCAGTATTAATGTCACCAATCTTTCTAAAAGCAAGACTGTGCTCTTGGAATTGCAGGCGATTTTTAGCCTCTGTTATTTTAAAATCAAGTAAATAAGTAATTCAATAGTTGTTTGCCATAATTACCAGTGTAATAAATAATAACAACTTCTAATAATTATTAGGTCTAACTATTCAATTTTTTTATATTTAATCACTACATTATGCTTGACACAGTATAGTGGTGGGGAGAACATACTAGAAAGTAAATGGTATTATTTTTGTTGGTTTATAATAAAACAAATAAACTGCTTTGCTCTCCTCCCATTTCTGTTTCTCATTATGAAAGAAATCCCTTAAAATCGATATAAAAAGATCTGAGCAGAGGTAATATTTTTCAATTACTTCATATTGGTTCTAGATACAACTAGACACAATCCAAGTTGGCAGCTGCAGCCCAGAGAGGCTGCAATTGATCTCTGAGGATATATTTCAAGACCATAAGCTTGGATATCATCAGTTCAGATTTACTTAATATTGAAATATATCTGTATTACACAGGGACCTTTTGCTTCTGGAGGAATTATTTGAGTGAGGTTTTCCTGGTAAAATCTTGAATGAATGATGAAATTTTCAAAGCATTTCATAGAGCCACAGAATGGGTGAGATTGGAAGGAGCAGCAGGGGGTCATCTGGTCCAATCTCTCTGCTCAAGCAAGGTCATCCTAGAGCACATGTGCCCAGAAGATCTTTGATCCTTGAATGCCTCCAGAGAGAGAGACCCCAAAACCTCTCTGGGCAATCTGTTCCAGTACACAGTTTCCTGTATAGTAAAGAAGTTCTTTTTGTACTTGACATACTTGGCCAGATTAACTCCAAATAGGCTTATAGGCCTTGGCATTCCTTCTCTCATTTCTATTTACTCTAACTATTTAAATTAATTATTTAAATTATTAATTTAAAGATTTTGCAGCAGATTTTCTATAGAAAAAAAGTGGCTCAACTACAGCCTACTAACCACTGAGGACAGTAAATTTCATACTTCTTTGCAGCATTGAAAAGAGTCAAGCTGATATTAAAAGTCTGCACTAAATAATATCTTCTTCAAAGTAAGTTATCAGTCGTATTTGGATATTGAAGTCCCACATAATTTTTTTTTTTTTTAGAGTATTTCCTCTCAGTTTAATTTAAATATGTGATGAGGATGGTCTCTGTCTCTTTCCTTCACACACGCACATTGGACCAATCTTACACTGATATATCCAGGCATTATTTAAATATTGCTATTATTCAGTGTATGCTGGAAGGAAATACTCTATTTTCAAAAATTATATAACTAATCAATCAATCTTATTTCTGATAGTAATTGGCTGGGGTAAAGAGTATGACTAATTTTTTTAAAATAGATGATTGACAACCACTGAATTTTTTTCTCTATATAAAAGTAGAAAACTGAATGACTGTTTTGTTTCTGAAATTCAATAATATCAGATAAAATTTTGCCCACTTCTGTAAGTGGCAGAAATTGTGTCAAGCTTCAGAAGTCCTTTGGTTTTGTTTTCCACAGCTTCCTTGCACAAGCTGAAAATGAACAGAATATTGAAATCAACAGTAAGGTCTAATTACATTAACTCAAACATGAATGCTATTTGATTTTTAATTACAGATCTGACAGAAATTCTATTGCTGCTCCCAGTTGTCTTGCTTTACTTTCATCATATTAGAAAAATATGGACATATTGATGTTTTCCTTCACTGTCTCATTGTGTGCTTTCTCAAAACTCATTAAGTAATTAACCTTTTCAAAACACCCACTTTTAAACTATCTCTGTTCACATTGACTTTTGGGAATTGGGCTATCAAAGAAGTTTTCAAAATCCCAACAAAATGGAATTTGCCTCTGAATAATTATTTCTTGGGGGGGGGGGGGGGAAACTTTGTAATTATTTCCAGTCTTTGTCCAAGCACAACTGCAATATTACTCATTAAAATTCCATGTGCTTTTTGAGTAGTTTTTGTATTTGTTTTACTTTTTCACTCAACATAAACGGAAGAAAATCTATCCTATCTTTTTATACTACGTCTTAAATCTCTTTGAAAACTAAAATTTGTAGTTCTGTGAAGATTGTTTTCTATCCATGAGATTTTTTCAGTTTTCACTTTAACGTTTACTCTTTGAAAAATTTTATTCCACATGTAAAGTCTTCTATAAATCTATTTATCATCTTAATCAATGTCATCACATTACTGCATTAATTTTAATATGTTGTCAGTTTAAGACTATTATAATTTTTATTTTATTGTAATTGACCATAGACAAATTTTTTATTACAATCTCTTTAAATCACCTTTGGAGACACTTTTTTAGCCTAAAATGGAAATAAACTGCCCTACTAGATGACATAGTTTCCTTGTTTATTTCTCCATCCAGAACTGAATGGCCTATTTGAATACATTGTCTTGTATCTCTTGCAAAAGGAGCTTAAAAGTTTCCATAAGTTTGTAAAATCTTCCCAGTTACAGCAACATCATTGAAGCAAACCACAGAGAGACCTACTGCCCTAATTGCCTACCATTTTTCAAAGGTTTTACTGAGTGTCTGCATTTCAAAGTGGAAGCTTGGTTCTGGGTCACACTTTTCCATCTTTGATTCTGCATAATTAGGATTATTCTTTTGTTCCAACTCATTGCCTATATACCTATTTGTATCTCTTCACCAACATAATTTTTCCTTTCAAACTTTGCAAATCCCGGAGAACAAAAATACTTGTTTTCATATATGACTGATACTAAACCCTAGTAACAATTGTCATAGCCATCATTATGTATTTTTCTTTCATGAAAGAAAAAAAAATCTGTTGTGTAGAAATAGCTACTGATTCTATTCTGAATTGGCTTTTCAGAACAATATCCCCTTCTATCCCCCTTCTGTTCCCCCTCTTAATATAAAATCTTCTGGAGATAAGGAGAGACCCTTGGAGATAAAAGTTATAAACCCCCTTGTTTCAGAAAGGAAAGAAGGAGGACTCTGGATGCCTATAAGCAATGAAAAACTATGGAAAGGGTGTAGAGCATGGCCTCTTGGAATATCCTTTCAAGTATGGAAAGAAGAAGAAAATCAGGAGCAATCGACATGAATTCATCAAGACACAACCATGCCTGACCAAGCTGAATGCCAGTGAAGAGGAACTGAGTGCCTCTGTGAATGAGCCAAGAGCAGTAAATTCAATATACACCTTGAGTTTACCAAAATTTATAAAACCGACTGCAATCTCAGGAAGCTAAGGCAGTATGGCCTGGAAAACCAAAATTGGAAGGCACACGAATTGACTAGATTAAAAGGCAGAAATTACTGGCAAATCTCCAGACCTGAAGGTTGTTTTTCTTAAATAAAATAAAATAAAATAAAATAAAATAAAATAAAATAAAATAAAATAAAATAAAATAAAATAAAATAAAATAAAATAAAATAAAATAAAATAAAATAAAATAATAAATAAATTAATAATGTCCACTCATTTTGCATGCTTTAGTGAAGTAATACAGCTACAGCAGCAGACAACTCCTTCAGACAGCAGATGTTATGACTCTAGCAGGCAGCTTATATTTATAATGCCGGAGGTTCTCTGGAGTAGAAAAGGCCTAAATAACATCAGCAACCAGTCCTGTTATACTCGTGTTTCAGAAGCAGAAAAAACATCCTGAGCAGGTGCAGGCTTTGAATACTTAGGTTTAGCTTTACAAAAACTGCTCCATAAATCCATTAGGGTGCTTAGGTTGATCACAATTTGATGGTTGAGAGTTTTGAAGGTAGTCCATGAATGGAAAATTGTGGAAGGATAACAGTTTGTGTTTTGGTTGTGAGTGCTCAAACTTCCTCAGGCCTTCCCAAGCCCTGGAAAATGACAATCAGGCAAGATTCATCTATTCAACAGCCATACCTAATACATAACACCATCTGGGATAAGAAATCCTTTAACAGAGTTCACTCCTTTGGAAATCCAAATCCTTTGATATAACCAGGGGTCGTTTCTAAAATTTCTCAGTACAGTATGATATAGAAAACCTTAAAAGAGAACTTTTGATGTTGTTGTTTTGTTTCTTTTGTTCATGCTGTGCTAATGCCTAAATCAGGGCATTACATTTAGATGGGAAATAGAAGGATAAAATTTATCTCTAACATTGGTATAATCTAGTTCTTTATTTCATTTCCTAATGGTGATGGGGAAGAATTCCAGTTTAGAGAAAGAATACTTTTGTAAATGATGACCCAGCTTTAATTCTAACAGATCTGACTGTAAATAAATTTATCAGCATTTATTATAGACCAAATAATAATTAAAACTAACTTGAGTTTGCTTGGAAATTTTTGAGGAGTTTTGTTTTATTTGATTTTTAATATAATACATGCATAAGATTTTTTATGGTAAAAGTACAGTGAATTCTGACAGCCACTCTTTGCAGCTTTTCATGACTGAAGGCACAATAAAGCAAGGAACTGTCAAGCTATTTTTCCAATAAACTATTTGATAAACAAGCTATTTTTATGGCAACAGATTATTTGCGAAACAGTAAAGATTTATAAAACTGTATTATTTAGCTGTAAATGGTTCCTATGAGAAACTGAAATAAAATGCAGTCTGTGAGTGTTCTTAAACTTCTGTTTTTATTCTATTTTTCATTTGAGTGCAGGAGAGCTCATCTAGGTGAAACATAATCTTTTTTGTGATTGCCTAACTGAAGCTCTTAAATGGGAAAATAAGCAAATGGATTATGAGTATAAAATGAGAAGATAAGACATCTTATCCATGTCCACATGAAAAATGAATACTTTTAATGAAAATATTATTCCTTAAATATTTGTGAGAATAGGGTATTTAGATAGGACTATCCAGAAGATGAATAATAAAATGTACAAAAATTTCTAAGCAGAAATTGAATGCATCCATCTAAAGATAACTTCTCTATTATTTACATAGCTATAATTCTCGATGGTTAGAATACATCCAACAAGTTAACAGGGTTTTTTTGCATTTGATTTTGAACAGTAGATAGGAGAGGAGAGGCTCCCTATTTATGAACCAGTACACAGTGAAAATACTCATTTCACAATGCCAAATAAGGCAGTTTTTTCATAAGTATCTGCTGGTTTTTTTTTTTTTTTATAAAAACCTGCTTTGTTTGATAACTATGAAGGAACCACTAAACTCAAGCTGCTATGTTTTTATAAAGTTGCCTGCTATAGTTTTTATGAGCCCAAACTCTGCTTTACGAGTATAATAAAAGGCAACTAGCATTCATGTGTGTGTTTGATTTGTTCAGTGCAGGCAGTGTAATGAAGTCTACAGGAGTTCTTTTTGTACAGCTGAGTGGCTGTGTTCTTTTTACTCCTTATTTTTTTCTTATTATGACTTTGAATAAACAAAAAATACATAGAAATATTGAATAGCAAAATTTTGCTATTATATTACTTTTAGGCAATGTAAAGGCAATAAATTCCAAATTGCTGTGTACTGGAACAGTTTGTCCAGAAATGTAGAGTCCCCCTTCACTGGAGAAATTCATCAACCATCTGGACACAATCCTGTGCAATGTGCTCCAGGATGACCCTGCTGGAGCAGGAAGGTTGGAACAGATGATCCCTTGTGGTGCCTTCCAACCCGACCCATTCTCTGGCTCTGTGATATGTGTGCATGTGTGTACACTTGTGCATGCCCACACACATGTGCACTCACATTTACAAGTGTTTGGAAGCTGACTTCCCATAGATGAGAACCGACAAAAACTAGGATTAGGGATAGGCTTGTCAAATATGCCAGGTCCTGCAAATCAACACAGCCAGATGAAACCAAGCTCTATGTGCCTCTCTTTCTTCCAAATTGCAGTGGCGTGGTAATGCATCAGAAGAGCAGCATAAGGGGAGGTGCTGTGTAGAAGAACTGGAGTGGCAGAAAATAATCAGTTATTTAGAAGTACTTTTGGGCACAGTGAATGAGGACAATATTATTGAATTCATTAAGCTATGATTTAATTTCTTCTGGGCAAGCAGGGGGTGAAACCAGTGGGTAGACCAAATAATGGTCTCAGATCATGAGAATTTCAGCTTTATTTGAACTAGGAACTGATAGCTGTGGATTTCAGTAAAGAAAGATGGCAATTTTTCCCTGTTTGTGCTAAACAAAAGAGAAGTAATTCCATCCGCACAAACTCAAATATGTAATTTCCAAATGAAACTAATAAATATGTAAATAAAACCTTTTCCTTTGGAATAACAGGAGGATACTGCTCATGTTCTTTTACAAACTTTGCCAAATATTTATTGCTTCTCTGAGACAATAGTTATGGTTTCAGCATTAGGGACAATAGGATGTTAACATTTCAACCCTAACTGATTTATGCATTTGAGAAACAATGAGACACATAATTGCTGTCTGCAAGAAATCGTGAATCCTGGTTAAAAAAGAGATTTGGTCTTCCCCATGATGTCTCATAATCCATCCCACAATCCAGTATGTAGAGACTACAATTACTCTGTATGATAAAATTCCTTACTATTGATATCATATTAATATGGAAACAAAATTTAATAACATCATTGCAACTTATTTGTTCTTTTCCCATTACCTTTTGATTCTACCCCTCATTGATGATTCAATGTTTATTTTGGACTATTAGTTTTGTTAACTAGTAGTAGTTAGAATTTAAATACTGAGATAATGACACAAATTGAGAAAGTTTAATGGTGGGAAACATTTATATATAAAAATATGTCTAGGAAATAAAGTTGATAGAAGAGAGACATAAAAATAACCTATACTAAATCATATGAAAAAGAAATTATAAACAGAAACCATGCACATCAGTTAAGGGACTGTAATGAGTAAATTGAATGAAAATAGCCAACTTTCAGTAAAAAAAAAAAAAAAAAAAGTCAGAAACTGAATCTAAATACCTCTTGAAACATAAAATCACATTATAAATGCCTTAATTTCAATCCTAAAATACATACCCTAAAACACTTGCTTTTTATATTGGGTGTACTTAACTCTGTTTTCAAGAGTTATTAGAAAGCTTCTTCAGCAATGCTTCCACTAAATTTTGCATCAAACAAAATTTTACAGAAATAGGTATTTAATCTATATTATCAGGGGAGTTTATGCACTATTATAATACACTTAATTAAATGCATATTTAAATAGTACATATTAAAGAAGTTGTCCTGAAATACTTGGCCAGAGGCTAAGCCCCCAGCCAGTTGCTCGCTTACTTTCCTAGCTAGAGTAAAGACACCCCTATGGGAGCATGAGCTGAAAACTCACAGGAGATATAGACAGTTTGATAAGTGAGGGAAGCTTCACACACATGCAAATCAAAGAAAGAATTAATTCACTGCTTCTTATCAGCCAGCAGGTGTCCAGCCACCACTTGGAAGGCAGGACTTCAGCTTGTGTGGCAGGCACGAATGCCATAACCATGAACATAATCACTTCCTCCTGAGATTTATAGTTGAGCATGATGTGGCACAGGATGTGGCACATCCCCCTGGTCAGTAGGATGTTTTTCCCCTTTGCATCTTGTGCAGCTCTGGCCTACTCACTGCAGGGTGCACTAAGAAGCAGAAGGTCCTTGACGCTGTGCAACAACCCTTCAGCAATAGCTAAAACACTGGTGTATTGTCAGCTTTGCTTTTGTGATAAGTACAAAGCTGAACAGCATACTGGTGCTATGAAGAAAGCTGATTAACCCAGTACAACTACTGGGAGCTTAAGGAAAAAATTCAAGGACACACTACTGTGTGGCATGTTTGAGAAATATTAACACCTATCTACTATACAACTACTCTTAAAACATATAGACTCGTGGCTTTAAAGGGATAGATGAGCTGGGAACTACAAGGTGAAGATTCTCATTTTACAGGCATGCCTAAGGAAAATAAACAGCATTTTTTGCAATTTTTTTTTGGTTGTCATGGATACAAGACACAGTAAGGACTCTTTCCATAACTTGCAATTGGACAAAAAATCAAAAGGGTCAATGAAAGAGACAGCTACAAAAGACAGTGATAATAACAAGCATAAAAGCAGACTGAATCTTAAAATCAGTGACCTTGTTTGCAGCCATGCATCATTCAGAGCTTTACATTCTTATTATTTCAGACTTGTGACCAACCTGAGTTTGTAAGACACATTTCCTTTCAATTCTACTCAGTATGTCTTGTAGGTCTTTATTCTTCTTTGATGTCTATAGAAATGCCCTTCCTCCTGACTATTCAAAGAGCAGCATTGGTTGTAAGGCTGGGGACATTATTTTGCTAGAATTATCAAGAAATTTATTTCAGTTCAGGAATTTGTGAATTCTCTGTGCAGGAAGTTGTCCTTGAAACCACCATAACATTAGGAATTTAAATTAAGACCTTGAGTCTGGAGCAGAGGGATTTTAACATTGGACCAATAGAAACTTCATGTAGTTCAAGGATCAGAAATGCAAAGGCACATACCACCAAGGGGATCTGGGAAGGATCTGGCTGAAAAGCATCTCTGATGCAAAGAAAAAGGGAAACACTAGGCTGAATATGAGCCCACAGTTGTGCTTTTATCTTAAATAAATCTTGCCCCTCTGTGATATAGTGGAGAAAATATGATCAGGCAAATGAATATTGTTATTCCTCTTTATTCAGTGCTG
The DNA here is from genome assembly GCF_903797595.1 of Erithacus rubecula. NCBI lineage: Eukaryota > Metazoa > Chordata > Aves > Passeriformes > Muscicapidae > Erithacus > Erithacus rubecula. Next base: position 51,664,949 of record NC_136658.1, on the reverse strand, counting down.
GTGAGGTTGCACCTCAAACAGAACATTCAGTTTGGGTCACCTCCAAAAGAATGTGGAGAAAGTGGAGGACAGCAGGATGATCTGCAGATTGGAGGATGAAATCTAAATTACCTCTCCCTACAGTTAGATAATCTTCTGAAATACTGAATTAACTCAAGATAGAGTTTTATATAAGCATTTTGAATAAAATAACATAGATTCATCTTCTTAGGAAGATATATATCTATGGGAAGGAAGGAAGGAAGGAAGGAAGGAAGGAAGGAAGGAAGGAAGGAAGGAAGGAAGGAAGGAAGGAAGGAAGGAAGGAAGGAAGGAAGGAAGGAAGGAAGGAAGGAAGGAAGGAAGGAAGGAAGGAAGGAAGGAAGGAAGGAAGGAAGGAAGGAAGGAAAGGAAGGAAGGAAGGAAGGAAGGAAGGAGGAAAGGAAGGAAGGAAGAAGGAGGAAGGAAGGAAAGGAAGGAATGAAGGAGGAAGGAAGAAGGAAGGAAGGAAGGAAGGAAGGAAGGAAGGAAGGAAGGAAGGAAGGAAGGAAGGAAGGGAAGGCAGGAAAGGGAAGGGAAGGAAGCGAAGGAAGGAAGGAAGGAAGGAAGGAAGGAAGGGAAGGAAGGAAGAAGGAAGGAAGGAAGGAGAAGGAAGGAAGGAAGGAAGGAAGGAAGGAAGGAAGGAAGGAAGGAAGGAAGGAAGGAAGGAAGGAAGGAAAGGAAGGAAGGAAGGACAGGAAGAGAAGGAAGGAAGGGAAGGAAGAGAAGGAAGGAAGGAAGGAAGGAAGGAAGGAAGGAAGGAAGGAAGGAAGGAAAGGAAGGAAAAGGAAGGAGGAAGGAAGGAGAAGGAAGGAAGGAAGGAAGGAGAAGGAGGAAGGAAGGAAGAAGGAGGAAGGAAGGACGGAAGGAAGGGAAGGAAGGAAGGAAGAAGGAAGGAAGGGAAGGAAGGAGGGAAAGGAAGGAAGTGAAGGAAGGAAGAAGGAAGGAGAGGAAGGAATGAAGGAAGGAAGGAAGGAAGGAAGGAAGGAAGGAAGGAAGGAAGGAAGGAAGGAAGGAAGGAAGGAAGGAAGGAAGGAAGGAAGGATATTTGTAATAAATAACCTTTTTAGATATTAGCTGCTTTGCTTATTTAGAAGATTACCTGATAACTAAGAGCCAGAGAGCTCCAGAGCCTATAGAGCTCTGGAGTTGGTGCCTATAGAGCACTGGGGGTCAGAAAGAACCCCACACTTCTTTGTTATTAATTGCAGTAAATTATATTAATTTATCCAAGTAGAATCTATTTTGTTTGTGATGGCAATTAGTGAGTGATTGGCTTATCTGACCCATGGGCTTTTTTAATTGGGTTTTTCTCCCCCTCTCATATTGATGAGTGGAAGAGATACAGTGCTTTGATGGGCACATGAAATCAAAAGTCAACCCATCATACTCTTCTATTTCATTGTCTTTGCCTGCTACTACCCTGCAAGGCTTATCATCACTGTCTAGATGGCTAATCTCTTTACATCTTATTTAAATAAATTGATAACCCAGAGATAACTACAACCATACAGTAAAGTGTGGAACTTCTTTGGTTCTATGTTGTGGAATTAATTTCCATTTCATCAGAAGTACAATCAAAAACTTGCTTTTATGGAGGTGGATGTAGAAAATTAAAGAATTTTTTGCCTACATAAATTACAAAAGGAAGTGTTGAGTTGGAAGCAAATGACAGAACATTTCAAATGTCATAAAACTTAGCAAGATATTTATAGTGCATAACATGGGGTACTTAAACCAGGAATTAATCTAAGTAATTAAATAAGCACATCATATAATCTAGAGAGATGGAAGAGAAAGTCTCATGGAAAGGGTGATAGAAAGCAGAATAATTTCTAATCACATTAATTTATACAGTTCATAAGCCTTAATATCTGACATGACTTAAAATAATGTAGTTCCTATTTTCAATCCATCAGTCTGCCAATGCCCAGTTAAAAGCACCATTTTTCCTCATGTCAATAACTGTAATGCCCAATTTATTGTGTTGGTCTTACACTTTCAGGATTCACACTATTTAACAACAAAAATTTATTCTATAAATATCTGATAAAACCAAACTACAGTCAAAATTATATTTACTTCATATATATATATATATACAGGTCTGTGCAAGTGTGTGCAACTGATCAGAAAAATCCCTAGCATGGAAGAAGGCACAGAGGAGATGTGCACAAGCACCTGCAAAGCACAGTGTAGAATATGGGGAGTGAGCACAGCTGTTGTAAAGAAAGAGCAAAGGGACCAGAGGGTGGCTAGAAGATTTTAAATAAATGCGTCAGCTGTCTCTTAATCAGCTGGGTGGAGCAGCTGGTTGTGTAAACACCCTTTGCTAAGTGAATCAAGAACAGCTGTGAATGTCCTCCTGGTTGAGACAGTCCAATATGGGAGAGATGCATACATCTCAGCCAAACCTAAAGCACAAAAAAAAAAAGAGTGAATAACAAAATACATTTTGAAAAGAGCAACAGGTTTGAGTTTCTGTGTTCCTTCTGACTAGGGCTACTCAGTGATGTGATAGAGAGAATGTAGGGATTGGTCATGGGAATCATGCTTACACTGTGATCTAACAGCATAAAGCAAGTGCCATGAAGTGTTTATGCTGTGGTTTCATTACAATGTTGTATTACTATTAAATCGAGTGAAGCATCAAGTATTTTCAAATAAATAAATTTGGTGTGATTCCCTTTGTGAAATATCTAGAAAAACACGGTCAGATAATATTGGGCTCTGACAACATATTCATGTTCCCTTTAGGAAAAGCAAAATTAATGTGACATTAATTTCATTAAACCAAATATTTAGAGAAATATGGGGTTTTTTGCAAGAGCTGTTTCTTAAACATTAGAATTATTTTTTGCTGTTATCTCTCTAGCTTTAAAATTCCCTTTTCACTTTTCACTATGACCGTTAAGCATTTTTTCATATAAAACATATTAAGGCCCTACTTCTTATGTATAACCACATAATTTTCACCCAAAAGTTCTTATATTAATTTCAGTATGCATATATGATTTGTTGGAAAAATATTATTGTTTGTATTTGATTGTAAGGATATAGTTATGGACTTTTCCTTTCCTATTATGTTCTTAATATTGTATTATACTTTTTGCAGGCTAAGGAAAAGCCATCTAAACTGTACCTTTTGTAGCATCTGGTTCCCTTTAAACTGCATCATTTTCCTGGAGTTAGATTATATCTTTAAAAAAGAATCAAGCATAAATAGAGCTTTCCTTTTCATCTCCCCAAATAGTTATCTATATGTTAAATATTTAAGTCTGAGGATAAACATCTATTTTGCTTTGGATTAGTGGAAAACCTTACTGAATATTTTAAAGCTTTATTTTAGCAAATTTCTTTAAAAGCATGAAATTTATGACAAATAATAAAAAAAAAATTCTGTTGAAGGCTTACTCTGGAACTAAGCGTTCATGAGTATAGTTTTATGGCTTAGACATGTTGAGATTTATATTTAAGGACACCTTATCTATGTTCATAAAAAACTACTTTTTTATCTTTTTTCTAATACAGAAAATGATGTATATTTTACCATTTTATGTCAGTTGAAATGGGCTATTTTTAAGATGGTTAATTTCCTATTACTGCTGCATATTGTCTCACAGAAATTTTTGATTATTTGAAGGTTTCCTTCTGCTCTCCATCCCTTTCTTCTAGTTTTCTTCTAGGGGGCTGGATACCCCAGGAACAATTTGTCTTATTATTTAAAACTGAGGCAAATAATGCATTATTTACCTTATCCATTGTCACTATGCTTCATCCCACATGCAGTGAAGGATGGAGATTCTCTTTAGTGCTCCTTTTTTTGCTCATGTATTTATAAAAATGTTTTTTACTGCCTTTTGCCACAGTAAAGTATTGACATAACCCTTAGAACAGATTCCTAGAAAACTAATTTTGAAGCTATCATCTATGCTATTAACTCACAGTTGTGGATGCTGCACAGTCTGAAATGAAAGCTATTAATCTAGTGATTTCTGTGTGCAAATCATGATATATGATTACTGAAGTCTATCAATGTTACAATAAAACAATTAACTGTAACAGCCTGCCAGGGAATGTCATGGAAATAAAGTGGTAATATAAATAGAAAATTGGTAACAAGAGGAAGCACCTCATTCTCCTGCCTCAGCATGAATGTCCTTCTGGAGCAGTCCTGAAGAGCATAAAAGCATGCACTTGTGAAGAATCGATAAACAGAAATAGATCAAATCAAACAAGTTAGGAAACAAACTGATTGCAAGCCTAGGGTGAAACAAAGCGACAGAAAAGCTTTAGTCAGGAGAAGCTGACATGGGTGTTCCCATTTGTTCTGTTAGAAAATAAAAACAGGAGTTAAAAGTTCAGGGACTAGCCCAGTGGTGAGATCAATATCAATTACAGAGGAGATGGCTTGGCTAAGAGACTCACATCCCATGCTAAGACACCAAAGCAGCAAAGAAAGGATCTGTTAAATATAAATCAATAACTGAATTTTAATTCTTGCTTTTTAGTGGCTTTTTACAACTGAAAATGACTGTGGGCTCATGACTGTTTTCAGGCCATCTGGGGCTGTCCACTCCAGCAGTTCTGCAGCAGCACTGATGTCCAGCTCCATCTCAGCTCTGCCTTGCCCAACCATGGAAGAGTCTGACTGCATTGGGGTCTCATCCACTTGCTGACATCCCAGAATGGCCCCACCCCATCCCCATTGTCCCACTCTTTTGTCTGACCCTGTTTTCAGTCACTGAGCCTGAACCTGAGCTCCTATCCTGGAGTAGCCTTGGTTTGGCCACATCCCCCCTTCAGTGGACCACAAGAGAGATTAAGAAACTTATGGTCTTTCTTATAGTCTAAACACTAGAAACTAAACCAACAAACAAAAACTACAGCAAAACAAAACAAAAACACCAAAAGAAACACAAAAATACCCCATAAAAAAGTAGAAATTATAAAAAATATGAGAAATAATTTACATCACCATTCCTCCTACCCATATATCTACAGCTTTATTCTATTGCTCTGAAGTAACAGCATGTAGTATTTTTATTCACAAAGTAGAAGACAGCAAAGCTATGAGAACTTCGAATGATCAAATGAACAATTTCAAATGGGTATTTTTGGAAGCTTTTTACTGTACTGATTAAACTTCAGACTTTGTAATGTATCTTAAAGGAAAGCATTTTTCTGTATTAGCAATGCTTTAACAACAACAATGAAAACTTGTGGATATTTTCCTCTTTAGTAGATTATTTAAACACACAAGAGAGAGTAGTAATATATTGTAGTATATCAGTAAACGTTTGCATAATTTATATTAGGTATTCAAAATTTTTATTAAAAAATGCTGTGGTTGCAAAATCAATATGTAGAAGAGCCCAGGTGCAATCCTGTCAATATTTCTTCAGTTCCTTTGTAGCAAAGCTGTTAGTATACAGCCTTTAGTCATATTATTTTTACTATAGCATCATTATCCTATACCAGTTATTCAATAAGTTAAAAGTGTGTAATCAGGTCACTAGAAAACACCAATTGTTTAAAATTAGTTATTGTCAGTAGAATAGTTATAGATCTCAGAAGATGAATGAAAGGAACAGCAGCAGAATTATTTGTTTTTTAGACTGTGGAAGCTGACTATTGTAACAAAGGATTGAAATCTTCTGTCTCCTCTGCCACGAATCTCTTAGAGAGAAATATGGAGCAATTCAGTCTTCTGTGTGCGTGTTGGTTTTTGTGTTTGTTTGGGTTTTTTCCTATTTTACTTCTTTCTTATGCTAAGGAATAATATATAAGAAATAAATAGTACTACTACTACTACATAAACCTAAATGGTTTCCAAAATCTTATTAATTATGTAATAATGTGCATGTTCAATTCACAAGAAGTGTTGATACAGGTATTATCATAGTATAAGTTTGCCAGAGCCAAGCAGATCCAGTGATTCATTTTAATGGATTTTAATGGATTTAAATTAATGGTACTGATAACCTTCAATAAGCACTTCCTTACTCACACCAGTATTTTTCACTTTGACCCTGAGATAGTATTTATTTTTGTTTTCCTTCAAAATTTTGAGTCTTCAAAACATAAAAGAAAAAACAAATTGCAATTCAACTTTCCTGTTCTGCAAAATGGGTTATCTGTTAAGAAAGTTGACATCACCTTATGCAGTATAAATGACCTAGATTGCAAGATCACACCATGCCAGTAAAAGATTGGTATGAGTAATAGTAGTAGAAATTTTATTTTGAAAATGTCAATATATAGGGAATGTAACATTTTGATTTTTTTTAAAGAGGTAAATGGATTCTGTTAACAATTAGATTTCCACTTGAGACAGTGGTTTGACTCTGTTCTGTCCACAGGAATTTATTTGCAATTGCAAGAGTTTAAGCAGGATTTAGGTTTCAAACAGCTCTTTAAAAGCACATTTTAAAAAACCCAAATTAAAAAAAAACTCTTTTTCTTTTCTACATTTGTGTTAAATATTTTGCTGTCATTTACCTACAAATCTCTTTTAATTATGATTAACAACTTGATTAAGCTATGAGTTTTGCTCTCAGCCTTTTCAGTCATGGTCTCAAAGAAGAGAAAGTTTTCCTCAGGCAAAACATAAAACCCTCAGACACCCATAAATAAAAAAAAAACACAAGCAGACTTGGGGCATGGCACTTCTAATATAAGAAAAATAAGTCTAACTTCCTTATCTTCCTAGAGCCAAGAGCAAAATATGTTTCACAGAAATATATCATTCATATTTCTTGGAGTACAACGTCTTCACTGTTGCAAGAATAATGAATTAGTGATTTTGTGCTTCCAGATGGAGGAATTCCAAGACTGATCATGAAAAACCACAACCAAAAAGAAAGGTGGAAAGGAGGTGAGGAAACCTGGCTGCATTTTCTTGAGATGTGAAAAAAATCATGTTTTCTCACAGTCTTTGCAAAAAAAACAAAAACCTCACCAGCAAGGGAGCAGAGAATTTTCTTTTCCCCTTGGTAAGTGAAGCATACTACAGAAAATATGAGGATAGCTGCTCTTACCTATTAAAGAATAAGTGCATTACTTGCTATGATAATTTATTTGAATATTTTCAAAACAAAATTGAACTAATTAAGAACAACATTAAAACCACAACTCCACAGAGTTCTTTTTATTTGAAAAAAATAATAGCAATTCCTGACTTAACAATGCCTGAATTATTCCTACCAAATAGAAAATTAGTTAGTTCCATTGGACAAATTATATTCATAATTATGATTTTTTTTTACATGTGATAAAATCCTGTTTCATTTCTATGAAAACAAGCTGTGTACTAGCAGAAAATACAACAGGAAGATAACGGGGTTATATTAAGCAAATTATTCTGTTTCTGAATATTTTCATAGTCTGGTGAAGTTTTATTTGGTGCTTGGCCCCAGGCAGTTTTAGCACTCTTGGTACAGCAATATTTTAACTAACAGCAATAATATCAATAAGAATAAAGATATTTTCTTTCATATGAAAAATTCTATGTATTTATATCTGTATTATACATAACATAGGACAGCTGTAGAGCAGCTAAGTGCAACTGAGTTTCCCCAGATTTCTTCAGAACTTCTTCACAAAAGAGAACCCTTTTGGTTTGCCAGGTCTTTGAATATCTACATTACATTATATGTCTCATGACTCTTGTCTAGAAAGCTTCATTTGTCAGAACTTGGCAGCTCATACAGTTTTAAGAATATTTCTCTTTTCCTAGTGTAGAACATTACTACAACCATTTTGTGAAGTAGTACTAATAGATTTGAGATACTGTTAAGAGGATAACTTCTTAGATAAATTTAGGAACTGAGAGTAAAAGGGTGAGGTTAGCTCTTCTCAGAGGTCTCATCACTCACATGCAAGAAGCAGGAAGGGGAAAGCAGAGTGATTTGCCTATAGTTAAGAGCACTGAGGACCAAGGAAAAGTAGTATGACATAGACATGAAGACCTGAAAGGGTTTCAGAACAGTAAAAAACCCACTATTAGGAAAAAAAGAAGGATATTGTGAGACTGATTGAATAACAACAAAGAAAAGTTAATGAAAAGCACACAAAATTATGTAAATATGGGGAAATTCATCTTTTGCACATAAAGTTATGTGATCTACACTAACCATTTTCATTCTGAAAAAGTTTGTGCTGGTTATGACAGATAGTTCTAAGGAAATATCAGCTCAGTGTTCAGTAGATATTTAAAACAGAAAAGTTATTATTTTTATGAAAGGAAATATGAAGGTCACCTTGTGAGGGATAATTAAGTAAGCTGTAAATGAAATTTAGAGAAGATAAATGAAACTGAAGTTCGACAAATACTGTTATTTGAGAGGATGAATAGGAATTAGTGAATACTGTTCAGACAAGAATTAAGACACCCTTGGATCTGCCCCTTTCACTGCCATAGCTGGGTGTAGACTTGGCTTCTGTGGCATGAGAAAGTGAAAGGCTACACTCCAGAGAGTTCAGGTGGTAAGTCTGGTGGAATATCACCAGTGATTGTGCAGGTTTCAGCAGACCAGTGAAGCTGACACAGTCGTGCAGTGCTGGTCCTGTCACTGTCATATATAATCACCGGGAGAAAATGGAAGTAGACTTTCTAAGGCTTCGAATTTTTTTCTTTAGTACAACACTGAACAACAGAAAAATAATAAAAAATAAAGAAGCAACCAACCAAAACCACCAAACAATACAAAACTAAAATGTCAACTGTTTTGTCTCAAACTCATTTTGCCTTTTATATCTTGTGACTATGTCTAAATAAAAGTCAGAGGAATTGAGAAAGAGATTTAAGGCACATAGAATTATTTTATTCATTAAGGGACAAATGCTTAAATTTTACTAGTACACATGCGAAACAAGTTATCATTTGTATTTGAAAAAAAATGTTTATTAAATATATTGCAAATTCAAGACCATCCTGATTTTTCTCCTTCTTTAGTAGATTTTTTCACACTGCACTTTAAAATACTTCAATATCAGTCAAACTATTAACTGATTTTTGAAATGGAGATTAAATTCCTTTGGAAGACTGTCACAAGACTGATTTTGAAACACTATATTTAAAAAACAAATAGAGGAGAAAAATCTTGTTGAATAACTGAAAGAACTAACCAGTTCACCTACATTTTCTCTGTGTGAAGATACTAATTAGTCAAGTGTTTGGTCATAAACTTGAGAATGAAAAGATTTTAAATTTCAGTCTGAATATGCAACCAAACTATGACTGCTCTATCTCTATTTATAGGTATGAGATAATCATAATACATAATGTATAGGTATGCTATATATCACTTTGTACAAGCATTGTGGAAGCTGCATGTGAGTAGTGCATTCAAGTAATCATAGCTTATATGAATGCTGATCACAGAATCATAGCATAGTCTCAGCTGGAAGGGAACTCTTTAGGTCCCTAGGCCAACCTCCTGCTCTAAGGTGACACAGACATTGAGATTGCTCAGGGCCCTGAACATTTGAGTTTTGAGTATCTACAAGAATGGATACTCCATGGACTCTCTAGGAAGCCCTCGGGAGCATTTGATTACCTGCCTGAAGAATTGTTTTTTATACAGTCATAGTCTCTTGTGATCCAGCTTGGGACATTTGCCTCTTGTGCTTCAGCTGTGCTTATCTGAAAGAGTCTGGCTGTTTCTTTCTCTATTCCTCTCTCAAACACTAAACAACTGCAGACAGGAAAAAAAAAAAAAAAAAAAAAAAAGACACCTCCCTCCCCCCCCCCCCAAAAAAAAACAAACCAAAAAAGCCCACAACAAAACAAAAAACCACAAAACACAAACAGTACTCCTGGAGTCTTGCTTTCTGTAGGCTGAGCAAACTCTGTTCTCTCCTACTCTCCTCATATTCCATGTGCTTCAGTCCTCTGATCTATGGCCCTTCACTAGATTCACTCTAATATGCCCATGTCTTTCCCAATTAAGAAGACCAAAACTGGACACTCGAGGTGAATTCACTCTAGATGCTGGGAATTATCACTTCCCTTGACCTGCTGCCCTCTTCTCTTATAACCAAGATTGTTGCTAGCCTTCTTTGTTATAGGGGCACATTGCTGTCTCATGTTCAATTTCATGCCAGCCCAGACTCCGAGGGCTTTTCTGCAAAGCTTGTTTCTAGTCACTCTAATTTCAGACAGTTCTGTTGCTTGGAGGATATTTTGTGGATTATTCTGACCTTAGTTTAGGTATTTGCCTTTGTAGAACATTACAACACTCCTCAGACCATTTCTACAGCATGTACCAGATTGTTCTGAATGGCAGCCCCATCGCTCCAACTCATTGTGTGCTTTCTGCAGCTCTATTTAATTGAAAATTGGCTGAAGATCCATTCTGTCTCCCCATCCCAGTCTTTAACAAAATCATTGAACACCACCAGCACTGGGATTGAACTCTGAGGGAAGTCACTAGTAAACAGTCCATCTTTCAGCAATTCAAGAAAAGTTTCTCAAATTAATGACTGTGAATATGTCCCTACCAACTGAATGCAGAGCTTGCTTTCAATGAAGTCTAAATGTATGGAACATATGATTCTCTGACTCAGTACTAAGATGAATTTAATTTGTATTTTTCTATGTACTTCATGTGCTTGGTTGTTCAGGACTTTAGCATTTGAAGCCACTTTATAGATGGATTTCTAAAGAAGAAAGTTTTAAAAATGCATCAAATGAACAAAAGACACCCAAAGTGAGTCAGAGTAACTAAATGGCTGCGCTAGATACGTCTTCCCTTTCTGGATCATATGAAAATATGAAGCAGACAAAGATGTCAAATTAGTCAAGGGTTTGAGGAGACCCATTATCATTTTACATGTGGCATAAACTAAGTATGGTGGACATAAAGTAATACATTTTCAGTGCTATAAAATGTCATCCCAAATCCTCTGACAATCATAGCCACCATAAGGGAAAATATCAGTATTTTCCATTGCCGTTGCTAGTTTTAGGAATTAAACTCTTAGAAAAGTAGCAAGAAGCTAAGAGTCCTGTTGGCTTAGATTTCTTCCCCTTAATTTCTGTCTTCATCCTTCGAAGGTAATGACATAAAAGTACAGTGTGACTTATTTCATCATTACTTCTTCAGCAACACAAATTGCCAAGTCTCAGAATTTAAAGCTATATAAAATCATGCTAAATGGCTAAGAAGAATTTAGGTCTTTTTAACTGCTAGAAAGAGGATCAATGTTGCACTTGAAAACAATGTGCACTTGAAAACAAATCCCAATGACAAATTTTAAAAGGTCTATTATTGAAATATGCAAATATTTTAATGAAAACACTAAATAAAAATGCATAAGGTACAATTAAAGCATGAAAGTAAAAATTAATTGATCTATCAATTTGTCAAATTTCTACTTTACTGTAGATAAATTTGTATAATTAAAATCCTTGTCTTAAATTCCATCTCACTTTAGCCATGTGTAAGAGGCAAGCATGGCAGCAGCTTATTAGTCCAAGTTCCATTTCAATAAAAATAGAGTGACTGGCACCTCCAAGGGTCAATTTAAAAAATTAATGAGGCAACCTACTCCTTAAAGTTAAAAAGTCAGGCAAACATCCAACAGTTTTAGGGTGATAGTATGTGAGTTTTTTTCCCATTGTTTTTAAAGGTATTTGATATTAATCCTATCTAAAACTAATGATGGTGTGGCACGTTCATTCCTGGATGAGAAAAAGAAATAAGAATTAATTCTGAGGCACATCTGAGGCTTCAACATAGGGATATTTTTGCCTCAAAGTGAGACATTGCTGTTTTTGCCCCTGTAGTTGAAAGTGTTATATGCCAGGTGAAAACACTGTGAAAATTGCATGGATATTGCAATTGCAAGAATAGTGCATGCAATATGCCTAGAAGTCATTGCACTGGATTCCAAAATAATTTAAGTGCCAGCTTGCATTACACAAAGATCATATCATGCTGTAAATCACTTATTGTAGTTTTTCATCCAATCACACTGAAAAAGAAGTCTGTGTGCTAGAATATAGGTAGCCACAATAAAGGGTGCATACTGGATGTTTTTTAACATCTCCAGAATTTCAGGACACACATACTGTTATCTCAAATCTTGTACTTCTGAATGTCATCTTCACCTTTATTGTCTTTTTTAATATTTTCTTTTTCAGCAAACAATGGTTACATCCTTCACTCCAGACGTTCCAGTCCTTTAAAGCAAATAATCATCTAGATTTGGTGGTTTGGGTTTTTTTCAGCTTTTCAAAGTATTCTAAAAATCACAGGCTCAAGGTCAAGAACCCCTTATGAGCCTGTATTTGAGATGCATATAATTTGCTAATACATGTACTGCTCCATACAAAGTCTGTCTAAGAAGAGCATATCACAGCCCGTGATCTTCTCTGGAGAGATCAGGGAAAACAAGGCAGAAGACAGGTGTACCTTCTATTCAGTTTCCATATCCTGGCATGAAAGGTGAAAAGCTGCAAAGCTTAAAACAAAAGCAGACCTTTTCAAAGCTGTGTGTAACTGGGTGAGATTATTTCTAAGAATTCATAATTTCTAGAACCTCCCCAAGTTCCAAAAGATGCAAGGATGCCTGATAAAAATTAAATGACTCTAGGAGTTTTGATGAATTCTGAGAATTGAAGCAGTTTATTGATTTATTAATGACATGCAACTATCTATCCATTAGCTATATATTCAGAATCAATATCCTTAATGTAACAAAAAAATCAGTTATCACTTAACTAGAAAACGCTAATAAACACCTTCAAATATATAAAAAGCCTTGTAGGGCTAATCCAAGTATTTACACCTACACATATGCACATACATCCCCTGGATGTAGGAGTTGTCATCACCCCTTCTCCTTTTTTGCATATCACTGCAGGTGCACCTGCTGGTGAGGCGACTTGAGATGTGTCCCATACCCTGAGATGGGGTCCCATGTGTTTCTCCCACTCTGCCAGCCCACTGCTGAATTCTGGCTGTTCCCAGTGCCCCATGGCAGGCTGCCCTATATGGTCTGGACAAGGGCAGGATCCCCAGGGGACACATTTTTGTAGGTAGATGCTGCTTCCCCTTCACTGTCTCTTGCTATATCACAAATGCATCTCTTCTCTCATGTTTCTTTTAAGATTGACTTTTTCTGGTGTGTCTGTAATTTCCTGGTGGATGCTTAATCCTGATAATGGTCATATTCTTCTCAACCCTCCTCAGACACTTTTGTGTGTCCTGTGCACACCCTTGGTTACACTCACACACTTAGCTGCTGCTGACTGGACCATTCAACAGTGGTGGGGCGTGTGGGTGCCTCCATAATTTGCCTCCTCCTCCATGTGAATATTTCTTCTCACAGTCAGGGAATGTTTGATGGGGGCCAGCAGAATTATAGGAGCAGCTACACTTGGTTTGAGAATGTTTACAAAAAGTGTACTGCTCTACCAGAAAAGGAACTCCCTTGCCTGGCAGCACAGCTCCTCAACCACAGTACTACTTCAGCAAAAGAACTGTGTTTTCTGCCCCAGCCTCACATCAGGCATTTCAGGCAATGTGTGATCTGGAGAGCTCCGTCTCCCATCAGCAGATGAGTGTGGCTGGAGGCCTCTGGCATGGCTGGGCAGTGACTGCAGCAGCTGCAGGGGAATGAACTCCTCAGTATGTGTCAGCACCATGACTGGGGAGGATTATACTAGTGCACTAATGAAACTGGGGCTGAAAGGATCTTTTTGTGCTCTTCTGCACCAGATACTGAGTCTGTTTATATGCCTTTATTGGGTCCTCTGGGATTGTTGGAAAGGAGCCCTTCCTTCTCACCCTGACTAGGAAAACTGCCCTGCAAATTGCTGTGCCATGCCCCCACTGCCGTGCCATACCCTCCCTGACATGCCTTGCTGGTGTGCCATGAATTTAGACATGTTTATATTGTTGATCTGCTCTGTTGTTGACGCTGTGTTTCACCCTACAGCTCTGGTCCCTAGCCTCTTTGCACTAGGCTCATGTTAGTTGCTTCCTGTACATTTGTTGTTAGTGAACCAGAAGACTTCCTTAGGAGAAAATCAGAAAGCAGCATGAAAATTGTTTGTTCCCTCTGAACAGATGAACAGCTGGTTTAACTACCCTCCCCATATTCCAACATATAAGGCATCACAGGACACTTCCCTTCTTTCATACAACACCCCATGAACACGCCTTACACACTGTATCTGCAAATATGTCTGTATGCATTCTGTAAAAATGTTATTCCTGCAGGCTGCAGAGAATCCCACTTATTATTCAGCTAGCTGGTTAGTGAGTTGACCTGCTGTTAACATCAATAAAAATGTGATAATGATTGAAAGGCCTAGAGACATGACTAGGACTCTGAAAATAGAAGTGTGCTTGGATCACAGTCAGAACCCAGTGGCAAAAAAACATTTATTTAACTTTGAAAAATCCCTGAAAGGCACATATGAAGGCTCACAATTAAATGTGTTTTTCTGATGCATGTCAGCACACATTCACATACTTATCTGAGCTGTGCTAACTTCTAGGAATTTGGGCAACTGACTCAACCTGTGGACCTTTACATTGGCAGATATCCTAAACTTGCTTAAATTTAGCCTCAAGAATCTGGGGATAATCCACACTCATTTTATTTTAGTGAGACAAAGCCTTTAGGAGAGGGAAGTCTTTTGGAACACTGGCCTGTGTTTTTTTGTGTGCTTTGTATTAATAAATATTCATAGTTATATTTTAAGTAGTAAAGTTCCTTTTCTCTATAGATGTTTATGGAGCCATTTGCAGACTTTTCCTTTGCTTGGGGACAAGTGCAGGTCTTCTAAGGACCGAGGTATGAGTACTGAAGGGCTCCTGCCTGAAGAGGCGGAAATCTCAGGAAGGGGCAGGAAGACAACAGATACAAGAATATTGTAATTTATTTCAAGGCAAATTGGTTATTAGGGCTAAAAGAACCTTCCACTGTGCATATAAACTGTAAAGTCATAAAATTACTGAGGTTGAAAGGGACACCTGGAGATCATTTAGTCAAACTGCTCTGGTCAGAAAAGGTTTTGCTAGGGCAGGTTGTTCATGTTGCTGGACATCTACAATGTGCAGAATGGTTTGACTGGCTCAGAGGATAGAAATTCCACCCAATCTCAGATTAATCTGTTCCCAGGTTTGACTAATCCCATTACAACTCTTATATTTAATCTGAATATCATGTAGATAAGTTTTTGAATATTACCCCTTGTCCTGCCACTGAATACCTCTGAGAAGAGTTTGAATTTGTCTTCAGTCCAATCCATCAGGCATTAATACACATTTATTTAGTCCTGCCCGTCTCAATATTTTTTTAAGTCACCCATGAGAACCAGGACCTTGGAACATGCTGTTTCTGTGAGTTGAACAGATAAAGCCACATCTACCATTCCTTCTTTGTGCTGGGTCTGGCTGGTTTGGAGTTAATTTTCCTCATAGCAGTCTGTTAAGGTGCAATGCTTTGGCTGTGTGATCAGAATGATGTTGATAGCACACTGTGGTTTAGCTGTTGCTGAGCAGCAGTTACAGTACATACAGCAGGCTCTTCTCTGCTCCCCGTGCTACCCTCCCAGCAAGACAGATGAGGGTGTAAAAGAAGAGGTAAGGGGACATAAACAGAATAACTGACAAAATTACCAAAGGACTACTGCATACAGAGACATCTTCAGCTACAAAAATATAGAGGGAGGAGTGTTTTGGATAGGTAGCCATTGCTAGAGACTGAATGGGCATTGGTTTTCTGTGGGAAGAGAGAATTAATTGTGTTTGCACCACTTCTTTTGTTTGCATTTCTCCTTTCTTTCCTCTTCCTCTTTCTTTCATTTGTTAAACTATTTTTATCCGGTCCACAACTTTTGGGGTCTCTTGCTCTTCCTATTATTTCTTCCCATGCTTTTGGTAGCAAACTAATTCAGTGAATGGCTGCATACTGCTTAGCTGCCAGTCACGACCAAACCACTACATTCTTGAATTAATTGGTGAAGGAAAATACACTCACAAAGGTTAATGGAAGTGCAGAAACTAAGCCAACTATCTAATTTATATCTATGCAGCAAAGAGATTGAGTGTATTTGTTTTACACTGTTTATGTGTGTGTATGGAAAGGATTCATTTCTGCTAGCAGAATTTGGAAAATACTTACTTTGCTATGCTGCTTCAATAATCTGAAAAAAATGTCTTAAAAGGGGATTTATGAACATGTAGATATGGTTCTTGTCATTCTCTGACCATGAGGACTCAGATATTTTGTGTAATACTCTGTTGTTGCTTACCTTGAACTAAATGACTGCTAACAATGTTATGCACTTAGCTCCCTCTCTGGAAATGTTAATCATGATACTGCCAGGCTAGAACTTGATGCATAGGAGCTGAATAATCCTGCCTTGCTAAAAATAAATTTGGCTAGAATAGCAAGTTAGCCTTATCAAACAAACTGTTCCTGTTAACAGCAAAAATGATACAACATGGCAACTGATGCAACCAACTTGATTTGGATTTCAGCCTGTGCAACGTGCTTGGTGAAATAAACATTCACCTTTAATCTTACAAAAGTTTAGGGTCTATTTTGGAAAAAATAAAAAAAAAAAAAAAAAAAAAAAGGTGTGCTACTTACCCACCTAAATGTATATGCTAAGAGACACAGGATAGTTTTGGGTACTCATAGACATTCCAGTTCTGGAGGTCCTAGATGCTGATGCCTTGAAGATTCTGACAGAAGAGGTATCTCCCACCTTACTTACAGTGCCACACTACTCCCATGGCAGAGGTGAAACTGAAATTTATCTCAGAATACATCATTTACAGAATCACAATGTAGTTGGAAAGCACCTCTGGAGACCATCTAGTTCAACTCTAGAGCACTTTACACTGGAATGCACCCAGGTGGGTTTTGAATATTTCCAGAGAGGGAGACTTTATGACCATCCCCACCCTTGGCAGCCTGTTACAGCTCTGCCACCCTTAACATAAAGAAGTTCTTTATGTTGAGGTAGAATTTCTTGTGCTTTAGTTTATGACCGTAAACTTTGTTGCTTCTTCACTGTTACTTCTGTCTTTGCAAAAAACAATTTTGCAAAGTATTACAGAATAAATTACTGTCTCTTTCAAGCAATGAAACTATAAACCTGTGGAAAATGTTGCATTCAGACCCAATCGAATAAACACCCTCCCAGAACTAAGGAATTACTTTGGGAGAAGGCATTAAATCTTCCAGATCTATTATACCTCTAGGGGGCTTCCCAACATCAAATGATTTCTTACTGCCTAGTAGGAGTCCAAAATTGCCACAGGTCTGTCACAGATATTCTCATATGATAAGTTCACTGAGCTTAAAATAGAGAATTTCAGAAATGGACCATCATATGCTAAAATTTCTAGAGGAACACATGGAAAAAAAAAAGTTTTAGGACTTGTGTTTTCCTGTCCTGGAATCTCTTTTCTGTGGGGGCATGCAATCCAGGGCCCTGAAGTAAATGGCTGCAATACTAAGTAGAAAAAACCTTCCTATAAAACAAAATTTACATTTCAGAAATATCTTCCAGTACAGATTCATTATGTCCTTTTAACAGTGGACTGGCCAAATACTACAGCAAGGATCTGCTACTATGGACACAAATCAATTGCTTAAGCACACTAGGTGCCTAGGGCCACCTAAAACACTCTAAGGCATCCTAGACATCCCCCTGCCACTGTCAGATGTGACACATGATTTATGACACACATCTCCTGTACATAGAGGCCAGGCATGCATCTAAAATTACTCATCTTCAAATGACACTACAGACCTATATTTTGGCACTTGCACTGAACTTTATCATTTTGCTCGTCCAAGGAATTTTATTCACCTGTGATTCATGGAGTCATCTTATGCAGCACAGCTGTGTGACCATGGCTAATTTTAATATGAAAATGAATTATTAATATGTGGGAGCATGAGTGAGCTAAAACTTTTCAGGATAATTAAAAGCAAAGGCAGAAGTATAGCTGTTCTGATAGTCATAGCTTCTCCAGTATTCAAGATAAAAATCACTGCCATGAAAATGTATAAAAGCCTAAGGAGCCAAAAATGAAATTAGAAAATTATTACAGAGCCCTGAGAGAGGGGTAAGGGACTCCAGAACACATATTATTTTTTTAACAAGCCTCCCATCCAAAGAGAAGTGGTTTGAAAGAGCCAGTCAAATTTGGAGAATCAACAAATGGCTACAAGATTGGTGCCACAGTCAGGGGTTCAGCTACTTAGATGATGAGACTTGCTTTGAGAAGCTTGCTCTGCCAAGAGTTCATGGAGGACAGCTTCAGCAAAGGACCATGGGGAACAAAGGGAGTGTAGACAGGCACATGCCTGTGGGTCTAGAATCTTACTGTCATTGTGGAGATGCAGTGGGATTTCTCCTATGACTGAAACGTTCAAGTGGAAGGTACAGGTTCTCTAGGAGGGACAGGAAGGACAGTTGAGGAGGAAGTGTTGCCCTCCATGTCATTGAGTATCTGGAGAACATGGAGCTTCACCTGGAGGTGGATGAGGAGCTAACAGAGAGCTTATGGGTCAGAAATAGAGGGAGATCAGGCACAGGTGACATTATAGTGGGGATCTCTTACAGATGGCCTGTCAAGGAAGGCCAAATGTATGAGTCCCTCTATAGAAAGAGAGGTGCAGCCTCACATTCATGAACTTGTGGTACTTGTGGAGTAATTCAATCACATGGGTATCTGTTGGAGGGACAACACACTGGATTGCAACCCAGAGGGTTCCTGGAGTGTGTTGATGATAACTTCCTACTCCAAGTGATAGAGGTACCAGTGAGCAGAGATGGACATATTCCCACCAACAAGAAAGGGCTGGTGGGGAATGTGAAGATCAAGGGAAGCCTGGGCAATGCATTCTGAATTTGTCCAGAGAGTAACAGTTGTTTTAGGTAGTCTACTACAGGCAATTAGGTTTTACATTCCCTTTTCAAGTGTAACTCTTCAGTTGGATGACTTGTCCATGGTTAACATGAAATCCATCCATGCAGTTTAACATTTTATTTTAAGATTGGTGTGACTGAAGTACTTCTGAGCTGTTACACAAGCTTAAGTCTGTGAGTACCTAAATACTTGTAATACAGTATGTTAGAAGCAAATATTGTACAAAAAGAAAATCAGTATATTAATACTCTTATGACAGTCCAGATATATTAGAAAGAATTGTGGATAACTCAGTATTCCAGAACTCTGTCCATGATGTCTGAAAGTCAGGAATGCCCTTCATTTCCTCATGACAGTTACAACTCTCCACTTCAGTTTAGCTTTGATTTGTAAGCAATGGACTTGGGGTTTTTATGGCTTTTTTTTTTTTTTGGGGGGGGGGTTTGGTTTTTTTTTTGTTTTGTTTTGTTTTTGTTTTTGTTTTTGGGGGTTTCTTTTGTCTTCTTTTTTTTTAATGATTAAAATATTTAAAATTACATTATTTAGTTGAATGAGTAGGAAAAAAAAATACTGATTTAACTCAGACATTTGATGTGAGTGGAGGAATTCACATCTTAGTGCCTACAGCTCCAGTAATTTGTAATGTTATAGAAAATGCCTCAACATCCATTTCATGCTAATCCTGTAACTTAGTGAGAGATGAGAGGTGTTCACAATAGTATTGGATCCTGAGTTTAAAGATTTAAAAATAAGATCTTTAGCTGGGACTCATTTTTGGCAATAAATTAATGTTTGAAATATTCTACCAAGGAGAATATTTTTCTATGTTCGTTTCCAAAATGAAATTCCATGTATTTAAGTGTTCAAATATATTGCTATTCTGTGCATTAACTTTTAATACACTATGTATCAAATTATTTTCTACATATTTCATATAATTGCAATTGTTTGTGGCAGTACTGCAATTTTCATATTCTGTTTTCATATTTCTTGTTGATTTTGCAGGCAAATATGGGATTTGAGTTGTTCCCTGACATTATTAAAGTACAGATTGGTATTTTTTTCATTCATTCATTGTATTGGTAGCTCTTTTGTCTCCATTAAAAATTTATCTGTTGCTTCTAAATACCATATTTTCTAGTTTATTTTAAGTCAAATATGTTGTAAAGCATATATGAACCTTACAAGGACATAATTTTTTAAACTACTGTAAATGTTACACCTTCTGAAGTACAATCCATAGGAAATGAAACTTGCTCACATCATGCTGAATTCCACCCAGCTTGTTCCAACAAAACAGACGGAATTTTGACCTTGTACACTGTGTTCTCTCTGATTCACCATGTCCTTTCACAATTGGAAATAATTGAAATTGTTCTGTGTTTTTGCTAATCAGGGACTGTTGCTGTAATTAAAAAATACACAATTCTGCAAATTCTAAAGGTCATTACATTTTAAAAAGGTACTCAAGGACTATAGGCAGAGTTGTATTACTCTTCACCATCCATCTGCATGGCAAGTAGGACAAGGTATTGCCACATGCAATCTAGACAGTGTAGGAAAAAGACATTTTTTTGAAGGCAGGAGGAGAAAATCTTGAATACCCTCTGCCTTTTAAGGCATGTGAAAGGGAATTTCAAGTGATAGAACATTAATTACTTCCTCTGCAAAGTGAGGAAACAGATTTTCAATGTTTTTTTCACCCAATAACTTATTTTTAAGTTATTGGGCTCTCAAAGCTAGTGGTAATTTCTCTGACGTGTAAAATTTATTTACTTACTTACTTATTTACTTGCTTATTTATTTTGGCAAAGGAAATGTTCTGTCTTTTTATTCCAGAATGTTTCTTAAAATATAAAATCCAAAGCAAAATAAGACACAAATTTCCCAAACACTGAAAAATACTATAAATTTGAAGGCAATAAAAAACTTGCTTAACTCAGCTGTGATACTTAACTGACATTCTGAGTTTCTGCTGACTTCTGAAGGACTGCAAATGACTATGGGACATAATACACATCCTGCACTTGCAATTCATAGAATAAACAAGCTCAATATGAGAGAGTTTTTGTGCAATTCAATCTGTAATACCCAAATAATTAATGTTATTTCATAAATTTTCCCATCGATTTGGAAAATGTACAGTTCTATGCATATGTTCAATAAATCTTGGAATGTCAAAATGCTAGAGAAAAAGAGAAAAGTTATAGCTTTCATTAGTTTTGGCAGTTATTTTAAGCATAAGTATTCCAATTAAGGAATGATGGTTAAAAAAATAGCTTTATCATTTAATTTTTTGGGGGGTGGATGCTTTTATGTTATAATTGCTGGTAATAACACAAGTTGGAAACATTTTCCATAAAAGCAAAAGAGTTTAATTTCAACTTACATAATGACTCACATAAGAACTCCATTTACAGACACTTTAGCACTATGAATCATTAATCTCTTTGACAAATTACAACACAACTCTATTAGATTTCCTGTTACAGACTTTTAACAGATGTCTAATTAGAAACTGAAAGTGAATTCAGATTAACCAGTACTTGGCATATGTATGGCATCAAATCATTATTTATTGAGATAAAATTTCCTCCGGGGTAAGAAAAAATATTAGCACTTTTCTCCATTTACAAAAAGGAAAGAACATTTAAATATTGCATACACACAGCCTTTGTTACTAAGCAACATTTTAGAGAGATAAGATATTCTATAGCATTCTTGACAAAATTCTTTTGCAGGGATAATTAATTGCCAGGATTTTCAAACTGTTAAATGTATTAATTAGAGAAATAGAAAACTGATAAAACAAAACCTCAAACCTTCCATTACACAAGTATCAAACAATAATATCAATATATGAAGACCTCCTCCTTCATAAATCACTGAACATACAAACATAATTTCTCTAAGTTTTTGTTCAATATCTTATTTTTGTCAGCTATTGGAATATCTTTTTAGCAAGTAAAAATATTCTTTCAATCACTCATTACTATAATGCAGAAAAATTTCTAACACTGTAACTGATTTAATTCATCTTTTCTGGGCATAGAAAACTTAAACATAGCTATGGTTGGTTTGCATACCCTTTTTTTATTATCAGATGTAGCATATTTTTGAGCCTGATGTTGTCACATGAAAGGCAAGAACAAGTTTATCAGTGGCTACAGAAATTGTGTCTAGGATTTGGCACCTTTGTTACTTGAATTTTTAATTGCTTAAATAGAATAATAAATTATTTAAGAAAAAAAAAACAAAAAAACAAAAAAAACAAAAAACCTGCCAGTTCTTAGGGAGAGACTTAAAAAGAAATCATGAACTCAAGTCCCATTGCAACATTAGTTCATAACAGTTTTGAGCTGAATTTCCAAAAATAACATTTCCAAAATACTTGTCTTTGTTGCATAAAGCTTTAGCAAAGGTATGTTACCTTAGCCCACATCTACTTTAAACTGTAGTTTGGATAATAAATATATTTTTTTAACAAATTTTCCTGATCGTCCCATGCCAATAATTGTCATATTTTGGACACAATTTTAAAGAGTATTGATAAGAGTGAACTATTATTTTCTACCTTTTTTTTCCCCCCCCAAAAAAGTCCAACCCTTCCTACAGAGAAAACTGATTTGGAAATCATTCCAGATACACATCAAATGCTCTGCAATACCCAATGCTTTATCTACCATATCTCTTCAAACAGCAAGCCTGATATTCCGTCTAAGCCATCAAAAAATCTATTCCAAAGAAAAGCAAGCAAGCAACCAACATTATAGATACAGAGGTTTCATAAAGTTGGTTTTGAATTTACAGATAAATTCCTGCTTAAGAACAGGGATTTTTACGAAAAATATGTTGCTAGTGTAGCTATAACCATAATGTTATCTGCAGGATGTTCATAATCTCAGTATTTTGTTTTGCTAAAGAAAAATTCAATGTGTTCATCCTCATTCAACCCACTTTGGAGCATCACTTGGGTAGAAGTACAGCTTAGAAGTGTAGACATACTTCTAAATATTTCAACATTGAATACCAACATAACCATTTTTAAGTACCTGACTACCACTGCAGAATCCAAAAGCCTTACAATCCCATTTGGTGTGTAGTGTGTGACAACATGCTCTTGCAACCCAGGAACACAATTGTGTTATGCACTGCATAAAAAGAAGTGCAGCCAGCAGGTTTTACTCTGATGAGACCCCACCTGGAGTATTGCTCCCAGCTTTGGGGACTTCTAAGAAAGATGTGGACCTGTTGTAGTGGGTCTAGAGGGATGTGGGTATGGTCAGATGATGGGAGCACCTCTTATATGAAGAAATGTTCAGGCAGTTGAGATTGTTTAACCTGGAGAAGGCTCTGGGGACACTTTCATGAAGGCTTCCAATAGTTTAAAGGAAGTTTGTATGAAAGAGAAAATAATTTTACCAGAGTGTGTAATGACATGGCAAGAGGCAATGGCTTGTAATTGAAAAAGTATAGATTTAAATTGGACTTGAGCAAGAAATTCTTTACTGTGAGGGGGGTGAAGCACCGGAACAGGTTGCCCAGAGAACCCGTGGATGCTCACATCCCTGGAAATGTTCAAGTTCATGTTAGATGGAGTTTTGAGCAACCTGGTCTAGTAGAACAAGGCGATCTTCCTATCCTAAACATTCTTTGTTTCTATGAAATGGTTAAACATGAAGAAAAGGGACTCTCAATAATCAGTACCATGAATAAAGATGTCCCTAATCTGATCAACAAGATACTCTAAAAGTCAGAAATGCATATACTAAAAACCTATTATCCAGAATTTAGGCATCTTAGTCTTAAAAATTACTAGATATCTTTGGCCAAAGTTAATACCACATAATTGTTTTGCTTTTTTACCTCATTCTGTTGAAAAGCACACCACCCCCTCAAAAAGGAAAAAAACATTAAACCAAACACAAAAAACCAACCTGTGACAAAAGCCAAACAAATACTTGTTTTACTTAATATATATTTGAGATACTGTATATTCCTATTTTCTGTAATACAAGTCAAACCTGTGTTCTCTCATGGTTTTGGCAGGTTATTCTTTTTTGATGGACATATTTTTTATGTATCTGTTCTTCACTATATAGCAGTTCTAGTGATTAATTGTTTTAGAAAAAAAAGTAATGAAGAAGGCTAGTTTTGGCATTTCTGATCTGGTGGGTAGGACAATTCTTGGGCAGAATGAGATGACACTATCTATGCCTCTATATTGGTTTTATGTTTTATCCAGTGGCTATTTAGTACAAGTTCATAGAGGCTAGATCTGTAGACACACTGGCATCTTTTTGATAGCTATGAATAAAAACTACACTAGAAACTGAGACTGCTGAAATGTACTTTCATCAGTCTGTTGGATAATGAAACCATGAAACTTCCAGTGAGTCTGTATGTTGAGTCTCTAGTCAAGTGAAAAGTTACAGCCAAGTAGTTCAAAAGTTTAGCATTTACCTAATCCCTAATGGAGTTTAATTACCTTAAAGTTCATGCAGTCATAACATCCATTACTTTGCTTAGGTCAAACCTTTTCTCCTGAGAATAATGATGTCACTGTGTATAAAATCAGAGAATCCTGCTTGCCTGGCAGTCTTGCAGGAAAAAAGCCCAACACAAAACTTCCCTTCATTGAAAAACAAGGTCAGAAGTGTAATCTACTTCCCATTTAGTCATACATATTAATATTTGTATAATTAATATTAATATTTAACAAGTATTAATTGTACTTTATATCTTTTAATTTAACATCAGTTTAAGGATTCTGAGCTAAATACCTTTTCTTGGTCTCCATTTTGTTTCTTCTTGTTTCTTATGAGAGGTCAGTAATGGTCCCAAGCTTCTCTCAGAATTTGGATTATATCAGAATACATCTCAGCCTTTTCAAAGCCCAAAGAAGTTCTGTTATTAGACTAACACTAATTTTGGAAATACTCTTCTAGTCTTATTTTTCTAGCTATATACATTACCAACTGTATTTCTTAGTTATCCCTCTCCATTAATTTTAATGCACTTGCTCTCTGTCATTGATTTCCCTTCTTTTCCTCCTGCTCTCATGTTGTTCAGAACAAGAATTTTTCTGTGATGTTGCCTTGGTTGGAAATGACAGCCATTTAAAGTAGATATTTAAATTTAATAATTAATCAACATTTTATTTTCTTTATTTGAAAGATGAATGTATTGATAAGTTGGAGAGAAAGAGATAACCACATTACCTGCAGTTACTTCCACATTTGCATGATTTATTATTTTTTTTTTAGCATCACCAAGATTCCAAGTCCTAAGCTTGAATATTAATAATGTCATGCCAGTGGCCTTTGTTATCCTTTGGACATATTTTCATGCTGACTACTTAGAAGACATCACACTTTTGAGAGAAGTAGCCATTTTCAAAGGTTTTGAAGCTCGTCCTAATGTTCCTTACACAGGAACAAGTGCACACAGACTATCTGCTTTGGAAAAGCTTCTCTTGAATGCTTACCTTTGATCAACTTTCATTCTTCTTTTTAGTATAGACACTTCTAGAAGCCAAAACAGACTTAAAAGTGAAGAAGAAGTGATTGCAACTAAGACTGTCAAAGAGTCCACTGATTCAGCACACTCCCTAAGCAGCTTATTAATGTCAGAACTCTTTGGAAGTCATGTGTAATGTTAAATGTTGTTATAAGTAAGAAACATCCCCAAGGTAGAAATTTCTACCACTTTTTCCTGAGATAAATCCTTTCTGAACACAGATGGCCACAATAGGGAAGATGTAATTTATATCTATTTACATTATCCTGAGCTAGTATAGATAAGAGAGCACATATGTTTGTTCTCAGTCATATCTTTTCTTTTTTCAATAGCTATTTATGCTAGTATGATAATCATAACGACCATAACCTATTTCCCATGACTGTCACATGTTCTACTGTTTACCATTATTAATGATCCCATGTTCACTGTCTTTTCAAAAACATCCAGCAATGCTGACAACTTTGTCTGGGAATCGGTAGAATGTCACAAGTATTTGTGAGTGATTCCCATCAAAAGCCTTTTCTAAATCTGCAGGACTTTGCAGCATATAAAACTGAAATTCCTCAGTTGTTGAAGCTTCACTGATTAAGGCTTTAATCAAAGGATATAGAAAAGGAAAGGATCAGAAAATGGGAGTAAAAGGTTTTTTTTTTTCCTACACAAAAATGAGCTGTCACAGAAAAGCTGATGTAGCCAAAACGATTTCTTTTACTTTTTTTTATAGCCTTGACCTGTCTGCTATATGTACAATGCCACCTATTTAAGTATAAAAATAAGACACTTAAAACAAGCAGCAGGGCTCCCCTAAGCTCCCCATAAAGTTAGTAGAAAGAATATACATTAAATATCTGACTTTTCTTGTGGTGAATTTTTCTGCACTGACTATATAGAAAGCTGCTTTTCCATAAAGTTCCAATAGATACATTCCTTACTTCCTTAAGGTAAAGTGGGATATATACTGATATTAGTATGTCTTCACATATGAGGCACATATATGTATGAGCCTATTTAAATTATGCAGCAAGTGAACACAGATATATATACACATACCCATATTAACATCTCGTGTTTATTTATCTCTATGATATTAAACTTAGTCATCTGAAAGTACATTCTTGCAGGAATTATCACATAACAGACCACTTCCTACCACCTTATTCATCGTGTTTATCTCTTTCAAATGAAATTCTATCAATGTTAATGCTGTAATATTAAAATATATAAAAAAATAGTGCTTCTTACTTTGAAATCCTGAAATAATAAAGTAAATGCATCATGACTGATTTATTCTGAAAAACTTAGAGGTAAAACTTATGACTCTTCAGTACTCTGAGATATCTGAGATGTTTGAGTAATTTTTATATTAACCAAGAATAAAAAATAGAAATGCCTTCATAAATATTATTGAAGATTTCTTTATGATAGCCATATTTTTTTTATTGAAGAAAATACCTGTCCTCCAAGGTCAAACTGTAGGGTGGATAAAGTAGAAATATTTTAGTTGCATATGTCTTTCTCTGTTGATAGGCAGACTTCCATCTTATTCATATGAAAGATCCCAGAAGGAAAAAAAAAACAACAGAATATAACAAGTAGTGAATGTTCTCATTATCTTCTTGTGAAGGTTTATAAGAAGATTTCATTATGAATAGTGGTGGGTCTGATGAACACAGAGCTGTCAGAGAATGGAGCAGTAACATCAGACAGAGTTGTGTAGGCTCAACACTCAAACTCAGGCAGGCCAAATGTACTGCTTGTGAAGCTGGGGCTCAGTGAACTATGAACTACTATGAACAGATAAACAATCCTTTCTATTTGCAATTGCTGATCACTGAGACAGGTTGAGCTGTAGTGATCATACAATGATCTTAAAGAATATGGGTCAGGTGAATGCTAAAGTCAGGAGCCTGAATTTTAGAATGCAAAATTCCGCTTTTTCAGGAGCTAGTCGGTTGGACCCCCTGGGATACCACCCTTATGACAAGAGAAGGAAATCTGCAGCATTGGTATAGCATTTATTCTGTGCCTGTAGGCATTTCTATGTTTATCACTATTGCTTTAATATTTTTTTTAAAAACACTGCAACCATTTCTTTCTTTCATAAACCATTTATTCAATCACTACATTAGACAATATTCATTCAACTTCTGAAAATAATTTTAAAAATAATGTTCACTTTTGCACACTAGTATCTAATAATATCTTTATTCTCTTAAAAACCAAAAAAACAAAGCATTCTTGCAAGTGAGGGATAAAAAGAAAATTTTTCATGCTTAAAGAAGTTGCCAATAGAATTCTACTAAGAACATCTGAGGTAGTTTAACAGTTTTTCCTTGTCCTAGCTCTCCAAGCACACTATAAATGTGAGTTTTCCATTAGGATAGTGTTTATTCAAATTGTTTTCAGGCAATTGCTTTTGCAAGATATATTAGCAACATTCAGAAACACCCTCATAAGTAAAGGAAATCTGGACTTGCAGTAAGATAACTTTTAATGTGTTACAAAATCGACATAATCAGTCATTTATGCTTATAAATAGTATAGATGGAGTAAATATGTAAAAAGAGAATTCTAGTGGCTGTGGTGTATGATCATTATTCCATGCCTAATTGAAAATTACTTATAGCTTATCTCCATTTTTAATGTTAAAAAATCCTGCTTCAAACCATAATAATTAAAATGCATTCATTTGTATTTTATATTTTTTTTTTCTTTTTTTTTTTTAACAGAAAGAATAAACTCAGCATACTTCTCTCCTGCAAGACATGCAAAATACATAAGAGAAACTTACAATTTTGTGCTATAGTATCATCTTAGTAGCTTCACCAAGAGTAGTATGATGCCAAAAGACAAACCCAGTATAACACAGAAATTACTATATCTATAAATAGAATCTATATACTTGTAGTTTTCAATTGCTTTTTACCTCATACTTTTTTGAAATAGAAAGCATGCAACTGCAGTCACACCTTGAATAAATGCAATGGCACCCAGTAATGTTCAGATGTTCAAAATAAAAAGCTGAGAGAATCTCATGGATGAGATTCTGCCTGACCTCCACAAGTTGATATGTTAGCATGTTAGTAGTCCCACTGATGTTATTTGTTGTGACAGTGCTCCAGAAAGAATTATAATTTATTAAGCCTAGTAGCACTGGTTGCTGCAATATTTTTTGCTAGAAGGTGTTCAGAGCCAGTTACAAAAGCCCCCAAGCATTTGAAGCAATCGGAGTTGCCATAATCAGTCTTTCATAAGTAGGTCCACTATCCTGCTTGCTTTCTAAATTCTGGTTTTAATTTTAGCAATTCATAGAAACTGATATTTGCACTAAAGGGCACTCTAATATATGTCAGCAAAAGTAATTAATTGCCTTACAATACAGTACAATTTACTTACTGTGCTGTTTGAATATGAACAGATATAAATTATTTGAAAGATAAAGGTTATTTTCTTAATCTGTTATAATTTAGAAGTAACTCTTTTTTTTTTTTTTTTTCCATTAGTCTAAGCTAACTGATAGAAGAAAAGAACTGGCTCTGGTTCACTTTATAGTAATTTAATTATAACTATTGATTTGAGGAAAGTGATGGCATATTTTCCAAGCAAATGTTTTCTATAACTGTGAGTTTTTCTGATACTCTACTAAGGTACTCAGCAGTTTTATTTTAAAAATTGTTCTGTCATTCATTAAGAATTGCCAATGATTACAAAAAGAGTTGTAAGAATTATGTTACCAGCTGCTCAACGAGATGTTATTGAAAAGTACTTTGAAAGAAAAGGTCCTGCTTCCTTTCAGTCTTCAGAAAAACAGCTGCTGCACAAGTACAAAAGATGGGTTACCAGCAGTAGGGACAGGGGAAGTTTTGGGTGAACAGATTTAGTATTAAATCAGGCTCTAAAGCTTGAGACAGAGGGTTTCAGATATATTTGTCATTGAACAATTTTGATGTTTAAGAGAAGAAACTGTTTCTTAAAGTTATGTTTGTAGCTAAGAGGATCATCCTTTCCTTGTGGATGAGTACATCCATGCCATATAAAACTCCCTAGAGTAATGTTCACCTTCAGATATCTAAATTCAAAAGTGTCTGCTAGACATTAAAAAAAAAAATCTTTATTTTAAAACAATAGGAAAGGTTTGTGAGCTCCATGCTCATTAATAATGGAAGATGTTAGAAAAGATATTCTGGTTTAGTATTGTAAGATGTTTTTATAAACATACACCATGTATTTTCAGTAGTTATTCTCTTGCATTCATGCTTTCTTTTGCTTTGATAATAAATGCTGTGATGGCATCTCTGTGATATTTTCTAAATACTGTCTGGCACACTCTGCTGGTTTTTTATGTCTGCATTGCATTTCCTTTTATTGCATACTCTGCATTGTCATGAAAGATCACTAAAATGATCAGACAAAAAAGATATCATGGGATTTTCTTAAAAGAGACTCTGGGGGGTCATGGCAATAAACCCATAATCCCAGCTTTCTGAAAAGCTATCTGCTCATTCTTAAATCTCTGAAGGTTAAGAAAATGCCTCAAAAAGGGAAAGAAAATTGAACTTTTGCATGTAATAAACAACAGTTCTTCAGAGAAGTCCATCAGTTCAGCAGTTTGTTTTTTTCTGCTGGCATAAAAAACTTGTATATTAGTCTTTATCTTGTTGCATTAACTGCTGAAGTAAATTGCCAGCTAAAGTACACCTAACTTCTTTTTCTTTTCAGAAGTTTAAACAAATAAATATTTTAATCTTTTAATTGAATGCATTTTATTATATATGAAGTTTTCATTTAAAGAAGTTATATCAAAAATACTTTTTGAAGGTTGGCTGTTCATCACCTCCATACATGAAGAAGAGCACTCAATGTATTCTTAAGCAGTTACAGAATCTTTTTGGTTATATTAAATCAATATTAGGTAGAACAAGTAAGTTGCTTCCTCACATCTTTTTTTTATTATTGCATGTGCTGTTCCACATAAATTCATTTTGGTGATGACGGTACCATAATAAGAATATCTTATAACGCCAGAAAAACTCTATAGTCTTCACCATCAAGCATTAACCATACATTAAATTTAGTTTTCCTTAATAACATTTATTTTAAATATAATCATAAATATTTTTTAGTTTGGCTTGAATAAACATTTTTAACACAATTTCCAGCAAGATCACTATTTAAAGTTTGATTCATAACTGTAAAATGACCTGCATGTTGGGCTGATTATAAATAAGAAGCAAAGCGACAATATATGTGTGCACTGCCTTGTGTCAAATATAAACCTGGAGATTTGATGTGTTACTATATACATATATATAAGATATGTATATAGATATAAATATAGATATATCTCTCTCTATATATATGTTATTGATATAGATTATTAGATATATCTATAGACATAGATATACATACACATATATACATATACGTATACATATACATATAAATATACATATATGCATATTAATACTTTGTTGATAATGCTAACAATCAAGAAATAAACCCTCCTAACAGGGAATAATGACAGAAGTTATATTCCATCACGCTGAAACATCTAAACAACCATTTGGATATCTTTTTTTATAAGATTTTGATATTACACTGAGGAGCAGTTTGCTTTGCAATCATCTAGTGATGAGACATGAGGGTATTACAAACCATCAACAAACATCTAAAGCTTGTCCTTGTATACATCACTTACCATCTTCATTTTCATTATAACAGGCAAGATACATGGAAAAGCATTGTCTTTGAAAAAACCCTAAATCTAAGGACTTGCCTTTAGACCCACAAATAAAATGCTGACTTAATTGTGATTTTCCTGTTTCTTCTTGGGTTTCCATTAAAATATGATTAACATAAAACTAAGTAAATTACTAATACTGATTTAATTATATTTTATGTGAATTTTAAATGAAATGCAGCAGAAGTGTAGCACAAATACAATATTACTTATAACTTCCTGCAGTTTATTCAGATTGTAATTTCAATTTAGTTTTAATTTCAATTTAATTGAATAATATAGTTGCACTGAATAATGAGTATAGTAATTGAACTGATACATCCAGAGTTTATTTTTCTAGTTGAAATTATACAAATCTTTGGAGAGAAAAAAATGAAGAGAAGTCTGTTTTGTTTTAATCTTTCAAACTTGATATTAGGAGTTTTATTAAATATTTTCTTTAATTTCAGTTTGGGAGATATCAGCTCCCTGATCAAATTCACTGGAAGCAACCATATTCTACTTGTACATTTGATTGTAGATTCATTATCTGAGATCCCCCGGAATTCTGTTTCATAGCTACATATAGCTGCAACAAATACTTGATTCTCTGGAAATGCAATACATATATATATATAAAGCAGCTGGAGAGCAGCCTCGTGGAAAGATATCTAGGGGTTTGTGCCCCTCAGCAGCCAAGAGGGCCAGCTGTGCTCTGGGGTGCATCAGACACAGAGTCTCCAGCCAGTCAGCAAAGATGATTGTCTCTCACTACACTACACTGGCTGGTGTGGCCTCACCTCACAGAATCACAGAATGTGCCAGACTGAAAGGGATCACAGTGGTCCATCTATCTTAAACTCTCTTTTCTCCCTTTTCTCTTCTCTCTTCTCTTAGATGGTTCTTGAATATCTCCACCGAGGGATACTCCACAGCCTGTCTGGGAGATCTTTTCCAGTGCAAAGTCACTCACATAGTGATGTTGTTCTTCATCACATTCAGATTGAAGTTCCTGTATGTCAGTTTCTGCCCATTGTCTCCTGTCCTATTGCTTGGCATCACTGAGATCAGCCTGGCTCCACCTTCTTGGTGCCCTCCCTTCAGATACTGATAGACATTGGTGAGGTCTCCTCTCTTACATCTTTCTCAAGGCTGAATGAGCCCAGCTCCTTCATCCTTTCCTTGTAAGAGAGTTGCTCAATATGTTGATCATCTTTGTTGCTATCCACTGGACCTATTCTAGGAGATCCCTCTCTCTCTGGTACTGAGGATCCCAGAATTGGACACAGCACTCCTGATATGGCCTCACTAGGGCTGAGTAGAGGAGCAGGACCACCTCCTTTGAATGGCTGGCAATGCTCTTCCTAATCCACCCTAGGATTCTCTTGGCCTTCTTGGCCACAGGGCACATTGCTGACTCATGGGCAATTTGTCTTTCCCCAAGAACCCCAGGTCCTTCTCTGCAGAGTTCCTTTCCAGCAGACTTTCCACAGGTGCTTTCCCCAAACTCTACTGCTGCATGGGGTTATTCCTTCCTGAGTGCAGGACCTGAATTTGCCCTCATTAAATTTCAGAGTAGTTAAGTACCATGTGCAGTTTTGTGTGGCTGTTTAAGAATATAAAACTTTTGAACTGATGAGGGCAATCAAAATAATGAAAGGCCTCAAGAACAAGACTTATGAAGAGTGACTAATAGCACAGCAGGAAATGGAAGGAAGCTGCACTGGGGAAGTTCAGATTGGACATTATGGAAAGTTTCTCAACTGAGAGGGTGGTCAGTCACTGGAACTGCCTCCACAGGGAAGTGGCTGTGGCTTCAGGATGGTCAGAGTTCAAGGAGCATCTAGAGAATGCTCTTAGTTTTGAAACTAAGTTTTAGGTGGTGCTGCAAGGAGTAGAGGGCTTGACTCAATGATCCTTATGAGCCTCTTACAAAGTGAGGCTTGAATGTTTTTTGAAAAGATTAAACTTAAATTTTTTGTTTGCTTATAATTTGTTATCCTCCAATATATGTTATAAGAAAGAAATAAGAAATATTGAAAAAATTGATCTCTTGATCATTGTATGTGACACAACATATTGTATATTTTTGTATTTAAATGTATATATAAATAATATCATCTGTAATATTCCCTATTTTTAATTCCTTTGTTAATGAGAAAATTAAAAAAAAAATATATATTTTGAACTATGAGATCCAGCTATTAGAAATAATAAAAAGAATGACAATATTTGACAATCATGAAAATCAAACATGGTGTCATGCTCAGGAACAGAAAGTGAGGAAAGGAACGGGAAATGAAGGAATGTTTGGAGTTATGGTATTTATCTTCCCAAATAATCTTTATGTGTGACAGAGCCACACTTTCCTGGAGATGGCTGAACAACTCTTTGATGATGGGAATGGGCAAATGAATTCCTTGTTTTGGTCTGCTTGTCTGTGTAGCTCTTTGCTTTAGCTATTAAACTGCCTCTATCTCAACTCATGAGTTTTCTTATGGGAGAACAAATGGAAACGGAAACAGAAATCACAGTTATCAAGATATTCAGGCCTTGGTTGGATACAGACTGTAGAGTAAGCAACCACAGATATGAGGGCAAGAGCTGGGAAAGTACAGCATATGCAGCTATCAAGTTTTTTGAAGCTACATGTAGTTTTGTAAGGCTGCCAAGTAATGCAAACAATAGGCTGATTCTGTAACTAGGGGGAATTCTGGCTTAGGGATGTGACCACTTTAGAACTGTGACTGCTTGGGGCTGCAAGAGTTTATAAGGCTGTTATATATGTGAACTGTGAGAACAATAAATGACTGCAATAACTTCAATTACTTCAATGACTTCAACTTCTTTTTGCTCAGGCTTTGGCTTCTTGCTCGGGTTACTTTTTGCACCCCTCCTTTATAATCCTATCTCTCAGTTGTGTGGCATTTTCTCAGTTGCATTCTTATTCTTTCCCCATCCTACTTGAGTGAGCATCTGCTTGGTGCTTGGTTTCCAGCTGTGCTTGAACTAAAACAGCTTGTTTTAATAGAAATAATAGAAATTAGGACTAACAAATATACAGAATACCAAGGAGTATTTAGAAGACTCAGCTTTGGATCACGAGGAAACTGGCAGAAG
This sequence comes from Erithacus rubecula, assembly GCF_903797595.1. Lineage (NCBI taxonomy): Eukaryota > Metazoa > Chordata > Aves > Passeriformes > Muscicapidae > Erithacus > Erithacus rubecula. Next base: position 51,630,659 of record NC_136658.1, on the reverse strand, counting down.
GGAGATGAAGAGACGTGGCTAAAGGCAGAGCCACACAAAACATGGAACTGTGGATGGGTAAGAGGAAGGAGAAAGCCTCTTGTCTTTTAAGAGTGTCTGGTCAAGGATATTTTCAGTGCTAAAATGGATAATGAGAAAGGAGGAAACCCATACAGAAGAACATGCAGAGACAGAGTCCTGGCTGGCAAATGATGAGAGAGTGGTACACAAACCTAGCCTGTCAATTTAATTGGTAATAGTATGTTCAACATGGAAATGTTTATTTCAGTAAGATTTTCTGACCAACAGCCATCTGTCCTGGTTTGAAAGGACAGGTGTCTGCCAGTAGAGGCAGAAGTTTCCCTTTTTGGAATAGAGACTTTGGTTCCACTCCCCTCCCCCAAGTATTACGATTGAATCAAGGACTCTGAGGCAGAGATAAGGGGGGGGGGTGGGAATAACAGCTCTTTTACTAATATATCTAACTATACAAACAGAAAACAATAACAGTTAAAATTGCTAACAGAACGAAATAGATAACTCGGTGTCAGTCCCTTTAGATGCAAGCACGCTGTCTCTGTGCTTAGTCCAGAGCCCGGATTTGCCAGAGGGCAGGCGGGAACGAAGGCAGGAGGGAGGGGGCAGGGGCAGCAGCGGCCATGCCGGTCTCGGGCGGGAACGGGCTCACCCTCACCGAGGGCGGCGGCTCCTCACTCACCGTGTGTGTCCGGGGGATCAGCTGTGTCCGCAGAGGCAGGAGGCTGGAACGGGGCAGATGCAGGGCAGGTGATCGCAGAGGGTCTGGCTCTCCTGTGCTCGGCCGCGTGGCTGAACGATCCCAGGCGTCCTCCTCCCAGCTCGCCGGAAACGCGAGTGCCCTCCCGGAAGCTTCAGAGGCCCCTCCGGGGCCGTCCCCACCCACCCCCTTTGTCTGGACCCATCAGGGACCCTGGGTGTAGCCCGGCCAGCTCCATTGGCATGATAATGGGAAAAATACTTTCAATTGACACAGTAACAGAAAAGCACTCAACCCCCAACATTATCCAACCCGAATTTTTTCCATGCCAACATGCTACATCATATTGAAATCTTTAAATTATATACATACATGTAGTTACAGGCACAGTATCATATATAGTTCACCCTAGAACAAGGTCCCCTTGGGGTATGCATCGGGTCTCTCCATCCTTTTGCATCACCCACCAAGTGCAACCTGGTCCTTGAGCGAAAACCACCCCACGAACAGGATTGTCTTTGCTGGAAGCAGAGTTCACCCAGACAGTTTTCCCTAACATGCCTCTCAGGTGTACCACTGGAACCTTATCTCCATCTGCTGCTCCCAAGGGCTCTGACTGGGCAGGGCCTGCTCGGTTAGTGGAACCTCGGGTATTCACTAACCATGTGGCCTTTGGTAGATTGATCTCCCAGTTCTTGAAAGTCCCCCCACCAAGTGCCTTTAAGGTGGTTTTAAGCAGACCATTGCACCGTTCGACTTTCCCAGCCGCTGGTGCATGGTAGGGAATATGGTACACCCACTCGATGCCATGTTCTTTAGCCCAGGTGTTTATAAGGCTATTTTTGAAATGAGTCCCATTGTCTGACTCAATTCTTTCAGGGGTACCATGCCTCCAGAGGACTTGTTTTTCCAGACCCAGGATGGTGTTCCGAGCAGTGGCGTGGGGCACAGCGTAGGTCTCCAACCATCCAGTGGTGGCTTCTACCATGGTCAGCACATAGCGCTTGCCCTGGCGGGTCTGAGGCAGTGTGATATAGTCAATCTACCAGGCCTCTCCGTACTTATATTTGGACCATCGCCCCCCATACCAGAGGGGCTTCACCCGCTTGGCCTGTTTGATGGCAGCACACGTGTTACAGTCATGAATAACCTGAGAGATGCTGTCCATGGTTAGATCCACCCCTCGGTCTCGTGCCCACTTATAGGTGGCGTCTCTGCCCTGATGGCCTGAGGCATCGTGGGCCCATCGAGCCAGGAACAGTTCTCCCTTGTGTTCCCAATCTAAGTCTATCTTTGAGACCTCTATCTGTGCAGCCTGATCTACCTGCTTGTTGTGCCTGTGTTCTTCATTAGCCCGACTCTTGGGAGCATGGGCATCCACATGACGGACTTTCACAGGCAGCTTCTCTACCCGAGTGGCAATGTCTTTCCACTCATCAGCAGCCCAGATTGGTTTTCCTCTACGTTGCCAGTCAGCCTTTTTCCACCTTTCCAGCCAACCCCACAGAGCATTGGCTACCATCCACGAATCAGTGTAAAGGTAGAGCTTTGGCCATTTCTCTCTCTCAGCAATGTCCAAGGCCAGCTGAACAGCTTTGAGTTCAGCAAGTTGACTCGATCCACCTTCTCCTTCGGTAGCTTGTGCAACCTGTCATGTGGGGCTCCATACGGCAGCTTTCCACTTCCGGTTCATCCCCACAATGCGGCAGGAACCGACGGTGAAAAGGGCGTAACGTGTTTCATCTGCTGGCAGCTGGTTGTATGGTGGAGCTTCTTCAGCCCGGGTCACTTGCTTCTGCTCCTCTTCATCAGCGAGACCAAAATCTTCACCTTCTGGCCAGTTCATAATTATCTCCAAAATCCCAGGGCGATTTGGGTTACCAATACGGGCGCGCTGCGTGATGAGGGCAATCCACTTGCTCTATGTGGCGTCGGTGGCATGGTGAGTAGAGGGAACCTTTCCTTTGAACATCCACCCCAGCACTGGCAGTCGGGGTGCCAGGAGAAGTTGTGCTTCTGTGCCAATCACCTCTGAGGCAGCTTGAACTCCCTCATAGGCAGCCAAGATTTCCTTCTCTGTGGGAGTGTAGTTGGCTTCAGATCCTTTGTAGCTTCTGCTCCAGAATCCCAGGGGTCGGCCTCGGGTCTCACCAGGCACCTTCTGCCAAAGGCTCCAGGACAGACCATGGTTCCCAGCTGCAGAGTAGAGCACATTCTTTACCTCTGGTCCTGTCCTGACTGGGCCAAGGGCCACTGCATGAGCGATTTCCTGTTTGATCTGGGCAAAAGCTTGCTGTTGTTCAGGGCCCCAATGGAAATCGTTCTTCTTGCGAGTGACCTGGTAGAGAGGGCTCACAATCTGGCTGTACTCAGGGACGTGCATTCTCCAAAAGCCGATAGCACCTAGAAAAGCTTGTGTCTCCTTCTTGCTTGTTGGTGGGGACATTGCAGTGATCTTATTGATGACTTTAGTGGGGATCTGGCGCCGTCCATCCTGCCACTTCACTCCCAGGAACTGGATCTCTCGGGCAGGTCCTTTGACTTTGCTCTTTTTAATGGCGAAACCGGCTCCCAGTAAAATCTGGATGATCTTCTCTCCTTTCTCAAACACCTCCATTGCTGTGTTCCCCCACACAATGATGTCATCGATGTACTGCAAATGTTCTGGTGCCTCACCCTTTTCCAGTGCAGCCTGGATCAGTCCGTGGCAGATGGTGGGGCTGTGCTTCCACCCCTGGGGCAGTCGGTTCCAGGTGTACTGCACGCCCCTCCAGGTGAAAGCAAACTGAGACCTGCACTCTGCTGCCAAAGGAATGGAGAAGAATGCATTTGCAATGTCAATGGTGGCATACCACCTTGCTGCCTTGGACTCCAGCTCGTACTGGAGTTCCAGCATGTCCGGCACGGCAGCGCTCAACGGTGGAGTCACTTCATTCAATGCCCGATAGTCCACAGTCAGTCTCCATTCTCCATCAGATTTCTGCACAGGCCAGATAGGACTGTTGAAGGGTGAGTGGCTCTTGCTGACCACCCCTTGGCTCTCTAGATCACGGATCATTTTGTGGATGGGGATCACAGCATCTCGATTTGTCCGGTACTGCCGGCGGTGCACGGTCATGGTGGCAATTGGCACCTGTTGTTCAGTCACTTTCAGGAGTCCTACTGCAGAGGGGTTTTCTGACAGTCCAGGCAAGGTGTTCAACTGCTTAATGCTCTCTGTCTCTACAGCAGCTATTCCAAAAGCCCACTTGAACCCCTTTGGGTCTTTGTAGTAGCCGTTCCTGAGGAAGTCTATGCCTAGAATGCACGGTGCCCCTGGGCCAGTTACAATTGGATGTTTCTGCCACCCCTTCCCTGTCAGGCTAATCTCAGCTTCCAGCAAAGTGAATTCCTGTGATCCCCCCGTCACCCCAACAATGGAAACAGGTACCTTCCCCACATGTTCTGATGGTATCAGGGTGCATTGTGAACCAGTATCAACTAACACTTTATGTTTCTGTGGCTTTGACGTGCCAGGCCATCGCACCCACACTATCCAATAGATCCTGTCATCCCATGCCTCTCCCTGGCTAGAGGCAGGGCCCCTCTAGCCCTGGTTATTATTCCTTTCCTGGGCATACATAGTGGAGGTTCCTTCCAGGGGATCTGACAGAACATCCTCCTTGCTGTAATACCCTGCACCTTGCTTGTGGGAGGTTGAGGCTACCTTCATTTTAGTGCGGCTCCCTCGGTTAGCATTTCCCTCCCTGAGCTGACGCACCCGTGCTGCCAGGACAGAAGTGGGTTTCCCATCCCATTTTCCCATGTCTTCCCCATGGTCTCGCAGGAAAAACCACAGGTCAGCTCGTGAGGTGTACCCTCTCTCCCTAGCTGGGGGACGTGAAGCTCTGACTTGGGGGCCTGTGACTCGTACTGGTGCTACACTGATCTTCCTCACCTCCTCCCTCACCTCCCTCATCTCCTCCATCATCTCCTCCCTCATATCCCTCATCCTATCTTCGACCTGTTGGAGGTCCCTGGCCACGGCAGAGACATTAGCCTGCATTGGGCCATTCATCATGCTCTCAAAATTTCTGAGTTTGTTGGCAACAGAACACACTGTCTCTGGACTGTTATCGGCATTAATCATTGCTATGTAGGTGGTATATTGAGATGGACCCAAGGTTGCCAGATTCCATAACATCTGCCCTGTGCACTTGACCTTGTCAGGGTCATTGTCATGCTGTCCATCCCTCCCAAAGAGTACCTCTAATACTGCTGTCTCTCTCAGCAGCTGGATCCCTTCCTCAAGGGTCTTCCAGCGCATCCTATGGTGGTGCTCCTGCATTCTCTCTCTGTGGACAAACTTCTCTCTCACACTCATTAAAAGCCGGTCCCAGAGGGAAAGGAGGCCTTGCTCCCTTACGAATATCTGGTCCACACCTGAATCCTGGGCCAAGGATCCCAAATTCTTAGCCTCAGTTCCATCCAGTTGAACACCTGTTCCCGTAAGGTCCCAGACCCGGAGTAACCAAGTTGTAAAAGGCTCACGGCCCCGCCGAGCAATGTCTTTGCGCAGGTTACGGAGACTATCGTATGAGAGGGACTCGGTGACAATCTCAACCTCTGGCTCCCTTGCTGGTTGTGAGGACCCTCCTTGCTGATCCCCATTATCTAAGTGCCTCGTTTTAATCTTAGATTTCCTAGTTTCCACAGGAGCAACTGCTGCTGGCTGTGGCTGCTCCTGTGATCCAGCTGGAACCTGGACAGATACAACATCTACGGGTTCCACTGCAGCACCATCTGACTCTCCCTCTTTAGGGCAGGGTTTCTCACCAGCTGGAGAAAAATACTCCTTCATCATCTGGCTATGCTCCTTCAACATCTGACTCTGCTCTTTCAGCATTTGGCCTATATCCTTCACTAGAGCCCCCACCCACTCTGGGTGGCTCATTTCTGCAGTGGGCTGTGGGGCAGCATCAGGCTCTGGGGCAGCATCCCTAGTCCCTGGGGCAGGCTCTGGGGCAGCATCCCTAGTCCCTGGGGCAGAGGCAGGTTCTGGGGCAACATCCCTAGTCTCTGGGGCAGAGGCAGGTTCTGGGACAACATCCCTAGTCACTGCGGCAGAGGCAGGTTCTGGGGCAGCATCCCTAGTCCCTGGGGCAGAGGCAGGTTCTGGGGCAGCATCCCTAGTCCCTGGGGCAGGTATCAGAGTTGTTGTCCAAGCCAATATTCCCTTGTTTCTGAATGCTAAGTAGAACAAGCCTACCAGCAACACCAGCCACTGTATAATAACACTGGCAATTAAAACAGATCTGAAATCCTTGAGAACCAGTGGGGTAGCCTCAAAAAACTGGGTGATGGGTTGGGAGAAAATTTCCCTTGCACTCGTTATCTCACAGTAAGTACCATTACTGAAATAGCCCCAGAAACACGCAGTTAGAGTACGATAGCTCCGGATCCATGCAACCGCTTCCCAGAAAAAATTAAAAACCCATGAATCCTGACATAATCAATCCACCAAACCAATCGGACAATAGCCACAGCAACCTTGGTGAGGGGGCCCAAATTCAAAAAAGGGCTTACAAATGGGAGGGAGATGGCTGTGACCACATGGAACACAAACCAGATTAAACCAGACAACATATTGCCAGTTAAGAGAGCTGTTATTCCTGTCTTAACTCTCAACTCAGTGCCCTCTGCCCCACGTTGGGCGCCAAAATCTGTCCTGGTTTGAAAGGACAGGTGTCTGCCAGTAGGGGCAAAAGTTTCCCTTTTTGGAATACAGACTTTGGTTCCACTCCCCTCCCCCAAGTATTACGATTGTTTGAATCAAGGACTCTGAGGCAGAGATAAGGGGGGGTGGGAATAACAGCTCTTTTACTAATATATCTAACTATACAAACAGAAAACAATAACAGTTAAAATTGCTAACAGAACGAAATAGATAACTCGGTGTCAGTCCCTTTAGATGCAAGCACGCTGTCTCTGTGCTTAGTCCAGAGCCCGGATTTGCCAGAGGGCAGGCGGGAACGAAGGCAGGAGGGAGGGGGGAGGGGCAGCAGCGGCCACGCCGGTCTCGGGCGGGAACGGGCTCACCCTCACCGAGGGCGGCGGCTCCTCGCTCACCGTGTGTGTCCGGGGGATCAACTGTGTCCGCAGAGGCAGGAGGCTGGAAACGGGGCAGATGCAGGGCAGGTGATCGCAGAGGGTCTGGCTCTCCTGTGCTCGGCCGCGTGGCTGAACGATCCCAGGCGTCCTCCTCCCAGCTCGCCGGAAACGCGAGTGCCCTCCCGGAAGCTTCAGAGGCCCCTCCGGGGCCGTCCCCACCCACCCCCTTTGTCTGGACCCATCAGGGACCCTGGGTGTAACCCGGCCAGCTCCATTGGCATGATAATGGGAAAAATTCTTACAATTGACACAGTAACAGAAAAGCACTCAACCCCCAACACCATCTAAAAAGGGACACCAAGGAAAAGGGAGAAACTATAAACAAAACATTTGGAGGTGTAGATCTGAAGGAAAAATGTAACTGAGAAAAGACAGGAGACATTTGTCAGGCTCAGAAATTTAAGTGTGTGTACTGATCTTGTTATCACAAAACTGCAAGCAAACCACGACTCTGAAGATGGTAAGGATGAGAATGTGAGGTTTCAGATTGTTGTTTGGACTGTTTCAACTAATGAGGCAATATGCATGGGAAGGGGGAACAGAAGGAAGCAAAGGAGGAACAAATGGAATGGGATATAAAAGTGTCTGGTTGTAAATTGTGGCTGGTCAGTACACTTGTCTGAGCAAGTCCAGTGCCTGATGACTGCAATCTGCTCTATCTTCTTCTTATATTCTTACTTTTTATTTGTTTCATAGTGGGGGAAAAATACACTTCTGTGATTTGAGAACAGATCATGTAAGAAAAGGAATGAGACAGAATGGACCAACGGAGTCGAAGAACAATGCTTCATCAACAAATTAATATATTTATGGTTCTGAACTGCTACACCTAAACCTGGAGAGCAACATTCATTTTCTGATATTTAAAGCAGTGTCATGATTTTGAAGGACTAACTTATTTCAGCAATATTACATGGACATCTTTTTTCTATTCCAGACACAAACCAAACAGTAATAAATTGCAACATCCAATGGTGCCTTGGGATTTTTATTTGAATTACTTGAAGATAAGACATTTACAGGATGGTTTTCAAGTTCAGTAAGACCTATATTTTTCTTTTGCTCAAAAAAGCTATTCTGTGGCAACCTCAGGGGGCAGACACATCACATGAAAAATACTTACAAAATTGTTCATCGATTTCTTTCTCAGAGATAAAATGTTCTACACTCACTTCCTTGCACTCTTCAATTCAAAGCATTATGCAGAAGTTAGGGTAAGAGGACTTTTTTTCTCTGCACACCAATCATGTGAGCATCACAGGTCAAGGTCTTTAAGAGAGCACAGCTGAACCTTTTGCTTTACTCTGAATGCTCAGAGTACTGCTGCTTGTCCTCCAAACTGATCTGCAATACATTTAACACCTCAGCAGAGGTTGGTTTGATGTCAAAAAGTGCTCTGTTTTCCTTGTTCTCCAAAACATACACAGAAACCTTTGTTTGATGTCCCCTGAGAAAGTGGAAGCGAGTAAGACTTCTCTGAACTCAGATGTCATCAGTAACCTAACCTGCAGTCTCTTGTGAATTGAAAGAACACAAGGCAAGAATTAATATTATTGACTATAAATACTGTTTCCAGTAGGTATCTCGCGATTACAAATACATGTTAATTCTTTCTTTTTTATTATAAAATTATTAGCTTTGTTCCCCAAGATATTTCCAACAGATTTCAAATTCCTTTGGGTCTACCACCTGCATCCTCCCATTGCACATGCTTTCACTTCTCTTCATATTGGAGCACACTCCAGGTCAGCTTGTTTAATCATGTGAAAGAAATATCATCTACCCTGTTATATTTAGACTCTAAAATGATGTGAACCAGTTTGATTATTTCCTCAGAAAAGACTGCAACAACTCTCCTAAAATGAAAAAAATCTGCTTTATTATGTCTTCTAGACACAATGAAAGTTCCCATGCTTCTTTTGACATTTTTAATGCCATTTTGATGCCATCTTTGCCATAGCCAAAGACAGACAAAACTTTGCTTTATCCTTGAAACATGAGCAGCTAGAGTATCAACTTTCTTTTTTCAATAATCCTTTACATAGTTTTGTTGAATTCCAAAGATACTTGGAATAAACTCCAGAGCAACTGTCCCACACTAAAGCAGTTTAGATGATTTAAGTAACATGATCTAAACTCCCTTTAGGATGAAAAAATCCATAACTTCACAAGTTCATGGATGCTTCCTCCTCATTGCCATTCTGACTTCTCCAAATGCTTGCTTTCCCAGTTTCCTGTTTCCTAGGTATGCCATTTATCCTGTGATAATCATTATGTATTTTCTTAAAAAAATTAGAATTCTCTTTGTGATTTTCCTTTGAATTACTTCAGCTTTAAGGTAATTCTCAGCCTCACTGCAGCTGTCTTTCACAATTTCTCACCCTGAAGAGGGAGGACACACCAGATGCATGCTATTAGACATCATGCTGGTTTGGGGATTTGTGTTGCTATGATGACCTCACAATGCACAGTTGGACATTTTCCTTATCGTTTCTCTGCTTTTCTATGAGTTAACCATACCCTAATCTTGTTCAATGGAGCCTTCTAAAACCAAAAGAACACAAGGAATTAATTTGCACAAATTCTATTTGTCTGGAAAGAAAATAGAGGAAACCTTTACTGTTTCAATCTCATGGTGTTTCAGTTTACTGTATTTCATAATTTCCAAAATGTTTTATGACTCCCATTTTCTTCAAGACAAGGATTGTTAATTCTGTATTTTATGTAATTCATCTTTGCTTTCTATATCACATTGTTGAGGGAAACTATAAACATGATTCTTCTATTTTGGGACTTACAGCATGTCAATTTCTGCTGCATCATGATTAACATATTTTTGTTCTTTTAGAATTGCAATTAGTGCTTAATTATATTTTTTATATAAGCAGTACTGGTTCAATAGCTGCTGTCTGAAAAGCACCACTTGATTGTGTCCTCTGACTTGGTGAATATGACAAACTGTTATGATTCGATTATAAGAGATGCCTCTGTTGCAATTGAAGTGCAAACGCGAACATATGGCTAAGCCAATAGTATGGCTTTTATCTAACAGTAAATGTGACCTAGAGAGATGGAAATAGGAAGGCAGGCAGAGCCCAAGGATAAGGGATGGGTGCAAAGAAGGTGGTTGAAGTTTTGGATTTATTCCTCATTATCCTACTCAACTTCTGATTGGCAATAAATTAATTTCTCCAAGTGAAGTCTGTTTTGCCTGTAGGCGTACTTGCTGACTTATGTCTCCCTGTCTTTATCTCAAGCCTTTCATCATATTTTCTCTCCCATATCCTGTTGAGGGGAGAAGTGATATAGTGGCTTGGTGGGAACTCAGTGCTCAGTGTCCAGCCAAGGTCAACCCACCACAAATTGAAACGTTTTCTACTGCAGACATTTCTCCAGATTATCTCTCCTGTATCTGACATAATTTTTCTAATCATCTCTGGTTAAATATTCAGCAAGGAAAAGTGCATTGCTGTGCCTTACAGTTATCTATTTGAACTGTTTATCCTTTCTTCCTAAAATGATTCTTTGATGACTTTGTATAGTATTATTTCAGTTTTATCACCTTGTGCCATTTTTCTTTATGTGTTTAAGTGTCCATGAGGCTGCAAATAGCTTTGCTGCTCCTAACATGAATATTGAAGAGTGTTCCATAAAAGCTATTAGATCATATCTTTTCTGAGGCACAGAGCTGATCTGGAATTCTATGATGATATTTTTTAGCATGACTAGACAGGAGTTTATGTTGCTTTCCAAGTACTGAAGACCTCAGGGCTTAGGATATGTTTTGATCATGTCTTTTCTGTCTTCTCTGGTCTGTAATTTCCATAGCTATGAATGTCTGCTGAAATGAAAGAAAATATTATATGTCTGAAGTCAATTGCATCTTCTTTCAATGAATTCATCCACCAGAATATAGATGTGCTAAAGAAGTAAAAATGTGCTGCAATTAGGAGCTCTCTTTACCATCTCTGAAATCTAGAGCAGAGTTCAGAGTAACTAGATCTTATCCTCATTAAAACTTATGATAATTAATTAAAGAAGCAGTTCAGTTTTTCCTCTTGAAAAATTTTTTGCTATTGGATTATTGTACTGTTTTTTTTTACTTGGGACTACAAGTCTTAAATTTGTGGTGCCCAGCAGTCAGAAATAAATTATATTGTAATTTCTACAGGTATTTGGAGGGAAGGAAAAATTAAAAGTCCTCAGTAGTGAAATAAATATCCAGTGGATAAAATAGATAAAACCCATCTAAACCATATAAAATATAAAGAAATAACCTAAAAGCTCTCCTCCTTCTGCACCTCTCTTGATTTTCGAAGTTCTGTCCCAAGTGTAATCAAGAAAACTTGCTTCTGATTTACAGAAGCTTGATGAACAGAAGATGCATTGCAGGAGTGATATGTGCTATTTCTGTGTTTCCTAAGCAATTTAGTGGAAACTCATATAAATTTATGTTAAAAACTACAAGAACCACTTAAATTCATGTCAGATTCAGGTCATCATTTCAAGGATTTCACAGTCAATTCACAGTCTCTCTCTGACATGAATACAGAAAGTAAATATCTGATTCAAACAATAGCACAAGCATATTATGGTATAAATGATGTAATAATCTTTTAAGATCTTGGAATAAAATATACTTCAGAGGGAAGAAATGAAAGTATTCTAATAAGCTGTAGGAAAAGTAAAAATGGTTGAGAAGCCAAACAATTACAGCACTTTCTTGCTTGTATCAATATGTTTCAGGACTGGTTATTATGATGTTGATGACCCGAATGTGCAGTATAGAGACATTATTATTATCGCATATTTGCATGTGCAATATTTGCAATAAGGCTAGTTTTAAATATATTTAGCTTATGGCCTTGGATTTCCCTTTATGTTATTTACAGAGCAAATAATATAAACGTATTTTATGTTATAAAATAAACAAATATTTGTAAATATTTTGCAATATGTCATTTAAAGAGTAATAACGTGAAGTAAGTTTAAAGCACAGCATGCTTATTATCTTCCATGTTAATGGCAAACAAGCACTTAATGCAACTTGCAGAATACAGTTGTGTCTACAATGTGAAATGGAAAAAAAATATTTCAGTAGTCATATAATTATAAAAAAATCTGAAACTGTGTAGGGATTGCTATGTTGAGTTAATACCGAGAAACTCATTAATATATGAGTTACTGAAATTGTTTCAAATTTTACAGATTTCTTTAAATAACTTTCTCTAATAACTTTCTTATAGATGTTGTATTATAATCACATTATTCTAAAATATTTTCATAACACATAATATAAAGTACTTATCATAGAAAAGCCAGATGGTAATTTGAGAAAAATCATTTAATATCACCCTTTGAATCTACTTCAGCTATAGGTAAAGTAAAAGATAATAGGTTAATGCTATAATATAGGTAATGCCCAATATTTGAGGACAATACAATAAATAAATAGCAAGGTGCAAGATGTATTTACAAAATGCATGCATTGAATATAGATATCCATTTATCTGTATATGTCTTCTGGAGTGTATGCTATGTCAACACTGTAGGCATGTCTTTTTACTCTTAAACATTTTCCCCTCTCTGAAGCAAACATAGTTTGACATCCTCCAATAGAAAAAGAGTGATCTTTGAAAGAGAGCTAGAGTTAAGATAAGAACAAATTATAGCTGCAGGAGAGGGTTTTGCTACTCTTTTCATCAATGTGCTGCTGCCCTTCAGTTGTTGCTATAGAAATCCAGCAGACACAGAGACTATTGGGGCTTTTAGATAGGAAGTTCCCTTAAGCCAATCAGTGCTCTGCACATTTAGACTTATCATGGTTGCCTCCATGTCATTAATAAAAAGAGACAACAATAGGAGTGCTGCCACATGAAAGTTTAAGAACCCATTGCTTTCCTTCTTGTCTACGAGGCAGCCTGCCCATGTCCAGATACAACAGAATTTTAAATCAAACTGTTAAGTAGATTATATAGCTCACTAAGCCTGACTGCACTACAGTATCCTTCTCTTCTTCCTCTGAATCTCTAAATCCTCACTGCTTTCTTAGCAGCCACATAGGATAAACTAGTTATCTCTGAAACTTACCCATTTTATTTCACTCAAAGACCTGATTTCTCTCTCTGTTTCATGTGCTCCCCTATTTTTCTTTTTCCTTTTTTTCTTTTCTTTTATTTTTTTTTTTTTTGTGTTAATAGCCAATTTTTCCGTAAATGAAGAAATTTCATAAATAAATTAGGAAAATGCAAGTGTTGTCTTAATTTGGTCCTTTATATGTAGAAGGGGGGGAAAACCTACATAAAAGAGTTGTTTTTCATCTACCAATAGAAAGGTTGCCTAGGAAGTTTTATTTCAACATATGAAGTTACAGGGTATGTTTATGTTTGCAGTGATATTTCCTTCATAGAATGTCAATTTCTTGATACAGAAATTCTGGAAGTTATAGGAAAAATGTTGTGATAAATAGCTGTGAAAATATATATTAATTTGACATAATGATTATACAGCATTCTTACTGATTCTTACCTGGATTATTCCTCACATTTATTTGTACATGTAATATATTTATATGTATTTAGACCTCTCAATTTTATTTACATCATCATAGTCTCCTACAGAGAAACATTTGAAGGCTAAATGTGAAACTACGTCACAGAAACCACAAATGTATTCCATCTCTCACCTATTACATACTTAAAACCTTCAGACCTGAAGCTTAATTCTGTGTCTGTTGATGTAATTGGAAAGACTTACACCCATTTTAATATAAACAGTACTTTGCTTATGAAACCAAACATTTGCAAAAACAGATGCAAAGCCATAGTCTCTGTCTCAATTTATCAGTTGACATTGCTGCTTTGTTATAGCCATTTTGTGCATCACAACACAGAGTTATTGCTTTGAGGTTTCATATCAGCTTCATACTTACATATGAACTTTACCATTCACAAAATAAGTCTATGCCTTCAAAAGTAGTGTCAAAAATGTATATTTTTTTCAGGAATCCTTCTTCTTATTTATTTCCTTATTTAAAAAAAAAATATAATGTCTTGCTACATCCCAGGAGATTTTCAGTTTATGGTCTAGTATGATCACTAAGGATTTTTTTTTTTACTTTTTTGGTAGAATTTCTCTTTGCTGATAGAATTTCTCTCTTCTTTTGGCAGTGGGGGTATGGCAAAGGTCAAAGATTTGCATGGTTATGCTTCTTTCCTAGGAATAGATCGGATCTTAGCACAGTCTGATCCTGGGAAACATAAATGGGCAAGGACCTGGTTCCAGTTGGGGTTAGCAGTAAATCCAAGTGTGCAATAAGTAACAAAATGCACGGGAAAAAACAATATGCTTAATATCAAAACACCTGCCAATCATTGAAAAAATACACATCAAGTTATTAACCCAATTTCCATAGGTCTTCAGGTCTAATTCATGCTATTTCTTATATTGGATCTGTCAAGTGGGATTATGCCAAGCACTGAACACTAAATGGGAAGAAATAAAGTAATAATCTTGAGGGGGAGGGAGGGGAGAGATAACTGGGGAGGCTGTGGAGAATTTTGGGTTTGGGATTTTTTTTAAGCTAATGTATCTTCTGTGTGATCAGTTGGAGAGCAGCAGCAGTATTTGCAAGACTCTGGAGCATATTTTAAATTCTTCAAATTCTTCTGACACTACTCAGTGGCAGATGTTTAATTTAATGATATCGGAAAAAGGACATATACTATATAAATCTTCCATGGGTTATCATACCAAAGCCAGCTTATTACTAAATATTGCCAAACTAAATGTGTGTACCCAAGATACATTCCTATTATAAATTATCACAGCTAATTATATACTAAAGTACTTCTAAGTTTGTTCTTAAACCAGTTTATAATTTGCTGGATAATTTCATTAGGTATTAATTATTTTTTTGGATTATGAGAAATAATCACTATCCCCTTGCTCCATTAATTAATGATTTTAACTCTCGTTACTAAAGTGTCCCTGATCCAGCTTATTTTCATAAGTTGAAATGCTAACCTCCCCATGCCCCAAAGCAGGAAATAATTTGATAGAAAATCTTTTCTGTTTCTTTTAGAGCCTTTTTTGAAGATACCTTGCAGGTTGTAAGAACTGCACACAGCACTGAAACTGTTTCCAAACCATATGTTAATTAATATTTAATAATATATATAATATAATTATAATTCATAATTATATATAGTATATATAATTACTTAATATGTTGTTCATCTCTCTGATGCTGAACACTGAGTTGAAATTTTCAGAGAACTGTTCACAGTAGCTTTAGGATCACTTACACAAGAAGTAGCAGCTAACCTCCTGTCATATTTTCCCTTAGGCATATTACCTTGCACTTATCAACACTGAATTTCATCTGCTGATGTATCAGCAGATGTTACTCCTGTAACATTTTCAAATCCTTTTGCAAGTCTGTATTATCAGCCTCAGATTTGTCCAACTGGAAAAATTGCAAGTTTCTGCCCTTCTCCAAGTCACTTAAATTAAAAAAAAAAAATAATAAAAAAGAGAACAACTTACACAGTTTCTTGGGCAACTCTGTCATGGAAGTTTTTTGCCCTTTTTGTTCTTGGATCTCAGTTTCAGTGCTGTTGCTTGCATCTAAGTAGATTTTGGCAAATTTCTTGTTAGAGTAAATCCCTCCCACAGCAGCCAAGTTCTATGTTCCTGGCCGAGCAGGGAGTAAGGAAGATGGGAAGAAAATCAAGTTTTCATTATCAGCAGGAGAGCAACAGCAGAAGTCATTTATTTTAAATTATGTAGAAAATGGGGGAGTGGCCTATGTTAATGACAGGATTTGGAGGGCAAGAAAAATGAGGTTCATGAACACAGAAACTTCAGGGCAGGATACAAAAGAGGGGTGGCACAGTGGTACTATGGAGTTGAGGGTGGCATCCAGAGGGCTGGGGAGTTGAAAGATAGACTAGTGTGGTAAAGAAACTAAGATACTACTTAAAACTTAAAAGATACCTCTTTAAAACAGAAGAGTGGACATGCTTGGAAGGTTATTAATTAGGTGCTTGGGAAATTACAGATTTTGATGACTAGGAGGGAAGGAAGCTTGGCCATTCAGAGTATTTCTGAGCATAGTAAGAAGAAAAAAAATGGAACTATGAGATCAGCCAGAGCAGCTTTAGAATGAATACTTTGTTGTAAATCTCTTCATATTTGATTTTTTAATTGAAATAGCATACATAATACTATGGAAACCACCCTGAATTACAAACCATAACCTTTATTTATTTTAAACTTTTCAACTGGTGTTTAATTTATGAAAGGACTTGTGTCTTATTTACACATCATTTATCATCCAACTGCCCAATGGCTTCATAAACCCTCATACAGATAATTTATGAAACTGTCTGTGGTAGGTTGACCCTGGCTGCATGCCAGGTATGCATCCAATGCTATCTATCACTCCCTTCCACAACTGGACAGGGAAGAAATAATAGATGTAAAGGCTTATGAGTTAAGACAGGGAGAGATCATTCATCAATTGCTATTACAGGTTAAATAGACTTGACTTGGGGATATCAATTGGATTTATTATCAGTCAAAATCAGAGCAGGATAATGAGAAGTGAAAAAAATCTTAGAAACATTTCCCTGAACCCCTCCCTCCTTCCCAGTATCTATCTCCTCCCCACCCCCCCTCCAGTGGTACAGGGAGATGGGGAAATGGTGGTTACAGTCAGTTCATCACACTATTTTGGCTGTCACTCAGGGAGAGGAGCTCTTGCCCTGCTGCAGCATGGGATCATTCCCACAGGCTATAGGTCTTCATTGATTGCTCCAATCTGGGTTCCTTTCCAAGAGGTATGGTCCTTCAAAGAAATCCTGCTCAAGTCTGGGTCTCCCACAGGGTGACAAGTCTCACCAGAAAACCTTCTCCAGTATGGCTTCTCTCTCTACAAGGTCCCTTCCAGGAGATTACTACAGCATGGGCTTCCCACAGGTTCACAGTCTTCTTTGGGCATCCTCCTGCTCTGGCAGAGGTCTCCTGGACAGGCTGAGGGTGGATCTCTGCATCCCTGTGATCCTCCATGGGCTGCAGGGGGATCTCTGCATCCCTGTGATCCTCCATGGGCTGCAGGGGGATCTCTGCATCCCTGTGATCCTCCATGGGCTGCAGGGGGATCTCTGCATCCCTGTGATCCTCCATGGTCTGCAGGGGCACAGCTGCCTCCCCATGGTCTGCAACACAGACTGCAAGGAATCTCAGCTCTGGCACCTGGAACACCTCCTGCCCCTCCTTCTGCACTGACCTTGGTGTCTGCAGAGTTTTAACTTCACATAGTATCACATCTCTGTTCTCTGGATACAATTACTTTAGGTATTATTTCAATGGGCTCAGCCTTGGACAGTGGCCGGTCTGTCCTGGAGCTGGCACTGGCTCTGCCAGACACGGAGGAAGCTTCAGGCATCCTCTCACTGAAGCCACCTCTGTAGCCCATCACTAGCAAAACCTGGCCATGCATCCCAATACAGTCCTTAATTAGGTAGACTTTGATTTTATCTCTCCCTTTACCAAACTGGTAAATGAGAGGAGTTAAATGTCTTGCTTGGGGTCACAAAGTTAAGTCTGCCAAGTCTAGGACTTACCAAAATGTCTTATTTCCCAGTTTCACACACCAAATAAAGTAATTAAAGCAAATGTATAGGTCAGCAAAATGAAATGAAATTATGCTGAAAATAATTGAGTGGCAAGCTGTTAAACCAATCCAGGAATGCTAAGGCATCAGTATCCAAAGACATACATGGAAATTAAATGTAGGCTAATGTCAGAGAACTCAATAAACTATAAGATTGCTTACTGAACTAGAAAGATTTATTGTACTGTAATTTTTTAGTAACATTATTTGGAAAATGCAAATCTTTCATCAAACCAAAAGGAGGGGAGAGAAAGAGGTAGGGGTTTTTATTATGATTTTTTTTTAATTTTATTTTTAATAAGTATTTTTAAAAATCTACCTGGGGTTTCCTTAATTGCTACAATATTATCATTTAATTTACTCTTTCTGTGAAGGGAGGTGAATGGAGTTAAATACAGCTAGTGAGTGGTCCTAAGTGGAGTTTCCCAGGACACATTTGTGGGCTAATTCTGCTTAATATCTTTAATGGATGAGGGGACTGGGTGCATCCTCAGAGAGTTTGAAGATGACACAAAGTTTGACAGGATCTTCTGGAGGGTAGGAAGGTTCTACAGGCTGGATTGATGGCTGAGGGCCACTGTGGGTGGTTCAATAATCACCTGGAAATGTTCAAAAGGCTTGGGGATGCAGCACATGGACACATAGTTCAATGGGGAAGATTATGATGCTGAGTTAAAAATTGAACTCAATGACCTTAGAGGCCTTTTCCAGCCCTAATCATTGTATGATTTTTTGCTTTTATTTTTTGATACTAAACTCTTAATTTACTGATCTTTTTTATTGGCAACATTCTTTAGAAAAAAAAATTAAAATCTATTTTCTGAACAAAATATTTTTTTTTCCTTTTCTTTCTTAATGAGAACATACTTAAATAAATTACTGGTTTACATTCTTTATCTTTCTAAGAAACTTACAAGGAGCTTGGAGTTTGGGATCATCATTATAAAATATTGCAGCAAGCCTCAGATACCTGAAGCATAAGAAAATGCCCACGGAAGCTAAACTCTGAAAATTTCAGAAGTTTCAGAAGACTGTTCTGTCAAAAGAGCAGATAGATCTGCAGCACTTGGGGATGAGGATGAAGAGTGGTATTTAATAAAAAAGAGAGACAAAGAGCCTGAGAGAGAAATATCACTTTTTGACAAATGATAAGCTTCTGAGTTTTCATGAGCCAGCAAGATGGGCTTTTCATATAGTTTTACAGTAGTTTAGTCTTGGAGATTAGAAAACTGAAACATGACTTGACCCTGAAAACAATGTTGGCTGGCATTATTAATGAAGTTCCACAATCCTGAGGGAGAATATTATGCACTGTTATCACTGTTTGCATGTATGTCACCATGGTTAAGAGTGTTAGAGACTCCAAACCAAAGGACAAAAGATAAATCAAGTCTCCCTTAACCACTTTATCTCATACTTTTAACGAGTCTAATCCCATTGACTTGGTTAACATCACCCAAAAATCTGAGTATTCAAAATATTGCATTTTTATTTATATTATTTCAAGATATAATTTATATAATCAAAGTAATATATTTAAATATACATATTTTAAAATGTGCCATCAGGGGCACCCACTTCAAACCATAAATGTGAAAACTTTGAAAATAATATTTAAAGCAATGAAAACCCTTAGTCCCACAAACAACTCATCTAAGCTATATTTTAATAGTTAAAAAAAAAAAAAAGGTTTGGATTTAACTGACTTCAGATCTTCTAATGGTCTTTTGTAGGAAAAGGAAGGAAACTTGGTGTGTATTTAATTTGTTTTCACCAGCAATACTCACAATACTGTGGAATACAGAGCACTGACTTAGTGCAAAATTTTGCCAGAAAGAATCTGAGATTGTACAGTCAGAGTAATTCGACATCTGTGGTTTAGTGTTTTTATGAGTCATTTATTAAGTGCATTTGAAAATATGCTTTCCTTCTAATCTACCTTGTTTGTGTCATTACTTGTTCTCTGCAATTCACTCACTAGAAAGGGATCTAAATAAAACCAAAACAAAACACCAGAGTTCAGCACCCCTGTGTTGATCAAAAACAAGAGCAATGCACGTTCTGAAACAGTGCTGTCTGATCAGGATTATTGCCCTGTGATTTACTTCCAAATTTATTTGTGCAAGACACCACAATGAAAAAATCTCTGAAATCCAGAAGAAGTGAGATCCCAGTGAGGGACTTTTGCTCTGATCCCTTCATCATATCCAAAAATGACAACACGATTTTCTTAGAAATTAATTAGGATGGAAGGCAAAATGATTCCACAATCAAACAGGGAGTTAACCAAAGAATCCACAGCATATGATGAAAACACAATTCAAGCATGACAAAATCATATCAGTAAAAATATTTAATACTTCCTCTAGTTTCTGCAGCAGGGAAATCTGTAGTTTTATACTTAGCATATGAATTATAAGTGGGGAGATTGAGCTGCTAGATATAAAATATATATCTAAGTTGAAACAAACATTTATTTTGAGGACTTTTTATCTTTTATTCAGTTTTCTTTTTTTTTTTAATAAACGTATTTTAAAAGGCTTTAGTCTACCAAAATAGACAGATTTGACATTCTTTTACCAGAGAAAGGGGTCAATCACTGGGAGGTTATTTACTGTATAAAGGCTTTTAATACATTATTTCTAAGAATTTTCTGTATTAATTAGGTTATTGGGACAATAAGACTAAAAAATATGAATTCCACTAATGGAGAATTATTTGCTTTGTATATCTGGTTTGTTCCTTTTTGTTTATAAGCAGATTTTGATCCAATCAAAGTGTCTGTGCAAAGTCTGTGTAAAGTTTGTAAAAATCCCTTACAAAAAATACACTTTTTCACTATTCTTTCTTATGAAGTAAGCCTTATTCCCAGTGTTTCATTCAGCTTAGTTGTGGAAATGGAGAATTTTATTTGTTTTCCTGGATAACTAAGTAAGATGAAGAAAATCTTTAAAGAAGAAACTTTTTCAGAAGCTCATTTTGAGCTGGACAGTGACAGACAGATCTATACTTTGTAACTGAAGAGAAGTCTGATTCTTCAGATGCATGAGCAGTCACACTGAAATTACTCTTAGAAGAGCTGAAGTGCAGGGAGAAAATCAGTGAACTCTTTGTACACAGTGTACAGTTACCAAGTTTGAAAGAGTGGACAGAAATAACAGTCTAGGAGAAAGGATAAGATTGGGCTGTGTTTTTTTCAGAAGTTCAGTCTTAAAAGAGAAGTTGTCTGTAGCAAGGTTTCATAAACTAAAAAGCTATTCTAAAATGTTAACAAATCTTAGGCTAGGTGTGTGGTGATAATAAATTTGTGTGTCTTGCTGTAATGCATTCTATAGAGTAGCAGAATTTTATCCTCAAGTTCCCACGAAACCAAGAGACCTTTTTCCAAAATTGTTGTTTCCTGATGCAAATCGTCTACTGTACTTCTAATGCACTAAGATATACAAAAGAGTCACATATAAAACAGTAATTTTCTTCAAAAGCCTGCTTACCTGCTTTCTTTCCTATATCAGAAAACTCTTTCTTACTGAACAGTACATTAACAGCTCCATTTATTTCAAAGAGTGGGACACTATGTGCATGGATAAAGATTTTAGAAATGTGTCCAGATTTATGTGTAATGATTCCCTTATCATTACCACACATGATTCACAGTCCATGATTCACTGGAGTAGGAAGCACAAAATCCATAAGCTAAGATTTTTTTTAAATTTTTTTTAATTTTATCTTCTCAAAGCTTGGTGTTCATGATCAGTATAAATAGTTAGGGGCATGAATACTTTTATTCAGTGCTGACATGGACTCAAAATATGTCCAGAAAGATACTGAGGCTGCCTTCACCTTTTTCTTAACACCCTTTTAAGTTTTAAACCTCACAGAAAAATTATGGATTCATTGCCTTTTACTTCCAAGTATAGGCTTCAACATATTGTCCTAACATATCATGGTATAAGTTGATATAGATACAATGCTGCTCATAAGTAGCAATTATGTTTCACATATTTTCTGCTAAAAAAGAAAACAGTATTCAGCCTGCCAAGAGATCTCATTAAAAGTTTAAAAAAATTAGAAATACTTGTTACTAATTAGATAATTAGGCAGTAGATTAGAAACCTCTAAAGAGAAATGCACTTAAGTCTAGTAGCATGTTACAATATATCTGTTTGAATTAATTTCTGTGGTATCATTAGCATTATGTATTAACTTCACAGTTTTGATTAAAATGTGTAATCTGAGGTACCATTATGTCTAACACTTTGCATCTCACTGGATTTTTCATATATCTAATTAGCATAAGGTTCATGTTCACATTTTTTCAGTATGAACATAGCATTAAAGAAGCATATCACTGATTGTGTTAATATACGTGATGGAACAGCACAGAGATTAATTTTTCAATTTTCTAAAAAGTGAATACAATTACAAATCTAGCAAAGAAAAAAATTCATTATTTAGTACATTACCTTTGGATACTTGTTTTAATAAGAATTTTGATAGTTGCACAAAGAAGAAAACCCTGCTCTGGTGCAAGAATTAAAGTAAAAGTCTCTTTACATGTCAGCTATGAATTTAAGAAGTTCATTAATCTGATATTACTGAATATTATTTATTACCATTTTTAGTAAGTAAAAATAAAGCATGCAAGACTTAGAGGGTCAATGTCAATCAAATGAGAAAATACTTTTGTGGTTTTTAAGAGGTGAAAACCCCCAAATTTGATGACACAAAACCTGAAAATTAGTATAAATAAAAACTTTGAACCCAGTCTTTTATATTTTCCTCCTGCCTATTTTTTATGTATGTCAGATTTCTTTTAATCCCAGTTTTTCTTGATTCCTAGCCTTTCAAACCTTGTAATATCTTACAATTTATACCCATCGTTTTGCCTTCTCCCATCTTGCATTTCACTCAATTTTCTGTCTATCCACTTATATGTTTATCTGAATATGACTTACTCTACTGATTCCATCTGTTTTCTCTTTAAAAGTAGTAAATGAAGGTCATTCTTAAGTGAGGAGATTCCCATCTATAGGGAAATAATAAAAAGAATTTACATCCATTATTCATCTTTTATAGGCATATGATGGGTTGTTAAAACATAGAATTTTCTCTGCTAAATCCTATGAAATTGAATTTATATGTGAAATTGGTTTCCCCAGCAGTTGTTCACACAGCACCATGTCCTTTTCTGGAGAAAATAAACTGTTTCCTGAGAGCAAACCTGAGAAGTCAATTACAGTTTATGAGTTAAGTACCTAAATGTTTTCTTGATTAATTTAGTTTAAAACGTGGTGTGGAAGACAGCTTTTTCTTAAGCAGTTACTGATTTCAGAAGCAGCTAGGTTTCCTAAATACAAGTTAGACACCCAACAATCATTGTAGAAATTGCCACAAGGGCCGTTTCTAAAGACAATAATGTTTCCAATTTTATGTTCTTAATTAGGAAAGCTGGAAAAATTAACTAATTCCCCTTTTGCAACAAAAGGAGACATATTAAAATCATAGAAAGCTGGAAGCTAGAAACATCATGGGATGGGATTAATTTATCTAGGAGGGACAGTTTGAAAGCAGCATTTGGAACTGATCTCCAGAGGGATGGAGGATATACTAATGAGCACTAAATATTCATAAATTTGTAACTGTGGCTGCAGTAGTCAATGAGTGTCCATATATTTTACATATAATTAAGAGCTCATGGAAACAGACACCAGGGAAATATCCCAGATTTGGTGTTTCTCTGTGATGTAGGATGTAAAGAAATTAGTTAGAAATTCCCATTATTTAACAGCAGGTCTTATTTCTGGGGCAGGAACTTTAAACCACAGAGTGATAGGATGTTTGTTTTCTTTGTGTTTTACATATGCATTGTTTGCTTCCCTGACCTCAGGTACCCATCTATTTCAACAACTATTGTTTGTCTAGTTTAGAACTCCCTCCCTAGTCTGTAAATACGTAGAAAAATATATGAAAAAGTAGCATTCTGAAGGGAATGTCAGTTGGGTTACTCCCATTATTGTTTTACTTATATTTTATTACAGCAGTTTCCTGATATACCCATGTATTTGGGACACTTCTGTTTATTCTTAAAGGGATGCTGAAGATACTCAGTGATTCTTAGACCAGTGGTCTAAATTGCATACTAAATGTTATGTATATACATTTAAATTAAAAATGCATTCTGAATTCTGTTCTTTTTGACATTGACTGAATCTGTTCCAGTTTTTCTTGGCAACTGCCTGGATTATGTTGTTTAAACGTGGTTTTCTTCCTATTCCTGTATCAAAACCTTGTTCATCCTGGCCCTCATTTGTGCTTCGTTGTGCCACAGCACCTCTTTCATCATTTCACTTACAAAAAAAGATTAAACTATTCCAGGAAGTGGGAGAGTAATGCAATTGAATGGATATTTAGGAGGCCTGGATGTGCATGAATTGGCCCTCAGTAAATAGTTTGGCCTTATGCCTTTAGTCTTTAGAGCAAATTAAATCCTGAATGGCATTTCTCCAGGAAACATGCTTGATGGAATCCAAATTCCAAATATTAAACATAGGCTGAATCTCTAAAGTATTTTTTTCCCTCATAAATAATTTTAGGAGATATAGCCATTCTTTTCAACAGACAACTAAGGTTGCAGTGCTCTCCTAGCCCAGAAATCTAAAATGTCAGACTGAAGCTAAACTAAAAATTAATGATACAGAACTATAAGGAATTAGTTACTATGCTCACCTCTGGCTGGTGACAGAATAAGGCTTCTGTAGTAAAAAAAAAACCAAAAAAACTTTAAAATCATCGTAAAACTTACCACAGGATTTATCAACACATATGAGTTTAAGGGTTTCAAATAATTTTTTAGAGAAGCAAGAGCCAAGAGCTCTTATGCAAGAGACCTGCTATAAGAGATCTTCCTTAAGATAGTTTTGTCTTAGAGTTGAAATTACTTGCCCAAAGGCTCAAATATTCTATGTCTTTTAAGAACTTGAGTGGTGAACAAACCCTGCTATTATTTTAATTTTAATTTTAATTTAACTTTGAGTACTATTGAGTTTTCTTCATTGAATGTGTGACCTTTTAAATACAACAGTGTTGGTTGGCCCACATGTTAGCTGGAGCTGTTTTCAGGAAACTCGTGTAATATTTTGACCCTGTAATAATTCTGAATGTTTATATAGGTATAACTCATATTCAAGAGCTCTGGACCAGAAAAAAATCATAAGTAACTGAGAACATATTAAATATCAGAAAATAATTTGACAGCTAATTTAATTTAGTCAGTACATTTGAAAACCATTGACTAAAGGTTAAATTAACATATAATTTCTTGGACAAGCAAAGTATATCTCCTAATATCAAAGACTAGTTTGAAAATGTAGCTGATTTTATTTTTTCTGAGACCAAAAGACTAAGATTCAAAGGCAGAAAATGAAAAAATAAATATATATTTTAAAGTTTATAAGTTCAGCACCTCAAAATAAGTAATAGATTTTTTTTTACTTTCTTTTTTTTCTCTTTAAAACATTTTATCTATACATGTAATAATTCAGCAGAGCAAGAAAATACTTCTCTCACCTTAATTATAATTATAGTCTTCCACAAAATGTACAAGCAAAATGATGATTTGTTTTTTCTGCCATGTAAAATGCAGATGACATCTTTGGTTGTGTTTGGGATACTCATTAGAAATCTGTTCCTTAGCCCGCTGCAGTAGTAGAAAAGAAGTAAAGCTGAACAATGAAATAGTTCTTCAGCCCTGAACTAAGAGTAGAGTGTTGCCAAAAGATGACAGAATCAAAATCTTGGAGATGAGGGAAATGGAGAATGTGAAACACCCTCTTTGTGAGCACTCAGCATTTATACCAGGTCAATATAAAGGTGTCTGCACCCTGAATGAAAGTGCTTATTATAAATGTGAGTGTAAGGGGAGTGCCTGCTCCTCTAATGGTACCTGGTCGAAGGAACCATAAAACAAGATCATATAGAAAGAAACCTGACCCATATACCAATAATACCAATAGTAATGTAGATGGCGAAGACAGCAAACCTGATCAATCACGCAAATTAGGAAGGATACGTAGGTTGTGAAGGTGTTTATTTTTTTCAGTCAGGAGGGTAAGGAAAGGGAGGAAGGCATAACACGGAGAAACATAAATCCTGGCCAGTTAGTGTTAACAAACAATAATCAGGAGCAAACCTGGTCAACCACTGTAATTGATGGGCTATCAAGAAACAGCAGACAAATCAGGAGCTGGCAAAGAGGCTAAGCCACTAGCCATCATATTTGAGAAGCTGTGGCAGAAAAGAGGAAACATAACCCTTGTTCTCAGAAGAGGAAAAAGGTAGAGCTGAGAAAAAAACATTCCAGTCAGTCTCAACTCTGTGATCATGGAGCAGATTCTCCAGGAAACTGTGGTAAAACCTATGGAAAACAAGAATGTGATTTGGGACAGCTACCATGGCTTCACTAAGTACAAATCAGTGTTTAAAGGTGGCCCATGAGAAAGCTGGGGAGGGACTTTTTACAAGGACTTCTGGAGACAGGAGAAGACATAGAGGCTTTAGACTGAAAGAGGTAGATTTTGATTAGATGTAAGGAAAAAAATTCTTTACCATGAAGGTAACTTGGATACTGGAATGGGTTGCCCAGAGAGGTAGGATGTCTTGTCCCTGGAAGTATTTAAGGCCAGTTTGGAGGGGACTTTGAGCAACCTGGTCTCATGGGAAGAATTCTTGTCCATTTGGAACCAGATAATTTAAAGGTCCCTTCCAGTGCAGAAAATTCTATGATTCTATGCATCCTATGATTTTATGACTGAAACAAGCACCATGCCTGGGGCTGCTTTGTTTGGTTGGTTTTTTTTTTTCTTTGCTTGTTTATCTTGTTACCATTGTTACAGAAAAACAGTGTGAATTTACCCATTGTGTAGATTCTTAGGCTGGTATTCTGGTATTTACTTTAATTCCTGAAAAAAAAGAACATCTCAGGTGTCTCATCTCAGTGCTAGTACAAAATTCATTTAGAGTGCAATTAAAGTGAGGTTGACATAATGTCTGACTCAATATTACATAGGTACAAATTCATACATGTGAAATTCATGCCTTTTTGACCCATAAGAGGTTACTAAAATTAATAAACAATAGATGTATATCACTCTAATTGATGTAATTTATACCTCTTTTTCTTACAACGGGATATATAAAAGTTCATTACAATTATGGAATAGCTAGAAGATAAAAGACAAAGTATTGTTACAGATTTTTTAACCGGCAAATCAGTAAGAAAGGAATCACAAGGACTGTTCTCAGGGCTATCAGGTACAATATCTGACCACGTAAGAAACCACTGATTTATATGTAACACATTCTTTAAAGTTAATAATTGTTCTTTTTCATATTTCAATCAGGAAACTGAAATAGAGTGCTACATCAAATTCAGCTCTTGATAGCTATGAAAATTATGACAAGTCACACTTTTACAGTGTTTTCTCTCTTTGACAACAGGGGTTGCACTGAGACAGCAAAAATTTGTGGAAGCTGTCCCACCTTAAGAGTAGTTTGATAATGAAAAGGGAAATACGTGTCTTTCTTCTCATTGTGCTATGAAGCTAAGTAAATAAAATAAATAGATTATTTTTTAACCAAAACTAGGAAAAAAGTGGAAATATTTCAGAAACAATATAAAATTTCAGCACATTTCAACAATGGTGTGATGTTAATATGTTTTATTTTATTTGAAGGTATGGTATGCCCCCCTGAAAAAAAAAGGCCAGAAATATTTTTAGTGGTTGCAGGTCATTAACAAAATGCATCTCTGATTCAGATTCAAAGCTCAGCACTTTTCATCAGTTATAATATTACACAGCGTGAACCATACAGTCTAAGCCACACCTGCAAGCTTAGAAATTTGCTATGTCCAATATGCCTTTGGAGTGAACCTATGGGATTCATTTTGTGCATATTTTAATATCTCTGTTTCTTGGTAAATCCCAATCATATTTCTGCCATCTGATCTTTATTTAGCAAATAATTATAATTTTTATTAGTGCAAAGCACTAGCCTTCAAACTTACATCTGGCCATAATAGGTCATGTTGGAGCCTTTGCTGATTTGAAATGGTCCTTTGAAAGCACTTTACAGATGAAGAGGAAAGGCTCAGCTGCTAGCATTCTAATTATACAGCCTTCATCAGATCTAGTATTTAAAAAATATTATTTTCTTTTTTTTCTGATTAACTTTGATATTATCCAGAAATGCTGCTAGCATTTTCTGTAATAGTGTATCTACTGTCAGTTCATTATCTGCCACAAATACTGTTTACAGGTTTTATAGGGGATAATAAATGGCTTCCAAAAGGTCTGTCACTCCACAATAGTTATCCACATGTTGATCCCAGGTCTCTTTAATGGCTTGTTGATAAATAAAAAATACTTTAATTAGTTCACTCAAAGATAAATCTATCACTTCTTCATTATTCAAATAAAGTAATATGCCATATTGCATTTCTGAAAATGTTCTTCTGTGCTGTGATTTTTCTGATTGTGATTTTTATTTCAGCAGGCTATGTCCTTAAAAAGGCTAGCATAGATAACAAATGCCTTCTTCATCCCTTGAGCTGAATTATTTGAATTGCATGGATAAAATAGCTCTGAATACTTTAGGATTTGAAAACCATTCACACAAATGTATTTTGTCTTCTACAAAAAAGGGTTATGGTTCCCTTGGACATTTACAACTTGATTTTACAGCCAGGGAATTTGTGGAGGGTACTACTCATTAAGACACCTGTTACTGAGCATAAAGCAAATAAAAATTATTCACAGTAAATGAAAAAGGCTATGCTGGAAAATTCCCACTGTATAAGAATATGATGTCTATATCTCTATAGTCAGGATATTTGATGTGAGATGGGAAGGTCAGCTATTCTGTTGTTACTGGTCCTGAATTTGCTATGCAGTTCTTCACAAGGTGTATGTTTGTTTCATTTATATATGGTTTCTAGTCCTGGGATCTCCAGCATAATCCTGTGCTCTTTGTGTTATTGTCCTGTATCATTACTTCTTACCCTGAATCCCTGGGCTCCATTTTCAAGGCCCTTTCTGTCATACCAGTCCTATTTGCATCTAAACTACTTTTTTAAGTCAACAGTGAATATTTTTATCCACATAAGTCACAAACATGTTAATTACTATTGCTATTACTATTACTTTGACTATGACTATTACTATTACTATTACTTTGACAATGACTATGACTATTACTATTACTATTACTTTGACTATGACTATTACTATTATTAATAATAAAAACATTGGGGTTATGCTATAAAATTTTATAAACCTGAGCAAAGAGAAATGAACGAGGTAAAAAATTCTTGGTCATTAGAAAATTGTTGTTACAGTTGAAAAGCTAAAAAATGCTCCAGGCAGACCAAGAGGAGCTCAGATGCAGCCTGATGAGCCTTGGCCCAGTTGGTGGAAAGTCTTTGGCTGGTAATTAGCAATAGCAGTGCTGTATTTATGGAGGAAAATGGCTCCAGGACAAGGTGACACCATCTGGCTTGCTTACTCTCTACTCAAGGTCTAGCTTGTTGGCTAGTTCAAAATGCATAACACTTGATTCTGAGTCTAATCCTGGTGGTAATGTACTAGAAGAATACATTGCCATTGTGTCTGGGTGTGACTTTCAGCTCAAAGTATTGAAAAGAAACTGAGACAGGTGTGTGGAAGTCCAACAGAGACATCACTTCTTTAGTTTAAAATTCAGCATGCATATTGCTCTGTGCCATGAAGTGTGGCCTTACATTGAGGAAGAACATTTTAAAGCCCCACTTGAGCAAAGCCTAAGTACTGGAGGACAGAACAGAATGGAGGGGGTCAATTTTCCTCCCCTTTCAAGGGCAACCATGGGCTCCCCACGAATGTATTCATGCTTATATTCTTAAAAGAGTTATTTTGGGAAGGGGTGGTTAGCTAAGAAATCAGGAAGAAAATTAGTGTTCAATTAATGTAAATTATAAGGAGATGATGCTCAAGTTTTTTGACTGTGTAGATGTATCCAAAAGTCTCAATGTAAGTCCATGTATTTCACTTTGACTAGATCTCCAGTTTTGAAAATGTCTCAGACATACAGCCAACATTTTTTTTTGCTCCTTCCACCTTTTAACATCTTTGTGAGACAAGCAGTGCCACATATTTTATATACTTAGTGTATCAAATGTGACAGTGTTATTAAAATTACCTATACATTCCTATTTAGATATCCATAAATAATTTCAATTATTGATAATGGTATACCTGCTCCAACTGCTTAATTGATATTAATTATTCATTAACCTTCTTGGATTTCCTGCTGATACCAGTTGAATGAATGAAGAATATTTCCTGTAACACTGCAAAATAATCCTGGAGACAGAAAAAAGGGTGTATATTTTTTTCCATTTTAATAAATGCAGTCTTGTTACATTATTTTAGAACAACTGAATGGACTCTACCAAATGTGTAACTGTAATGCATTGCCTTTTATTATTTAATTAATTTTAATAGTGATAAGACCATCTACTTTAAAGATATGACATTGATTAGCCCTCTGAAAGAAAGGTCATTAGTTTAGAATTGCTTGATTAAGAACATTTGGAAGAGAACAGAGACATAGAGATTAAAAAATAAAATTAAATGAGGGAGTGTCCTGAGGTGTATATCTTCAAGAACTTGAGAGGAAAAAATGTCTTAGCAGTTAAAGACAATAGCACTGTAGGAAATACTACGATAACACCGCCCCCCACCAAAGACCAATCTAAGGAAACACTAAGAATTACCTTTTGTAGTGTCCTAATTCTCCAGTCACTCATAAGTAATAATGTTTGCCATCTCTCTCACATCTTTTGTAGATATGTAATTATGCATTTTCTGCTGAGGAGGGAAGAATATCCAGGTCTAGATATGCAAGATAGATCTCAGGCAGAGTGTAATAGGCACTATGAGGCACTAGGAAAGAATACATCCTCTCTCACCTGCCCCTGTTCCTAACAAGATAGGTGAGATAAAAATTACACTAGCATATGGAGGCAAAAACAAGATCATGAATCTGCCACCTGCTCAGAAGCCTGAGAAAATCTGGAGATTTTAAAGCCAAGAGAGGGGAACTGAGGAGTTTGGGAATAGGCTTGACAGAATCATTTTAATTGGGATGTCTTAAAACCAACATTTCTGAAGTATAGGCAGGATAGCTGTCTAACATCATAGTTCAGCATTAAATCAAACTACTCACAAATCTTTAATGACACCTGTCATTTTTGTAGTGAGGCCAGTTAGTTATTATAACAAAGAATGCCAATCTGCACAGGAAAACAGATTTTCTTATTAAAGGATTCAACAATCAAATCTTTTTGGCCTATCTTAAACAGAAATTTTGGTTAGATTAACAAAATGGTTTGACATATAAGGATATCAAACCATCTTCCAGAAGATTCTTTCAGGGGTCAGTTTTACTTAATTGTTATTTAATCAAATAGTTTCTACAAACTGGCTGGTTTTCTGTACTGTACTATAAATATTGATACTAAAATGGTTTTTGCTACATATATATGTAGCTCTGTAGACTATTGTTGTACAGTTATATAGTTCCCAGCTGTTTTTCCTACCCTGGTAGACAGAAAGACAAAACACATACCAAAAGTATCCTATCTTAAATTAATGAGTCTGGGAACTAAGGTTAAAACAGCCTCTCAAGACACTTTCTCATAAAGAAAGAACAGCTATTATAGCTAGTAACAAGAATAGGGGGTTCAAGAAGAGGAAGAAGCAAGGAAGGAATTACCTTATTACTTGTGTTTCTAGTCAGAAATTCTTGTCAGTTATGATAATGTGCTAAACTTATAAGACTATTTGCCTTATGTGGTGCGGGCATTTCTCCATATCTGCCCCTGGAAACCTCCAATCAAAGACCAGCTTTTATATTGCCTCTGATACTAATATTGTCTTGAAAGTGTGTTGTTTTGTTTCTACATATTTAAGGCATCAATATGGTTGTGCATTTCACGAAGTAGAATTAAAATGCAATTAATTTGTTAAATTCCTTTGCTAAATTCAGTTTAAACAAGCTTATATTTTAAGTCTGGAATGCATTCTTTTCAATAAATTGTATGGTCTGCTTTTTGGTATAATTATTTATGCTATTCACCTTATAGAACACAACAGATATCAATCTTTCAGCTAATACTTTAACACATTTACCCAAACGTCATGCCCAATATAGTAAGGCTAATTTTAGGATACAGGAAATTAGTTTGCATAAAATCTAACTGTGCAAGAAGCAAACTGTAATATCCTACTAAGTGCAAGAAGCAAACTGTAATATCCTACTAACAGAGATCTTATTGATTGACTTTTTTGGTAATATTTTTTAAGATTTAAACTTTGACACTCCTTTCATGTATTTCTCATGAAGCAGTGAGTTTGTCAGTTACACTGCAGTGATGAATGATCTTACAAATAGACTTCTCCACTGAGCTGTACACAAGTAAATTATTTTTTGCAGTAATCTCATAGGATTTCTTTTCCTGCTATAGGTTGTTATTTAAAACAATGTAGCTTCTAGTGATTTTATTGCAATGCAGTACAGGTAGCTGTATGTGAGGACATTTAAGTAATGAACATCATGAAGACCTTTCATTGAAAGAAAGGAGACTATCAGGAAGCTGCCTCTGATTATCATTAGACTGAATTAAGTTTGCATTTAGTGTCAAGAAAGAAAATGTCCTTAATCCACTAATTCAGCACAAACATTTCTATTAACTAATCCTCTCAAACTGTAGCAAATGCCATACTAATTCATAATATCATGCATTTCATGCTCAGGATAATAATTATGATTTGGAGAAAGCTTTAGCTTCTATCTATACCATTCACTGAAGTGTCTTGCAATGCTTTTGGAGGTACTAAAACATACTTGGGGTTTTTGGGTGTTGGAATTTAGCAGGGAGAGTTGTTGGTGGGTATTTTTTAGGTGCTAGGTGCTCCTCTCTCTCCCTGTGACTCAGTACAATTATTTTATCTCAATAATATATCATTGATTTTCACGTGACTTAGATCCTGGCAAATTCTAAACATTAAGCAATCTGAACCAGTTTATATAAATGGAAAATATTTGAAGTCATTACACCCATAACTCTGTAAATGGCATTATTTAATATATTGTTTTTCATAATGCATGCATTGAAATGATTCACAGTTTTTTAATCTTATCAGAAAAGGTAGTATTCTATCAAAAATTTAGATAATAGATTGTGAAGTGAGCAACAGTATTTATATTAATCCAGTAGGTGCTGGTTCAGCAGTTCTGAGTCACTGCTGTGTTGCCAGGGGGAAGAAATGGTCTTGCTGAGCACCACAAAGATGTGACCTCATGTGAGGTGACCCCAAGGAGACCCCAGGCCTCTCCTTCCCTTGAACCAGGGTAAAACACTCCAGTTCTGTTTCCTGGGTTGCCAAGTCTTAAAGAGACACTGCAACAGGTTGCAGATGATGTAAAGAAAATAGGAAATATAATACACACATTTTTTGAGTCACCTAGGTCTGGGAGGGTGGTAATCAAGATATCCCAGATTATCTTAAATTGTATTAGATGCAAATATTAAGGCATCTGAACTGTTTTCCTACAGTCCACTTAAAATCAGATGTCCTCATGAAATTAGAAGGATATGGCACAGCTATAACTGTATAGTTCTGACTTATTTTAATGAGTTTCAGGTTATGTCACACCAAAAATATTTTTCCTTTAGCATTTAACTAATATTCTGATTGATACTCCTGGAGCCTATTTTATCATCTTTGAACTTTCAGTTTATGTGTGTTTATTCTCATTATGCATTGGAATATTTATAGTCCTTTTAAAAAATAATCATTTTTTCAGCATAGTCTAGGAAGGAATTATGTACAAAATCCAATTTGTAGTCTTGGTAATTACTGTTTATATTACTAACTGAAACCAAAATTATTTTCATTTTTTAATTTGATTTAATCCTGTTTATTAATTTAGAACAGAAAATTCTTTTGTGATTAGCTATAGCGTTTCTCATTATCCTCTTCATGCTCCCTCCCTTCCTCCCTCCCTCTTTCCCCTTTTCCTCTTTCCCTTCTTTCCTCCCGCCCTTCTTCAAAGACCTGTCCTTAAAAGTTATAGTGACATAACATAAGAACAGAGCCGTGACTCCTTTGCTGGTTTTCCTTTTTATTTGAAATAAAAGCAAGTGTGAGGCTTTTTTTTTTTTTTTTTTGTGGTGTTTTTTTAACTTTGAGAAAATAATCATTGCTGAATGTCCCTTCATCTGACATGGGGCATGTGTAATACCACAAATAGATAATAAAGGATGTCAAGGCAACAGGAATAAAAGCAATAGAAAAATCATTTGAGATTGCTTCTGCGTCTTCACACAGAACCCACAGAACAAAATATTCTTTTTGAAAACGCTTGGTGAAGTTAACTTTCATGTTTAAAGCCTTAACAAATCTTTCTATAAAACTTTTAACATTATTCCTTTTATAGCAGGAAAATAAGTATCATGTCATGTCATATCATATCATATCAATCATATCATATATCATATCATCATTTATATCATATCAATTATATTATCTGCACTATGCATTATTTCATCATACTAATACTTGTATATCTGTGTTTTATTCACACATACCCATATGCAAATAAACAGTGAACATATATGATTTTTCCTATGCTCTACTCTGTAAACAGTCCAAAAGTAGCACCTTACTGCATGCTTTATTCTCACAATGGCCCTTTCTAAATACCCTTCTGAAATGTGTTGAAATATATAGGACCTAAATCTATCTGTCCGTCTGTCTATCTATCTATTTATCTATCTCTCTGTCTATCTATATATCAATCTCTCTATCTATCTATGTAATCTATCTAGAAACATATGCAAGGTAAGTGGGAATATTCTATTACTGCTTTGTTCTTTGAATATAAATTTCTTATTTACTTCCATATACTTCCTTCTCTCCTAATCATTAATAGCTGATGTCAACTGAAGTGTCACAGGAACAGCTGACACAAAGATTGAACATGGAACAGATTTCCAAATTGTACTGTTTCAAGATTCAGAATATGATATTGCACAATAGCAGCCCCATTAGTGGTCATTCTTAAGACAATTTGGCCTTTTTAATTAGTCACTCACTTCAGGTAAATTCAGTGATAAGAAGTTTTTTTTTCAGTTTACCATTGACACTGTGATCACTTTTAAAGAATTTGGAAATACAAGCTCACTTTTTATATTTTGGCATGGGGATATAGCTTAGCTAGTGATGCCTCAAAGACTACTAGGATAATGTAGAAATTATTAAAATTTCTTAAGGCTTTGGGATAGTCCAGCTGTGTTCCTTATTTTTATTTTTGCTCTCTCCTCAAAGCATCAAAACAACATTATTTGTAGTTTCTATGCTGCAGAGCAGTCATTTGCTAGAACAGATAATGGCTCATATTATGTTTAGCTAATTTTTCTGGTGAAAGTGGTACAGTAGAAACACTGAAAAAAATGTGCATAGGTTTTTTTTTTCCTCCTAGAACAGGAAAATAATGTTTCTTATGCACAAAATTTCAGAGGGGCTAACTTACAAAATTTACTAATAATGACATATACAAATTCTCTTTTCCAGTTATCAGGCCACAGAACAGAACTGTGCAGCACAGTGAGACATAAACACTGTGAATAAGCTTTTTTTGGCTGTTTTTCAAACTGACTATTGCCTAAAAACTGGAAACGTTCTACATTTGACTCATACATCACACAAGAATGAGCTCTTGTAAAATTGTACTTACTAGACAGGAATACCACAGCTCACTGTCAGAAGTCTGCTACAAACTATTAACAGGCCCTTTAAGCAATCTTAAAGACTTGTTGATAACAATTCCTTACAGAATTCATTCTGATTTTAGTCATTTCTGTAGGAGGCTTATTGAAAAAATATAATATTTTTATAATTTGCATCAAAAGCACTACTTCATCTTCTACATTAGATTACATAAAGATGAACACTTCCTAGGCCTTTAAGCATTTTCTGTGAGGCTAAGGATATAACTGACCACACACAGAGGTAAACTCTAACTGATTATTTATTGCATGCAGGATACACATAATTTTGCTAAATTTTGAGTACCTATTATCAACCAAAAGGCGTCAAAAGCTCCGTAAATATATAATTTCTTTGTATATTAGCATGCAGTGGGCAGACCCATCACTTTTTCTCAAAAAAGGCAATTATAGTAATCCAAAGTCCAGCATTGTGTCATAATTATTTGCATGGAACACCTATATTACCATTAAAATTTTGGGAATTCATAGTTCTTTTCTCTCTCTTTTTTATTTTTTTTTTTTCTTTTTTGTATTTGTACAGAGAACAGTTTATCCATGGCGTTCAGATCTTTATTCACTGGAGATTTTGTCTGTGCTAGTTTCTGCTTTTGTAGAGTGACAGAATAAGAATGCACAGGTTGCAGTGCACAAATGATGAGCTTGTGTTTTTGCCACAAGTTGATAAGAAGTCATGAAATATAAATTAACAAATTCAGATGATCACAGCCAAACAACTCTACCTTTAAGGTTGAGCATGTGCAAGTCTCTCATGCAAATAAATCCTCACTATGAAGAAAGCAAGTATTGTAAGGTGCTTACTTGTCAAGATAGGTCAATCAAGGCACAATTAGCACTAATTAGCAATCCCACAGGCTATTAAAATTGTTTACCTTCTGTTGAGGTAGGCACAAAAAGGTACATAATTTTTTCCCACTTGTGAAAACATCAAAGAAAAGTATTTCCCATCTAAACCATGAAACGAATTATAAATGAGGACAAGCACAGCAGTGATATCAACAGAATTTAGGAAACCATTTGTATTGCTAATTGCAGCATTTGAGACAGCTGAGGGAGCATATAATGTTCTTCCTATGAGGCTCAAAATAAGAGTCCCAAATAATAAGGACTTTTAAATTTAAAATTCATGAAGGAAGAGGAATCAAATAACAACTATCAGGCTTTCCTACAAGTTCTAAAGCTATCTCAATTCTTATCTCTTGTCATAAATTAATAGCCTTGTTTTCAAAAAGAAAAGAGTCTAGAATAGGTCAATGCCTATATCTTGTTAATTTTTTTAAAAAAGATAACATATAATAGAAAATTCAAACATTAAATGAAAGGGCTAGACAAACCCATAGTTTTCTCATCTCAGTTCTTTTGAAATCATATTGTCAGTAGAGAGGAAAGAAAGCTTCCTGAAAAGCAATGAACATGACTATTTTACAAGTTAAAAGACTACATAACATATTGCATTAGAATTAAAATTATAATATTAAAATTAGAATTTTGGGCGGAAAATGTTTTGGCTTCTTTACTAAATGAGGAAGAAAGTTTTACAGTAAATCTTGCTTTAGGTAAAAATAATTTCCTGCTCCAACAGACCTTTTTCAGCTAAGGATCAACAAAATGTAGTTTGCAACAAAGTTTTTGACCAAAAATGAGGCAGCCACATACATTTTTTGGTTTATCTGATCTGCTAAATGTGCTTAGGGGCTACTGGTAAGAAAATTATTTAAGCAATGATTTTAAATATATTCATGAAATCATCTAAACTATACTTAGACACACATGGAGTTCATCTGGATGCATTTAATTTATTTTAATATGTCCAGAGCTGGTAAAAGTGCAGGAAGACATGTCCTATGAACAGCACCTGTGAACTCTGGCTTTGTTAAGTTTGGATAAAAGGATACTGAGTGGTTGAAGTGGCATTGCAGGTCTCTTCTCCCTGGAATCAGCTCAAAGCTGCACCAGGGTAGGTACAGACAGGATATTAAAAGCATTTCTTTATCAAGAGAGTGGTGAAACTCTGCAACAGGTTACCTAAAAGGGTGGTAGATGCCTAAAATCTGCCATTGTTTAAGAGGCATTTGGACAATGACCTTAAAAATATGCTTTAAATTTTGGTTACCTCTGAAGTGTTCTGTAGTTGGACCAGATAACCATTGTATGTTCAAATGAAATATTCTATTCTATTCTATTCTATTCTATTCTATTCTATTCTATTCTATTCTATTCTATTCTATTCTATTCTATTCTATTCTATTCTATTCTATTGCAATCTGTTCAATTTTAATATTTTTCAGATAAGTGTGCAATCACCTACTCCATATTTATGATAATACGTTAGAATCACCAGAAAGTTTATTATTGTTTATAATTATTTTAATTCAAAGAAATTCAATGAAAACTTCTAGCAGTCCATTAAAGCTGCAATGGGAAACTGTAATTTTAATGAAGTTCATAATTTGGCTTTCAATATTCAAATAATAAAAAGCCATATTTTTAGTTCTTAATTACACATTGCTCCTGAAGAATAAAAATTATGAACTGCATCTCTAGTTATCATAAAAAGTTATTTATCTGAATTTTAAAAATATATTATTATTATTTGAGAAATAAATACACCTAAAAAATTCACCAGTATTTAGATCATTCCACCAGGCATGTAGAAAACATTGCTGAAGCCACTACATTTCATCTTTTGCACAACAATATCTTGTCTGGTTGGCACTTGCTAACAGAATTGTTAGACTTCATCTAACATGATGTATGGCTGATTATACCTTTTTAATTAAAATAATACAATCCAAAGGATTCTAATCCCTTATACCTCTGACATAAATGAGATTACTCATACATTTGCCACATACTGGATTAGCCTGCCTCTTTAAATTTATGCTCACCAGAAGAGAGCAATCATGTTAACGTGTTTCGTCCAGCCTCTCTAAAACTGCACAGGAAAAGATGGGGCTTAAAACGAGATCATGAGATTTACAGATATGAACTGCATACCAAGGAGATGGTAAAAACAACAAAAAAAAGTAATCCTAAATATATTATTTCTAAATCAAGTAGCCTGACATCTGATTACATGGAGGAAGATGTAGATTGGGAATTTCTGATTATCACAGTTTAGGCAATATGATGCAAGGAAAGAAACAGCCTAGACTGGCTAGTCTAGGCTTTTGAAGATGAATTGCTAATCCATTAATTCTGCACAGAATCTCATGGGAAGTTAATGAAACTCAAAAATATCCACTGCTGGCATAAAAGCACAAATCCTGCTGTTTAGACTGCTGGCTGAGGTGGAATGCAACACTTATTTTCATCTCTATGTACGTTTTGTGTTGGTGAAAACTAAAACACTCAGAGTTGATCTGACCCCAAAAAACTTTGTTTTCAAAGTTATTATCAAAATCACTATGTTTAAATTACTGTCCTCTGAAGTCACATTTTCCAGGTATGAGCAGTAAGAACATTAAATAAATTTCTCCTTCTCTCCAGAAAAATATAATAGTTCAGGAAGGAAATTACTCTGTGTTATATTTAATCTGTGATCTAGAACCATTTGCATAAAATGCTATGTGTTTCATATAACCAGATTGAATTGCACAGAATCTCTTCCTACCTTGTATCAAAGCACCATATTTAAAGATGCTGTAAAAAGCACTTGCTGGGCATGGTCAACATTTCTGTAATACAAGTAGGAAAGCTATCATTGCTCTCCTTCTGTGATTCTGACAGGAATAAGAAAACATGACTATTTAAATCTATGACTGTTGTCATGGTCAATCGATGTTCAAACTTCACAAGTGTTGAATCCTTCCTAAATTCTCAGTTATGCAAGTTAAAACTGATCTAAATAAAATCTGTATAATTACCACAAATAGGGCAGTAAAGGGGATTTTTTTTTTTTTTCTTTATCAGCTAAATAAAAGGCTTGGTCCACTTGACAGAAATAAGGACAAGAAAAGGCAAATAAAAAGCTCCAGAATTCTTACCGTATTTCTTTTAAAAACTAATTTTTTTTTTTTTTTCATTTACCTACCTCCTTCTTAATTCAGTAGAGACTGTCATGATGAGGTTGCTTCTGGTAATAATGTACTTTGCAGTAGGCTCTCTTGGTAAGGTCAATAAATAATTCAAATCCTGAAATCCAATTAGAAAATATTAATATATACATAAACATTTATATGCTATATAATTATAAAATAATTAGAATTATAGCCTATTCTCTGTAGTCTAATATTGAATTTCAAACATAAATCTTAGGTTCATACCAAAGAATGAGCTGTTGAGATTACCTTGATTTATGACTTTCAAAAAGAACTATCAAATTCTAATTTTAAAACATAATAAAAATCCGTTCCATCTAAAATTAGCAGAACTGTTTTATAATTAGTTTGAGAAACTGGTTAATCTAGTGAGAAATTCTTACTCATTGTAAGAGTAAGGAAATGAAGTTTGCTGGATGGAAAAGACAAAAGCTGAGGCAGTTGCAATATTTCCATCAAAACTTAGTCTTGAGAGTAAAGGGTGATGAGAATCTATGTAAATAATAATAATAATAATAATAATAATAATAATAATAATAATAATAATAATAATAATATTCTTAGAAATAGTATTTATTTTGTAATTTTGACCCAGAAAGTTGTTTTTTGCATTTGTTTAAAAGAAGAGTTTTCTATCACATGGAATGGCTGATGTGTTCAATCACAAAAAAGGACAAAATATTGAAGCACTGAAAGACCTGGGAACTCCAAAACTACTACTGAGAGTAGTTACTCTATAATTAATCTGAAAATGAGATACTGCAGCTAGCATCACTATTTTTATTTTACTCTCAGTTTATCAAGATTTACCTAAATTGGTAATTGCATGTACTGTATAATCCCACTACAGGGTTTACATGGTAATATTGCAATACAAATGTGTCCAGTAAAATTCTTTACTGTTGTTTTTATAGTGAATAAGTTAGTAATACTCCAAGTTTTCATATATTTATTTAATTTGGATTTATTTTCTTTTCCTAATTTGTAACCATATCTTTTTTCTATTACAGTAAAAAAATGGTATAATTAATTCTTCTAATTAGGATATATTGTTTTTATTGAATACTACCATGATTGACTTCTACTGAGTTAAAAAATTAGGTTTCCTTCCACCCATGAGATTCCTCCATTCTTCAGTTGAAGAATGCTGACGCATTTATAATCCTTAATTGCAGTTTTATAATAGGCAAATCCATGGATTATAGCCAGGGGTAAGAAAATCTGCTTCTCCTGGTAAAACACTTTGATCTGAATACTTAATGTAATGCAGCTTTCAATCCTCAGAGCAGGAAAATTCTGGTGGTGTTACTAAGAAAATGCAAAAATTATAAGTTTTTTTAAACACTCTTTTTTTTTGGCTAGTGTTACTCCAATGAGAAGGCAAAGCAAGAAATTCCCAATTTGTCCTTGATTCTATAAACAATACTGTAATCGATGTTATTTTGCCAGATTTTACAAAATATTGTGATAGACATTGAGCAGAAGAGGGTAAAATTCAAAGACCAGTTATTCAATATCTAGTTTAGTTGCATAAAATTAGACTTCAGCCAAGGAGTTGGTAAATTTGAACTGCTACTCACTGTCAAAGAAAGATTCTCTCCCTGTGTTGAAGAAGGAAATAAGATCATCACTGCAACATATTCCCATGTCTTGTTTGAATATTCAGGCTTTTTCAACTTTAAGTGAATCATCATACTCAGTCATTAATGAACATGTAGCTCCAAAGTTTGCAATCCAGATTTAACATATATGTGTGTTTTGTGGGGGTTGGGAAGAGAGGAGTTTTCAAGTTCTGAATGCTACTGATTAGTTCTGTTGTCACCTGGGGACATGGTTTAGTGGCAAACATGGCAGTGGGAGGCTAAAGCCTGAACTTAATGATCTTAGTGCACTAAGTAAGGTTTTCCTAACTTTAACAATTCTATGATTTTATATTTCTGCTCTCAAGTGTTTGTCATCATAGTACTTTTCAAACATTGAACCAGGAAGGGTAAGAGCTCTTATGACAGAAAATCCTTTTGGATTATGATCCATATAGACACAAATGATCCCATCAATTTTTATTTTATTAATCTGCTTATCCAAAATGAGTAAAATTTCTTAAACTGTCTTCCTAATGTTGTGCATAATAAATATTGCCTCAAAATGCATTGTGTTTGAGGAAATAAATAATTTATTTGAACATCAGCTATGCACTTAAAAGTAGTTACAGTAATCTCCTTTTGTCAAATGTTTGTCAAAAATAGGAAATTGTTCCATTTTACAAGATTGATCGAAAATTGAACTATTAAATTTTGCCCACTGTAATATATCACTATTTTTGCACTTAAACTAATCTTTAATTACTCAATGACATCTGGAAACAAAAGACTGTCAATAATTTTAATGACAATTACATAAAATAGAATTTGCAGAAGAATATTTGTAAGTGTGCCGTCTAAGTCTAAATAATCTTACTTAAAGAAGATATTCAGTTTTTAAAAGGCATTGGTTATACTGTCACTAACTGAAATATCCAATAATCATATTTGGAATTAAAATATCACTATCAATATGTAATATATATTCAATATGCATTGAGACACATTTTGCTTTTTATATTTCTTTGCAGCTGTCACACCTTAAGATTAGCAGTTGATGACTTAGTTGTTACAATCCAGCGTTGTTTTCCTACTACTTATTCTTAAACATTAGTTTCTTTATGAACTACTTATTTTCAGTCTCTTTCCCCCACCTTCTACAAATGTCAGGTTTTGCAATTGAATGAACTTAAAAGTTTTGACTTTTGCACAGAACAACAAGTCTTCAGTGTCCTTTAAATGTAATTACTGGATGGGTAGGTAGCATAAGATAATACATCCCTTTTACTAACATGAATTGTAGATCATGAAAGAATTCCTCCTCAGAGAATTTCTTTCTAAATTACTTTCAGTTCATTCATTACATAGAATCTTTGTTCAGGAAATGTGTATGACAGCTCATTAAAAAATCCCCTCCCAATTCCTTCTTATTCAATTTCAATAACATTAGATTCAGAAAGGGGCAATAATTATTTCAGCTGAACCCGAACAGGTTTAAAATCTTAATTATGTAGTATGGTACACACCCCTGTCTGTCAAACAAAGAAGGAATATGACTATTTTGAAAATCCATTGCCAATCTATTTTTTTCTAATTGACATAGTAGATACTGTGGCCACCTTTCTGAATATTTAAGTTATAATTTATCCAATGTTTATGATGTAAAGCATGCATGCCATCTGGATGTTTTCATGTCATCCTTGAAGCTGAATCAATATAATTTGCTTAGAACAGTTTCCTCAGCATACAGATCACTTGATATGTGAATGGTAGAAGTGAAGGAAATGACAGCTTTGCATCACGTAGCTCAGCTGCTCCAGACTTCGAGCACATCCTGTCTGATTTTTTGTTCAGATTTTTTTTTTTTTTAAGTAGAAATAAAACATATTCTGAATTCAGTGGGAGTATTCTTACATATGTACTGTGTGGAAAGAAAAGAGCACTAAGGTCATATGCCCCATTAGTGTGGGGTGAGGGTAGGCAAAACTCCTGATTGTTGAAATGCAAGTTTGCCTAAGTGAGAAACTCTGAATTTAGCATTAATAATTTATGTGTTTCCCTATTACATTTCTCTGTAAAATTAAATGCAGAGCCCTCCTCTTAGCTTTTCTGGTAGTATCCACAAATCAGTGCAGTATTCAAGAATTTAAGGTGTTTTACTAGACCTGCCATTTAGTAGCAAGTGTAATCTTTTGAAAATAATAATTTAATCTCACTTCTAACTAATAGGCTCAAAAACCAAACCAGCTGGTCTGCATCTCTGAATGTCATATTACTGGTTTGCCTTTGAGAAGAGTAGAGGATATTTGAAAAATCAATTGTCTGGAGTACTGTATTTGTCCATTAATAAGAGTATCACATTTTGATGAGGTTACAGACTTTTTGTACTAACTGAAATTGATGATAAGTGAGGCCATTCAAAGGAGATAATTCTTGAGTTTCATTCAGGGAAGTGGTCCTCGACTTTTAACAGCTGAGAAGCATGCAGCTGCTTAG
Organism: Erithacus rubecula; assembly: GCF_903797595.1. Lineage (NCBI taxonomy): Eukaryota > Metazoa > Chordata > Aves > Passeriformes > Muscicapidae > Erithacus > Erithacus rubecula. The sequence continues at coordinate 51,587,113 of NC_136658.1, read as the reverse complement.
GAAGGGTTTTCTGTGATTTCTTTCACATTTTCACGTTCCTACGCCAAACTGATTCCTTATTTTTTTATTGTTACTTCTTCTTCACCCATTAATTGAAAATATTTTTCACAGAAGATACCATTCTTTCTGGTGTTAAACACCAGAGGAGCTGCATGTTCTGTAAATGATTTTTCCAGAGATCTTATGTATCACTAAGAGAGTTGCAACAACCCAAGCCTTCTTTTCATTTTACTTGGTTATTTTTCCTGAGTGATCTTATGTTTATGAAGCAAGACAGCTGAGACCATGCCTGAAGTACTGTATCCAGGTCTAAGCTCCTCAGTACAAGGCAGACACAGACATATTGGAGAGAAAAGAATTTTAAAAAATGGCCACAAAGGTTGTGAAGAAAGTGAAGAAAGGATGAAGGAGCTGAGACTTCCTCCTAGTAAAGGAAAGGCTCAAGGAGATCTCATCAATGAATGCATATAATTACCTGAAGGGAGGTTGCAAAGAATATCATGGAATGATATAACAGTTTTGGTTGGAAAGGATTGGTCATCTCATCCAACTCCCATGTAAAGAGCTTCCTCAACTAGATCAGGTTGCCCAGAGCCCCATCCAACCTGGTATTCAATGTTTCCAGGGATAGGACATCTACTGTCTCTCTTGTCAGCCTGTTTCAGTGACTCACCACCCTCATTGTAAAGACATTCATCTTCATGTCTATTCCTGTTTAGTTTAAAACCATTATCCTTTGTCTTATTGCTACAGGTCCCATTCAAAATCTGTCCCACTCTTATAGGCCCCCTTCCAGTATTGAAAGGCCACAGCAAGGCCTTTCCTGAGCCTTCCCTTCTCCTGGATCCAGTTAACAACACCCCCAACTCAGTCTTTCTTCAGAGGAGATACTTTCCATCTCTCTGATAATATTTGTGTCTGCTCTGGACCTGTTCCAATAGGCCTATGCCTTGCTTGTACTGAGGGCTCCAGAGCTGGTACTGCAGGTGGGGTCTCATGAGAGGCACAGAGGGAGAGAATCACCTCCCCTGACATCTTGGCCAGGCTTCTTTTGCTGCAGTTCACAATACTGTGGGATTTTTGAGATGAAAGCAGACATTGCTGGCTCATGCCCAGCTTTTCATCCACAAGTAGCCTCAACTGTTTCAACAGAGGACTGCTCTGAATCCCTTCATCTTATTGATATGAGGGATTGCCCACACCCATATGTAGGACCTCACACTTGCTCTTGTTGAGCCTCTTAATATTCACATAGGCTAACTTATCAAGTTATCCAGATCTCCCTGGATGACCTTCTTTCCCCCAGATGTATCAATGACACAAATCATCTTGATTGCCTCTGCAAACTTGCTGAGAATGCACAGATCTCAGTGTCTACAGTTTCTATGCTGTTGATAAAGGCATTAAACTGTACTGATCCCAAAGACTGAGCCAGTCTCTGATGGTTAACGACAGGACCACTGGTAATGGGAATAAATTGGAAGAGGTTCCCTCTTAACATCAGGAAACACTTTTTTCACTTGAGGATGACTGAACACTAGTGCAGGTTTCCCAGAGAGATTGTGGAGTCCCCTTTCTTGGAGATATCCAAAAGCTGTATAGACATGGTCCAGGGCAACTGGATGTAAGTGGCTCTGCTTCAGGGGGGTTGGAAATTATTATCTCCAGATGTCCTTTCCAATATCAACTACTCTGTGTTTCTGTGATTCTGGAACTCAGTGATAGTCCATTCTGCCCCCTGAAATGGTGTTAATTGTCAATGTTCCTGTGTAACATTCCTACTGGCCTCTGGTCCTTTAGAAAACTCTTCCATTCCTTTTCAGACCTGGCAGAATCTCAGTCTTCCAACACAATTATTATTTGTCAAAGCTATAAGTGTCCTCAAATTTTCAGAGCACAGATTTTGCCTTTTGATGATGCCCAGTGCTTTAAAACCTTTCTGAGGGTAGTAATGCTTCTGCACTTTCATTCCCTGCTCTTTTAACAAGGAAAAAGAGTAGTGTAGTCTTTCTCAAAATTGGTTCTTGAATTCTCCTAAAAGCTGGTTGTCTTCAGGCATCACCTCCACACAGACCTCATGTCACCTTTAAAATAAGACTTGTCAACAGAAGTCAAGATCCCACTGAGCAGGCAGGCTTGTACTGTAAGTGAAGTTTTCACAGAAATAGTTATATAGGATGAATTGCATTTGAAATAATGGTCTAGAAAGGTACTTTTGTGTGGCAGCTGTATTATAAAACTTTATACAGGAAGTCTGACCACAGAGAAGAATTTAAATAAGGTCCTTGTGTATCTATTGCCTTAATAACCTTCTTCCTTTCTGTTCCATAGATGATCAGGTACTCAGGAGGACTCTACAGAATTGGCACGGCTGTCTCATAAATTCCATCCAAGACAGCCTTTTGTACACACACTTTTCAAAAAAGTTTCTAACAATCCTTCTGCAAGGCAAAAATTGTTGCTAGAGCTGTTGTGGATTGCCATAGACTTTGCACCCAGATTGAATCCCCTGTTTTTTCTCATTTCCTGCTTCACAGAAGGAATGAGCAGGAGGTCAAGAAGAACATGGATGGAGACAGAACTGTAGCTATCGGCAGCCAGCTCTGTGTTAAAATTGCAGGGTAAGATATTTGCAATGTATTGTCACAGTTATTCCCAGCACTGTTTTCAAGTGTGAATGTGAATATATAGAAATGAAGCGCTGTCACATATGTTAAGGTTTCTATATTACCATTGCCACTTATATTCTATCGAGAGAGAGTTATATACAGTATTCTCACACATACAATACTATATAAATATGTAACAAATTTTTGTCTATTGTAAACACAGGAGACAAAACCTATAAGCTATGGCTTGTAGGCTCTGTGTAAGAATAAAATAGGTTTAAATGGTCTGCAGGTGTAAAGGGGAAGATCTGTCTAATATTTTGAAATCCAGCGAGTACTACTTTATTACTTTATTACTACATTATTACTTTATTTCATTATTTCTTTGACATCCCAGAAAAAAATATTGTTTTGATAATAAAAGAGAAAGGGGGTCAGAATACATAAACTCTTCAAGCAATTAGTCACATATTTACAAGTTCCATCATCTGATAGAGAATATAAATATTTGAAAGCAATTATTTTAATTTTCTTTTGAATTGTATCCAAACAAATCTCTTAATCTCATCTAGGACTCTGGTGACTGAGATCTCAATTTTAATGCACTTCCTTTCTTTCTTCCTTTTTTCCCTCTTTCCTTCCTTTATCTTTATCTGTAGTTCTGTGTCTGAAATAACATGCAGTGGTGTAACAGCTCATCAGAACAATCCTTAGAGGACAAGGAGTATCCACATTGCATACCCTAGAAGAGAGCATTAAAGAGTGCAAAGAGTGAAAAGCCTGCCAGAGGAGTGGAGTGGACTGCAGAGGGCTGAGGAAACTAGAGCTGATGTAATCACATTAATAACTACCCTTCTGCTGCAGCAAAGAATAGTTGAACCAAACTATTCTTGTAACCATATTAAAAAAACCTTGTACTTTCAAAGTCTCAAACAGAGGCAAGGAGAGCAAAAAGAACTACTACAGATGAGTAAGAGCCTAGAACTAAAGGTTTCATTGATTGTCTAAAAGATAGTACTATAAATGTGTCACAAAATCTTTTCTTTATTGTCTTGGTTTGAGACAAATTAAGGGGTGGACACTCCAAAATGAGTTACCTTCCCTTTAGTTTTAATCAATCCCTTCCCACCAATAATGAGAAACAAATATACAAGTAGATACAAGTGAAAAAAGCCCGATTTACTAAAAAAAAGAGCCCTGAAATAGCAACAGGAAAGAAAAGCAACAGTAATAATCACAATTTGCAAAGAACAAAGAGAAACTCAAAATGGCGGAGAACCTCCTCACCCAAGATGGCGCCTGCTGCGACAGCTGTGTGGGGACACGAAGCCAAAGAGGGCAGAGCCCTCCTCCCTGTCACCCCTCCAGCAGCAGCAGCTCGGCTGGCCATTGCAGCAGCTGAAACACATGGAGGGAGCCTGTCTGGTCCCCAGCAGAGGCAGCAGGCCGCCATTGGGGGTGGCTCAAGGGCTCTGCGCTGTCCGGTCCAGCAGGCGCTGCTGGGATGCGATAACTGCATGGAGCGGCTGCAGACAGGATCGGGCGGAATGTGCCGTGTAGCAGTTCAGGACTCAAAGCACAACGTCTTGGAAAAAACCTTCCCGATGCAATCCCCTACAATAAACCAAACAAACCAACTACAAAAAACAAAAGGGAGTTTCACTGCCTCAGCTCTCTCTCCCCACAGAATGAAAGGGAAACAGCAAGAGCAAAATGGAAACACAGACTCTGCCTTGAGTGCCCCAGACTTAAAAACATAACCCAGCCCCACAGTTCTGTTCATGGCTGGGCTGCTGCATCTTAACACGATATTGACAGATGGGGCACAAATAATAATAATTTGGGGCACAGATAGATGTGCAATACAATAACATTTTGGGTTACTCAGGATGCTTATAAAGTTTTTAATTAGAAGCTATGATTTTTTTCCCTTAAATCTAAAATGTAATTCCAAATAGAATTAACCACAGATGGTACATTACTTTAATTCTTCTATCTTCTGAAAATACAGCAATAACACATATGTCTTTCCTTTATAATAAATGGAAAGGGAAATTCCTGTCACTTCACTTCCTGAGCAATCTTAGAAACTTCTCAGTGGAAAAGTTTTTTTTCCTGCTGTGGGAAAGTGCAGCATGGACTTAAGAGTTTCTTCTAAAAGTCAAGGTAAGATATAAGCAACCTCATCCTTACCAGGTAATAGGATTGGTCAAAAATGTAAAATAGCTTAGTACCTGTAGAGTTGTAAAGGCATGACTACCTTCCCTCTCATAAGGTGGTCTGTGCACAGTTAGGTGACAGCTGTAACAGGCAGATCCTTTACTTAAAGCTGCTACTAACATGACATATATTAATTGATGACAACTGAATTAAAGAAATTCAAATATCACAGAACAAAAGTTTCCAGTTGCTAATGCACTTTTGGCTACTATTCCCGTAATGAAGAAAATTATTAAATTAAATTATGCATATTCTTTCAAAAATATCATGCCGTTCAATTCATATGAGAAGCTTCATCAAAAACAAGGCTTGATTATAAAGCTAATTAAATTCTCATTAGATACACAGAGAGGCTATCTTTGGCTACACAACTATATTACAGCAACCACTTATATTGCTGTCTAGCGTACTTGAAACATCATCTCTGCCACATCTAGCACTTTAACATCTGAATACTGAATCTGAATATCATTAAATGTTACATTTTGAAAATAAGTCTTAACAATTCTGTGATGAAATTACTACAAAATGTAGTTGTTTTACATCAAATATTTATTAGCATAACTGGACTTCCTCATTTTTTTGGAGAGGATGAGGTTTAAGATATATGGAAGAAAGGGGAAAGCAAATTTGATAAGACAGAGCCCAATAATTCTAAGAATTAAATACCTTATTGGAGTTCAAGTCTACCCTCGTTTTCAGAGGTAACATTCCAATATAACTATATTTTATGTACTCTTTTGTGGATAAATGCACAGAAGAGAGTAGATTTATAAAAATAGGTAGATCCAATATCTTAGTGACATTAAAAGAGGATAGGCCAGGTAGTTACAGCTAAAAACCTGCTTCACTCCTCAGCCCATTCAGATTGACTTTTGGCAAACAAATTATGATAAAAGGTATGTGCTCAATTTTTTTAAACTAATCAGCATTAGAAATTTCGATCTATTATGACTTCAAGTTAAAAAGTTTAGCTGGCTAACTGGTGAATGCACTCTTTAGATATTAATAAATCTCTGTTGAAAATCATCAGTGGATTGACAGTGTTTACAATGAGTAGAGCATGTGCAGAGCTGACCTATGTCAATGACTCTCTTGCCTGAAAAGAGCACAATGGGTCCCTGCTGTTTTTTCTACCAACAAAACTATGGTGAGTCAGAAAATTTTTGAGTGACTTCTCTTTCAAGGCAACCCCACCATAAACTGACATTACTGAAAGTGTAGCTGCTATTAAAGTGAAATTGTGAACTTAAGCAGTTGTTTCCTACCCAGCAAGGACTTCAATAAAATGTGGTGCGTGATCTGAATCACTCCACAACCCTAGGGAATCAGTGACATTTGTACAGGCACAGGAGTCGTGGAGAGAGACTATAAATATACCATCTAATAGCAAAGGTGAGTTTGACTGAACTTTGTAAATTAGATATTATTGCCTTTGTTCAGTTCAGTAGGTGAAGGGAAGGAAGAACAATAATATTTTTATGAAATTTTACTTACCCTGTCCCTTGTACAGAGCAATGTAATTGAATTAGTCTTTCTTAACAGAAGTCTGATATGACATTATATCCCCTTTAGGAAACATAAATCCCTTCCAAACTTTAGATCTTTGCTCATCCTAAAATCACTGTTATTCCTTTTTTGTTTGATTGTTTTTTTTGCTCAGAACATAAATTAATTTTAAATCTATTGTTTTCTCATAACTTTGCTAAATTTTAATATGGCTGGATATTCTGTAGATCTAGATTGCATCATAGCAAATGAACAAGAACACCATGAGGGAAGCATTTTAAATACAACTGCAAATTCAAAAAATTGACAAATAGCCGTGTTCAAATACATTTTTCTCTCTTTATTATTATTATTTTTTATCAAATTCTGAAGTTCCAAGAAGTCAAACAGGTGTGCTGTTTTTCCAGTCTCTGTTTCTTCACAGCTGAATATCTGGGATTCCTTAATAAATATCAGCTTCTTTTTTCCTTGTTTCTTTTAATTTCTGTCATTAGAATCCAATGTCATTGCACATTTTATGCTGGATAAATTATGGTACATATCTAAATTACTAAATTATATTTACAATACACTAAATCACATAATGAAATTATATTTACAATCATGAAATTATGTTTGCAAACTCAACACATCACTAAATTATAATAAAAATATGCATCAAAATGAATCTCCATAGTCTGATTAGTAATATATTATTCCAGGATTTGCACTAAAAATTTTCTTATTCTCCTTTTTTAAAATCTTTTCTTCTAGGAAGTGTTTGAGGCATAAGTTTTATATTGGTAATTTTAGATTATGTAACAAGTTGCAATATTTAAAAAGGTATGCCTTATGAAAGTTCTATTGATTTTTTTCCCTATCTGTTCTTCTCTTTCTTGGGGTCCAAGTCTTTGTGATTACCTTTAGTCTCTCTAGGCACTGTGGTGATATAACATTTATTTAGTTTTTAATAGACTTGGACTACTGGAATTCTACAGAAAATACAATTTAAAACTCTCTGGTAAGTTCTGGTTAGGCAGCTGCTAGTAGAAAAGTTCCTAAGAGATTGCAAAAAAATGGTTCAAAAGCCAACTTGAAAACTAAGTCTTCATGCAGACTAGTTTCTGTACAACTCCTCTGAGATTTGCATAATGGAAGGAGAAAACATCTGAGTCCTTCCATGGGAGCAGCCCAACAGTCTGACTAATGAGGGATTTGTAAACAGATCTTATGTTCTTGCACAGAAACTTTCTCTCCTCAAACCACGACTACAGCATTCTTCAGTGCAAAGGAGAGGTATAATTTATAGATCAATGAGAAATGTCTCACAACTCTGGTACATACCATCATACTGAATATTACAAATCTAGTTTTAGTTTTGTGGGACTACTTCCATCAAAACTGCAAAATGACATAACAGAAAAAAAAGTGCTCATGCACTTTCAGTAGCTGGTACAACTGAACTGAACAGTAATTTGTTTGGAACCATATATTTATTTCTTTATTTCATTGCTAAAACAAGGTTGTTTATACTTCAACTTAGAAGTCAAGGAAAAGGCATCTGTGATGTGAATAGAGAGTGGCAGGACAGCTGAAACTCCTTTACTTCATAACACTTCACCCATCTATCTGCCTCCTCCTTTCTGTAAAAACTTTTGAAAAAACAAGAGGACAATGATCCAGAATTTTTGGATGATTGGTTGGCTGGTTGTTGGTTTTTTGCTTTTAACTAGGGAAACAAAAACTTCCTCTCTATTTCTTTCTTGTCCCCGACTTTCGGACACGTGAAGCATCTTTTACACAAACTGTATTTTGTTTGCCTTACATAGGTATCTGTACTTGAGTAATAGCTTTTCCTGTCTTCTTATATATACAAGTGCTGTGTAGTTGTCTCAGATAACCTACAGGCTATAAAATATTTAACTAATTGAGCTGCACTCACAAAATCAAGGCATGAGTTAGCACTGAGTTAACACTGCCCAGAGAGCATAAGTAGCATTTGTGCTGCAGCAGGAAAGCTGGATGTGAATGATAATGTGAAGGCTAAAATTTCCTCTATCAATCTCACACACAGTTCTTCATTCTATTATTTCTACATTATACACAATGCTAAGAATATATATATTTAATTTAAATGCTAAACATGTTAAAATACTATAAAATACTACAAACTCAGTAAGACAAATGACATAGATATGTCTTGGTTACACAGATGACATTGGAATGTGGATCCTTTTCTAAAATCTGAGAGGAAATGAAAGATAGATACAAGTGACTATGAAGCAATCAAGGTTTGGCATGTGATAATTCTGAAAGAGAGCATAAAGAGCTCAGACTAGGAATTAAGCCAAAATGTGGGATGTGATTAAAAAATGGAGAAATTATCTGGCATCCTATCTGGTATGTTAAAATCTCTGATAGCTATATTAAAACAAAAGGATTTTTGAGAACACTTATTTATAATTAGATGGAGGTTTTATTTCATAGAAGGTCTATTATGTAGCCTGAAGACAGCTGAATGGCTTCATATTTATTATACATGACCATATGAAATAAACTACCTCCAGTAAAAAGAAGTAAAAAGAGGAGTGAAATTGTGCATGTAAAAATTAATTAATTAATTCTAACCATTTTTGCAATGTATTCATTTCACTTGCTTTGAATATTTTAGCAAAGGAACTTCACTAGCAATACAGAACAAAAAAAATGGATTGCAAATGTTGATGCTGGGTAAATAGAGGCTGATAGGAAGAGTTTGTAGAACCACATGCAAACCCAGTGAATAGGATTTTGAGATCACAATATAGCTGTTTCCAACATTCTAGCTGAGTTGAAAAATCAAGGAACACTATCTACACTACTTAGTATATTTGGCAGATTACAAATTTTTAATAGAAATAAGCTGTTCAGAAGTAATTTCAGGCTATCTCATTAATTTGATCAGTTTCTGCAGATTCATCTTGACAATTTCACTACAGGATGGATTATGCAAGAAGAGAAATGGGGAAATCTGGTGGTTTGACCTTGGGTTGATGCTAGGTGTCCACCACTTCTCTCCTGAGCTGTTCAGGGAAAAGAGAAGACAAAGAAAAGTTTGTGAGTCAATATAAGAGCAGGGAGAGATCACTCACCAATTACTGTAATAGGCAAAACAGGCTCAGCTTGGGGAAATGAGTTTAATTTATTGCCAACAAAATCAGAGTAGGCTAATGAGATGCAAACCCAAAACACTCTCCTCCATATTCTTAGGTTTAATTCTATTACCAAATGCCTACCTCTTCTTCCCAATAGCACAGGGAAACAGGGAGTGAGTGGGGGCTACAGTCAATTCTTCACCTGTTGCTTCTGCTGATCCTTCCTGCAAATTTATATAACATAAACCAGCTAACATTTCCCCATCAGAGTCCCACAAGCCAATAAAATTAATGTGAATCACACAAACTCCAAAGACATAAAACTTTGCTATTTCAGTGAGATTTAGAATACAAAATTATTGTTGGTATTAAGAAAAGCTGCCTACATGTTCTTATTTTTTTTCTGATTTGGATCTTACTCATGATCAATCATGATCGTAAGTTTCATATTGAATTATTTGAATATATAATTTCAAAATAAGATAATTGTGAAGAAAAAGTATGCAATCATTTATAGCCTTGATCTTATGTTCTTCGCATTTAAACTATTGAAATTAAATATAAATTGTTTAAGGTATCATTTTAGCCTTATAATTCAGGAAAAAAAAAAAAAGAAAAAAAACACAACAGAAAGAAACAAATGAACAGTAATTAGATATTACTGTGAAGTTTCTGAGCTTAATTCAGGAAAAATTTAATTTCTTCAGAAAACACAGATGGAGATAAGAATACCTGATTAATATATACCTTGAAAATCTTTAATTTATAAAGAACACAATAGACATTACTGCAGACATAAAGAGTATAGAAGGTATAGAGGTTAGATAGAGGTATAGAGATTTCAGTGGCTTAAAAACAGTTGCACATCTGTGAGATTTCAATTTACTAGGGTATACTTCAATCTACAAGAAGCACTCGTGAGGCTGGATCAAAATTTCAAAACTCCATCACTATGAAACCAGGATAGATGGTTGCCAAATAACATCAAGCATATGTACTGGAGCAGTTGGCACTGATTTTCTGTGATAGAAATAATTACCTAAAGCATAGAATCATAAAGGAATCTCCCAATTATTCTTTAACTAATCTAGAAAAGAAATAAAAATTTTTAAATTATACTTTTCCTCAGGCTCAACTTACATTTAATTCTTAATTAAAACTTCTGTTTACCAAGCAGCACTGTTGACACAGTAGGATCAGAAAAAAATAGTATATTTCCAATAGCATGTCTTAGAGTCCTTTACATACAAACTGAACAATGTTAGCAGAACTTTTTTTCTAGACTGCACTGTTTTATTTTTTATGAGGGTATACATGTTTATTTAAATTTTTTTCATACATGGTAAAAGGATTCTTTGAACATTCAGGATGAAATCTAGTTAACATTTTATCTTGGTCCTGCAAAAGGCACAGCCTGTGGCCCTGTAAAAGCTGCAGAGCTCTGGTCACTTCATAAAATGTTACTTGCCCTGTTTCCCTGTGACTTAAAGAAAGACCAAAGAAAACATGTCCAAAGACAAGAATCTGAGACTCTCTTGTCCTAATACAGCACTAAACTACAGATAAATCTGACTTGCTTTTTCTCAGCTAAACCAATTCCTAGCTAAATAGTTGTTCAGCTTGATGGCTAGGGAAAAAAAAAAAAAATTCCATCCTGGTTTCAGCCTTTATCAGCCGTATCTCTTGCAATGGCACTATCCAATGCACAAGGCAGCAGACTCCATCAAAAAACTCTCAGATGCAGGTCCTGAAAGAAGCACTCTAGCTTGCTGCTGATAACACAGAAGGATATAATGGTGAGTGCCAGTGCTTTCCATAGCAACAAAGAAGAACTGTTATCTTACTAAACAAAGAATATTGCTTTTTATGATCCTGAATTTTTTGCAGTTTGCCATTAATCAAGTATTTTAGAATTCTAATTGATCTTTTATATCAACAGATATAAAAGATCAATTAGAATTCTAAAATACTTAAATTTCTGTTTCAGGTATTTGATTTTCTTTATTCTCAGAGTTTTCTCTATTTACAACTACAGTCTTTTTAAAAGTACTCTCATATACACTATTCTTAAATGTTTGATGTTATTCTTCAAAAAAAGCTTCTATGAAAACGTCATCATTGTCTAGTGATGTCTATAAAAACATAAATTTATTGATTTATACTTTTTTATTACATTATGCTATCACAAAAATTATTTCTATTCATGGAGACATTCACTTTTGGACTACAATTGCTATATCAACTTTGCTGGGGTTTTTGGCTTGGTTTTGGTGCCAGGCTTTTTTCTCTGCTTGTTTTTTGCTCTCAAAAACCAACTGGATTTCACTTAGGCTACATAATACATGTTATCACCCATAGTTGCTGCTGTTCTTCTTCTCACTATTATTATCATCATTATTTAAAAATCATTACATTGCTAATTATTTTATTCTCCATGTCAAAGATATCAACAGTGAAGGAACTTTGTTCACACTCTGCACTTCAAGATGTATCCTACTGCTAAATACCAACAAAAATAGTCCATGTTACCTTACCCTAAGTATCACTTTAACCCTTCCAGTTCCCATCCAGTCCCACTGTGGGGCAGTGGCTAAGCAGCACTAGCTGTCTGTTGCTGTTAACTCACTACAACTTTCCAGTGGTAAGATTGTTTGGCAACTGCCTCTACAGACTTTCGTGTGTCTGTAAAGATTTGACCTCAGATAATTCATATACTTTTAATGGAATAACTATATTGTTGAGCTAATTTTTTTTGATGACCTATTTGATTAAGAACACAGTAATTTTTGTTCAGAGAACTTCAGCTTATTCAGACTTATTCCAATACTCTGATTGAAATTATATATGACTACAAATGAGAGTAAATATTCCTACAGTACTTTACACACAGATATGCATTTTAAGACTGTCAGGGTTTTGTTTGTATTTTGTTTAAATAGTCCTTCAAATGGGGAAAAGCTTCAGTATTGGCAGTAGGATGAGCTCCATTCAGTAGATGATAAAAATGCTAAATTTGTTGCAGGATGTTCCTTACTAACACAGCTTAAGAATAATAAAAGTGATACCAAAACACCAAATGTTGAAGAAGGTAGATCAGAATGGTGTTATATAAGGATTTCAGAATTAAAGGAAAGGACTGCCTAGATATTTTACAGTGTTCCTGAAATAAACAAACCATGCAATATCACGTCAAGATAAGACACACCAAGGCAAATAATATTGGCAAACCATATGCAACACATTCTATATATACATGTTACAATAAAACTCAGGACATGCTTTAAATATAAGGCCAAATGTTGATAAATATAGTAGGCATTTTACCTTCCTACATGAAACAACTTTCAAAGCAATAGAACTAAGTAAAGTACTACTAAGGCTGAAGAATAGAATAATAACTGTTCAGTGTTTGAATTTAATTGTTTAATTATTTATGAAATAGTTGCTATTAATTTCTATTATATTATTTTTAGAAATTGCTAGCAATACTGTTGGTTTATATTGTCATAGTCCAAATAGGTTACTCAGTATACTGCTTTATTTTACAGCCTGTACCCCTGAAAGAATGGGATTCCATCATTAAATGGAGATCATGTTTTTTTTTCTCTCAGAAATCAAGCTCATTTTATAAGTCAGTAGGCCAAAAGACATAATTTTTCTTTTTTTTAAATTAGTCACTTGGAAATAAGATATTGCAGAAAACTAGGACATAAAAACTTCGAGTTTTTCTTCTTTTAAAGGAGAAAATTAATTATTAAACTAGTATCCATTAGATAGCTATTATATGATATTATCAGACCTGACAGATACCCTTTACAAAAGAGTAAATACATAAAGTAGTTATATAAAGAGCAGAATCCAAAATATAAGCAATTTCCTTAAGGTTTTCATGATCAGAAGCAAAGGAAACCATTAACTTGTATTGTTTCAACAGAGGAAAAGGTTTTATGTAGTAAAAAAAGAAGAAATAGCACATGCAAATTTTACCCATTTTTTCAGAATTCACTGAAGAACAAAGAATTTGGAATAGCTTGATATCACCATTTAAATGGATTTTATAATAAGAATGGCTAAAGCATGATGTACTAAATCTATTGGCAACAAGACAAAGAGACTGAGAGAGAAGGGTCAATACCACTGCTAAAAAACAGAGAATATAAAGAACATGGAGATGTTTCAATGCAGCAGTGTCCTTAACCACAAACATGACATTCTTCAGAAAAATAAATAGATAAGAAAATGGGGACTTTATTCTTTGGATAAGAACCATCTCAGTGAAATTTATGTGTCTTCAGTATATATGTAGGCTTTGGGATATGGTCCACCTTGGTTACATTTCTAGTTAATACAAAGAGGAATGTTTTCTCTTCAATGGAAAATAGGGTGTTAGCACCTTATCTAATGTAGTTTAGAATAAAGTGAACTACATTCAAGAACTGTCTGTTCTCTATCACCAGTAAGTGGATTCACACACTTAGAGATTGGAGAATCGGAGAACTATTGCAGGAACTTCATGAGACAGGAAAAGCAATTTTCTGTTGTCTAAACAAATCCTGAAACAAATGACAGTCTTTTTGTCAAAGTGCAGAAAGGAGAGTGCTGGAAATAAAAGCCTCTTTCATTCAACTTAATTACAGTTGTGGTACAGGTATTTCCAGAGAAGGCAGAACTGGATCTTACACAAGTGGTGCATTACAGGCTAAAGAAATATATTTGTCTCATAGCTCCTTTGCATATTGCACTTAGAATACATTATGCATTGTATGAGGTTTGTATGGCAAGGTTTTGAGAATAAGGGGGGTGAAGATGCCAGAAGCTTACCCCAAGCCAGATAAAGCCAGTGCCAGCCAGCTCCAAGATGGACTTGTTACTGTCCAAAGCCAAGACAGTCAGCAACGAGGGTAGCACCTCAGTGATAACATGGTTATGAAGGGGAAAAAAAAAAAAAGCCTGCTGTGCAAGAGCAGACAGAGAGAAGAGTGAGAATATATGAGACAAGCAACTCTGCAGACATTGAATTGAGCAATGGAGGTGGGGGAGATGCTGGAGAAGGGTGGAAGCCTGAAGGAGGCTGTGATCCTGTGGAAAGCCCATAGAGGACAAAGCTCCTGGTGGGACATGTGACCCTGTGGGGAACCCATGCTGGAGCAGTCTGGTCCTGAAGAACTGCTCTTTATGTGAAAGAACCATGTTGGAGTCATTCCTGAAGAATTGTAGCTCTTTAAAGGAAGGATATGTGTTGGAGACATTTGTGAAGGACAGTCTCCTGTGAGTGGGACTGCATAATGCAGCAGGGGAAGACATGGAGGAGGAAGGAGCAGCAGAGGAAACACAGAATGAATCAGCCGCAATCCTCTGTTCCCCATCCCCCTGAGCTGCAGCTGGAGAGGAGGTAGAGAATTTAAAGGTGAAGTTGAACCCAATAAGAAGGTGAAGGTGGAAGGAAGATAGTTCAAAGTTTGGTTTTCTTTCTCATTACCCTACTCTGATTTGATTGATAAACAATTAATTTTCCCTAAGTAAATCTCTTTTGCCCATGTTGGTAGTGATGGGAGAATCTCCCTATCCCTAACTTGATTCATGAGCCTTTTATTATATTTTTCTTCCCCTGTTCCCCTGTCCTGATGAGGATGAGGGTTGATAGAGCAGTTCTGGTTTGCACCTGGAGTCCAGCCAATTTCAGCCCTCCCCACCCATATAAAATTCTCAATTATTCAAAACTAGTACAAGCTGATTTTCAAAGGAACTCAAAAGACATTTCTTATCAATGACTCCAGGCTAATTGAAAGTCAAGTCAACAGAAATTCCTTCATAGATATAAATAAACTCTCAGTTACTCCCTTGGTAATTGTGCCAAGAGCAACGTTTACAAAAATGCTGATAAGATCTGATAGTTAGAAGCTGGCCCTGTTTTAAGTGGGGAGTTGAAAGAAATGACCTCCAAAGGTCCCTTTTAACTTAACCTACTTTATGAGTCTATGTTTCTATGATTTGAACATCATCACCAACTCAATCAAGTCTTTCCAAATGCCATTTGAAAACTAAAATTGGAATGAGAATAGTAGACTTTATAACAGTAGACTCTGATAAAATATTTCTGAAAATTACTTTCACTAAATAAAATCCTAACCTCTAAAATCAACTTAAGTTTCACAATGGAAAAAAAACATTTATTGATTTTAGTCTTTAGTCATATCATAACAGATGACCTGAAAATTGGATCAGTAGAAGGATAAGTAAATTTCATCATAAATGTTTTTCAAGATCAAAACCAATAAACTTACAAAAATTAATAAATAGTATTTTAATTAAGCAGTATCCTTGTATTATTACAAAAGAAAAGGTGTAAGTCAGTCTTAATATTTATTTTCAAAAATAAAAAGGGGTATAAAAGTGACTGTTTAAAAAAAAAAAAAAAAGAGTAGTAAAAAAACCCATTCATTATATCTAGCCCTGAAATACATATGTCAATACATAAGGAAACTCAAACACTAGGTGAGTAAAAATGGCCCTAATTTTATATTATTTTTTCTCTTTCAAAATTACTTAAATAGCATTTAATGGAAAAACCTCCTACTGACATAAAAAATTAAAGACCTAAAATATGTATATGAACTATATCCAGTGGAGATAATCAGGTATTTCACACTTTCATAATCTTTTTTTTTTTTTTTTTTGGCAGTTTTCCAGAGTTACCAGTTTTTTCTTTGATACAACTTTGTAACAGAATTATAGATGCATACTATAGGCCCAGTTATGTTGCCCAGAGAGGTTGTGGAGTCTCCACTCTGGGACATATTCAAAAGCCATCTGAACAGTCCTTGGACTATCTATTCTAGACAACCCTGCTTGAGCAGAAGAGGTGGACAAGGTGACCTCTTGGTGCTCCTGCCAACCTCAGCCATGCTGTGATTTTGTGATATATCGGTTCTCAAATGTGTGTGATTATATACACATATATACATCTCCATACATATTTGTTTATCTGTTTAGGGACATACTTGCTAAAACATACCGTATAAATTACTGGAAATCACCATCTTCTAGTTTTCAAAGGAATATGTTGAAATAAAGAAAACACTTCATGAGTATATGTTTTGATGAATATTTCCTAATTTCAGTCCTTGATTACGATTCTCTGAACTCAGTTATTATGCCTCCACTTTGTTAAATCTTATGCAAATTTTGTTGAAGCTCCTTATGACTCCCTGCTCTCAAAAGAATATAATTTAAAACTTTGTTTTACAACTGATTTTGAACAATTTAGCTGATTTTTACTCTTTCACCGGCATTTTATTTTCTTAAAGTTTATGACCTAAACATCCAGACTGCTTTGCAACAATCAGTTTTGTGGAATTGTGAGTTAGGATACTCATACAGTTCTCATACAGTACCAGCTTGGGAGAATACACCTAGTCTAGTGTCATGTCCTCGACAGTAGTTACAATCATCTCTTTTACAAAAATATTTCAAGAAGTTAAACTTTGATGTTAAAAAAACCCAAGACATGTTGTAATGAGTCTGTCTGGGATGGAGTTAATCTGTTTCACAGCAGCCCACATGGTGCCATTTCAGATTAGTGATCTAAACAGTGCTGACAGCACACCTATGTTTTAAATGCTGAACTGTGCCTGCACACTTCTTCTCTGTTCTTACTCTCTGTATCCCTGCAGGTAGCTGACTAGAGCTGGGCAAGAGGCTAGTGTGGGACACAGCCATGAAGGTTACTCAAATGGATGAAAAAGATACTAAATACCATATAACACCATGCTAGGCAATAAAAAGTAGAAAGGAGGAAAGGTCTAAGCAGGAATAGTGTTTTGAAGGCAAGCATTGCTTGGAAACTGGCTGGACATCAGTAGGAGGAGGTGGTGATTGATTGCCTCTGTGTTTTTTGTTTTGCTTTGTTCTGTTTCTCTTCACTTTTTACATTGTTTTTGTTTTGGTCCATGAGTTTTTGCAATTCTCTCCCTCATCCTACTCAACATTTCCATTCTAGAAGTCTTGGCTGTTTTAACAGTTCCATTTCAAATTTTTGCTTCATGCATATAAAATCTAACTCTTGAAACCTGATAAAAAAATTTGTCAAGAATTAAAAAATTATAACAAGTTTCCTGTACTAATCAGATATTAGCAAAAAAAGTTTCCAAAATCAAGTTTTCTGCTACTAATCATAACTGAGAGATAGTTTATTATCAAGGGTGGGTTTCAAAGACAAACAGCAATAGCATGTAAAGATTTATGTTGTTTTTTTCTAAGCATTTCACTTTTATTGCATAAACAAATGGCCAAAGGGAAATATAGAATCCAAACAATGAAAAATATATGCTCTTTCATAATTTCCTTGGAAACCAAGTCTTTTGTCCTTGCATGTCCTGAGATGATAAAAAGTGACTCCCTTTGAGTACTTCCCAAAATGGGTATGCCAAATTTCATGAGATAGAGCTTCCAATGGCTTAGGAAGTGAATTCCTCAATGCTGCTTAGAAACCTATAGCAACAGGATGGCAATGCAATAATAAAGTGCTATTTGGTTTAAAGATTGTCTTGGGCTCTACAGGGTAGAGCTAAGAACACATCTGTCAAAATTGATTTTATCTCCATCTTTCAGGGATTTGACAAAAATATACTTATTAAGATGTATTTTGAAATTAAAAAACTATTTTTGACTCTCTTTGGATGTTGATTTTCGCAGGCTTTTTCAACTGTGTTTTTTGAATATTTCTTTAAACATCATGGAGATTGTTTCACTCATTTTTATATATGTTACAATGCTTGGAGAGATTTGATAATGGTGAATAATTAAAATATGGTGATTTGGATCTGGCTACAAAAATATTGAAAAGAAAAAACCAAAGCAAAAGTATAAAACTAAAAAAATCACCAATCCTACTTTATAAATGAACAACATGAACTAAAAAACCACCAATCCTACTTTATAAATGAACAATGGCAACACGGAGGGAAAGTAATTTTCACTGAGTGGCATCCTGATGCATAAATATAGTAAGGCAGCACTACTTAAAATATGGCAGCATATTCAAATTCAAAAGATAATATTCCTGGAGAAATCTTGTGCATCAGACTCACAGACATTCAAAATCACTGGCCTGTGGCATCTGCTTATTACCCTAGAAGAAAAGGGATCTAAAAAATAATGTTTCTTTAAGATCAAAATTACTGACAGCATGCATTTACAGGTAATTTCCTTTCCTATTAATATAGTTGCTATTTCTTTTCTTATTTTTTTCTGGAAATTAAAACAGAAATTCAAGAGATTTTAAAGGTAAAATCAATGTATTCAAAAAAACTGGATGTCTAGAAATGCTCCCACTGAACAACACGGTTTCTGTGCTGCACACATGACAGCAGCTTGACAGACTGATATACCCAGTCCTAATTGCACAGAGATTTTCACTGCAGCTCCTCAGGAGTCTTCTACATTTCCAAACTACATGGTCAGCCTCAGTAGGGTAATGAAGTTATAAGTGATACAGGACACCCAAGTGAGGTGGATCAGGGTCAGGAATAATACAAAAAAAGAGAAGTCTTCTTAAAATTATTCTTAAAATGTCATCCTCCTTTTTACTTCCCTTCTTCTTTTTAACAATGATTCCCTGGATGAACTGGCAAACACTTACAGCTATTTCCAAGTAATACAAAGTAGGAAAAAAAAAGAATTGGGGCAAAGTTCCTTGGCTAGGTTTGTAAGCCCCCTCTGCATTGTCTTCCAAAATCTTCGGATATAAAATGAAAGCTTGATAACAAGGACATTTACTCATAAGGGAAAATAAAATAATATAAAGATCTTAGTAAAAATAGAATGTTGAAACTGCTTTAGATGTAAAATACATGCCATAAACTCTATCCTGATTTTAATTCTTGACCCATGTCAAATCTACAATTTAATCTCTGGCTTCATTGTAGGTTTTTTCCTCTGTGTTTTCATATTTGAAATACTCTTTAAGATGACATTCTGTGATATAATTAAAAAAAAAAAATAGTGTTTATACTGCTTCATCATATTCTAATGTGTACTATGTACTTCATGGAAGAAATAAGAACACATGGTTTCTGTTCACAATTGCTTTTCATTTCCTTGCTATAATTATGTAAAGTTTTTAAGGAGACAGAGAAGAGGATTAAAAAAATAATTCTGAAAATGTTGTATAACTCAAACCTTTTGTTTCTGGTTATTGCATTTCTGAGAAATGCACTTGCACTTCATACTGTATTATATCACAATATGTTTATCTGAATATTCAATATGAACTTAAAATGAGGAACACTTAATGGTGTCTGCAGGAGAAATGGAGCTGTAGATACCATCCTTACAGAAGTAAGAAGAGGAGGATATACTTCTGACTGTAGCAAAATTGGGAGGATATATTCCCATGACTCCTATTTTGTTTAAATATTGCTACTGCTTCTTCATAAAGGCTACAGACACAATTGTACATGTTTCAGAAAAACAAAAAGACAGATTTTAATGCTTTCATTTCATTCTGGAAGCTTAAAACCCCAAATCCCTGGAGATTAAAAACATATAACTTCAAAAGTTCATATCTTATAATTTCCTAACTTTAGAGAAATAATTCAGTAAGTTGTGGAATAAAAAAAGTTAAAAAAAAAAACAGAAATGGAAAATACAGGCATAAGGTATTGATGATTTTTTTTTGATAAAGCTTCAGAAATCCCAGTACTAGTGAAAGACTCTGGTTGCCACAGAAGTTGTCAGTATTCTGGAAAAACTGCAGCTGTACTTTGAGTCCCACAGACAGCTAACTTCTGACAGCTGTGAATGGTTCTTTGTAAATGTAGACTTCTCCCTTTGACTCAAAGCTGAGCTTCTGGAAAAGCTCCAAAACAGTACTCTTGTGTGGCTGAAAAATGCTCCAATTGCATGCTAGGAAACGGCATGGCAGACTAGACACATCTAAACGTGTGCAAAATCTGCTGATGCTCTATTTCTCTTTCCCCATGTCAGGACTGCAAGTTGTCTGCTTTGCACTTCCTGTATACTTAAAACTAGTGAAGATCAGTCAGCAGAAGGAGCACCATGGAGATGCAGGGTCAAAACACGTGACAACAGACTGCTATTGAGTTAATGTAAACAGTAACCTGGGCTTCAAGAACTCCATCAGAGAAATAACTCCAAATGTCAAAAGATGGTAGAAACAAAAATTAATTTTTAACAGCATGATCAATATAGATGAAACAGGATTTGTTTCAGCAGAATCTTTTCAGTCGGTGTTAACTCAATTTCCATTAAAATCTGAGCGATTTCAGCAGTATTCTTGATAAGGAACACAATATTAAAAATTGTCCTTTATCATGAATTTTCCTTTTTTTAATCTCACAGCCTTTCAGTTTAGGAAGCCTATTGACTGTATTCTCGATTTATTTTTTCCCATCATAGGAATGAAACACTTCAAGCATGAGCAAAGATCTCACCTGGAAGGGCAGGTTTTTCTTTACTGCTCTGGGGTTAAATTAATAAGGGGGGTGTAGGTAAATTACCCTTATTCTCACATACCCTGCTTGTAGGCAAAGACAAATGCAGCCACTGTGTCTTGGGAACTGTATGATCATTTTTCCTCTCTAGTTTTGCAGTATCTTAAAGAAGGCAGATGAATGAGGAATGATACATTACTCCTGGGTAGCAGGGAAGACACTTGCCCCATCCCCCAAAAGTTATACTTGTAGATACAATCTAGGAGAGGCATACATAGGAGGCACATATTTATATGCTCTCCCATGCATGCACAGGCACACATATAAATATATCCACACAAAAGAGTTATACCTCTAGGACTTTCATTCACACTCTGCCATCTGCAGAGATACCGTCTTGATGTTTGTCTTGAACTGATGCTGCAAGTATCTTCTCTTATCACAAAGCTATCAATTTTCTGTGGAGAACAACCTTATTCAAGGGTTAGGCTGACCCCAAAAATTCTTGAGACATGCAGACACAATACTGTCTTTGAAATATGATTTGACCATAGGCTATATAAAGCAAAGGCAAGGGTGTGTATTTGCCCTTGTATTGGTACTCTCCCAAATCTACGATAAAGACAAAATTGAAATATAATAGAATAGCCCAGAAAAAATGCATTTAAGCATTAAAATTGTCCTACTTCAGTACAATTTAAGGAAATATATTTTTTTTTTTTAGTATTTTCAATATGCAGTGAATGTAATTTTAGAATGTATTCAGATTTTTTTCAGTATGTATTAACTGTCTGATTTTAAAAATCTAAATTATCCTCATCACAAAGTTAATTCCAGAGAAGTAGCAAATTCCATGCTGTGAAACAGAATCTTAAAGTCTTATTCAGTTAAAAGTTTTGGCAATTACAGTCTGGTGTATTTACAAATCCTGACATTTTAATGGTGAGCAGCTTGCATAACAAGTGATCAGCTGGAAACATATAATGCCACAAAGAAGAATTCATCTGGATCTCAAAGTTCATCTCACATTAATCTTCTGAGTCTCTGGAACTGGTTCCTATTTATGTGAGAATATTCAAGAGTCTGATAATTATAATCACTTATTCTCAACTGAAAATGTAAGATAGGCATGTGAAGTGGAAGGAAAGGAAATAATATCTGCACTCTCTATTCTGATAGAACCAAAGAGGATTTTCCTCTTGATTGCAAAACTATCTTTTCAAGACCTTTGCAAACTTCATGTTCTTAAAAAATGCACTTTTTTTTAACCTGAAAATCTAACTGTAAGCATTTAGCTTCAGTTATTGAGTAATTTCACATCCTTGGTAACAAGGTCACCAAAGGAAACTCTAACCTTGTTCATAGGTGTTGTCAGTCTGTGAAGGATCTGTCCAACATTCATAACACTATGACAAGCATCACAACTTCATACATCTCTTTTTATCTTGTTAATTTATGTCACTGAAAAAGTGACCCTGCTCTTGTTTAGAGTTTGAAAAGGTGCTATGGAACCACTATATAGTCAAACTGAGTGCTGCAAACAGAGTAAAAAGGCATTCCTGGAGTGGAATTCTGGGTTAAGGATGCTCAGATGATTTGAAAGATTGTTAACTGACTACTCTAAATAGAAAAATGCCAAAAAAAAAAAAATATTAAAAAAAAAGAGGAAAACTATTGAATGTTTAGATCCATACCTGACTTTCTAGAACATAAAAGCCTAGCCTGCTACATGCAGTGCTTTCTCTGAGTAAGAAGTGTGATTTTGAAACCTGTCAATTTGAAGAAACAGTTAAAACTGTGTTATCAAGTTCCTAGGTCATAACTTCTTATCACTGAACTTCTGCCAGAACGGAGTAGTCTCACCACATTTTACAATAAACTAGAATATATTCTTTCTGGAATATTCCTTGAATAAGACAGATATGACAGATGAGTCAAATACTCTGCTTTTAATGACCTGTAGACCCAGTAATTTAGTATCAAATTACAGAGGAACTCAGAAGCACAGAGTTAGAGAAAAACAAAAATAAAACCAAAATCTATAAAGCCCAAGATATTAACTTAAACATACAAAATATGTTATTATTTAATATTATTTACTAACATATTTAATAATATTTAATAAAATAAATATATTATTTATGACAGAATCAAGTCTCATTGGATATTTTAAGAAGAAATCAGAATGCCACAATCAACAGACTAGCAACAACAGAAAACATGAAAAAACAAAGTAAAATTCTTGTCAGAAGTTTTCAGAATATTTTAAGCACAAAAAAAGCTACAATGCTCTAGGCCAAACTTCCTTGATTGCAATTTAGAGCATTTATACTGAATATGCTGTGGGCCATTATTAAAGCCTTTTGATAGCAGTTGTTTTTAATCGCTTTTCAATAGTCAGTTTTATAACTATAAAAACATAGAGCTAACCTTACATTAGCTGTTTCCACACTCCTCAGGATTAGTTTAAGTGCCATTATATTGTTAAGATGTAAAGGGATGAGATCAGGACCAGTAAGGTGCAGTAAGTCATAGTGTTAAAGCTGTCAAGAAGAGATATTCCTCACTCTTTGAATTGGTACAAGCATCACAGTGTCTATTACTTTCTGGCTGGACCGTATATGTTGAAGAACATGACAAGAAAAGACCTATCACAAGAACTTTCTGTGGTATATATTAGACTGTAGATAATCCATTAATGTAGGGCACATCACTCACGCTAAAGAGTTAAATATTTGACACAAGACAGTTTCTGATTCTCCATATTCCAAAAAGAAATTGATGGCAGAAAAGTTAGTAGGTCAAAAACAGCACTGGGAAAAAAATCTCAGCCAAGCAATGAAGAGACTGGAAGTCAAGAGCTGCTTTTAAGACATACAATTTCTCAGCAACCAAATGTGAATTTCTCAAGTGCATTGTACTTCCTTTGGGATATGAGAAGGAGCAATGTAAGGCTAATTTACTCTTAAACAGGCTTGTTCTGAATTACAATATATCATGGAATATTTTGATATGGGTTAAGAAAAAAATTTCTTTTAGCAGACTGATTCAAACTTAATTTTTGTCTGTGTCAGAATCTTTTGTCCCTCAGAGTTGTTAATTCATCTGGTTTGTGATTAAAGACTTCCCACAGACACAATCTCAAATTCAATTTTTTTTATTACTAACCTTTAGAGCATAACATAATAGTGCAGAACTTTAATGTAAGCTGCTTCTCTTAATTTCCAGAACTGAGGTTAGCAGCATGGATGCTTACTCATTTTTAGTGAGTTCTGGCACAGTCAAAAATAGATTCCTGAACCTAACTTTTTCCCAGCTTTCAGCCCCTAAATGAGCCTGTAAATTATTTTAGACACTTACTTTCCCTGAGGGACAAAGGGACATAGTCAACTGAAAGAAATAACTTTCTTGAGAGGATGATTCAGATCTTAAGGAGGCTTTTAACACCTGTTTACCATTAAGTACAGGAACAGCCTAGAGCAGATAAGCTTCCTTTAAATTATGCTCCAGTACCCACTTGCTGTGCTTGAATTTTTCCAGTAAGAACAGCTCATCTCCCACAGGAACAGTTTCTTGCCTCTTCAGGATTAGGTGTCACAGAAGGCTCTTCTGAGCAGAACTGTCTTCATTTATATTCTGAGATATCTGAAGTCCACCTCAGCCTCCTTTAAGCATGCAAGTCCCTGAATTTATCCACAAGTTTATCTCAAGATATTATTTAATATACGAGTTCACTGAAGCTCTAACTTTGAATCTGCTGTTATCAACAAACTTCTCCTGGAAGTTATGCAAAAAAAGGAAATAAATGACAATGACAAAAATAAACCCCATGTGATGCATTTTCTTAGGTGCTAATTTATCTAATATACATGTTGGATCTTTAAGCAATCCCTTTAAAGCTTGGCAGTCTGTAAACAAGCAATTTGAATTAACAATTTTATCCATGAAAACAATTGAAAGAATCCTATCCTTAGTGGAAAAGCATTCAAGACAATAAATAAGTTTTTCAGGTGTGTAAAGGATAAAGAAAAATTGTATGGAATTATCAGAGCTACTTCTTATATAGGATAATATATAAGAGTACATTTCTGGCATGTAAATCTTATTTCTACTTGCAAAAAAAGAAAAAAAGTTATATTAAATAATGATAAAATAATTTGGATAATAGCTGGGGGTTTTTTTGCAAAGCAAGAAGATTCATTATTTTTTACTCTACATAGGTAAAAATTTGATATTAAGAAATACAATCTTTATTTGAGAAAGTATATGTAAGCAGCAGTATATGTTGAATGACTAGAGTTTATATATATGTCATACCCAGAAGGGTCAGAAGGTTTTTCACGACTGTACTACAATTCCTCCAGCTAGGAACTTGGAATGAAGATAACACATGGGACACACAATTCAATTAAATCAGTTTTTGTCAAAAGGAGGAATGTAAAACAAAAGGTCTATGTTTTACAGTAGCATTTTGGGTGTTAGTGTAGCAAATTAAACTGTGGCAGTCAGCAGTCAGTACTGATAAATCACATGCAGTTATTGTTCTGAATATCGTGTCACATCTGCAAGTATCATAGGCAAGGGATGACAACATTTTTCTGTATTTTTTTTAATACTTTGCCTTCAGCATAACAAAGGCAGTTATTTCATTTCATCTTGGGTGTGAAGGTTAACCACTGAGCTCTATTAAGTCTATGCAAACAAAAAAAAAAAATCTTGGTTAAAAATGTTATTAAGAACAAAGGAATATGGAATGAAAGGAAATAAAACACAAGTTTAATTTGCTCATTTAATTAAATACAATTTGTCGAATAAACAGGAATTTCTATTATAAGAAAATGCAAGCAAGAAGAAAGGAAATTGATTTCCTATTATGGCATCTACATGAAATTTTAATCAATGTATAACAGCAAAAAAGGATATAGAGGAAAATCCATTTCTGATACAAAGATCTACCATCACATCAATCCTGACAGCTGTTCCATAATCCATATATTCATGCATGTCAATCTAATAGAAAAACAAGCAGGAAATCTATATGATTACAAATATAACTATATAATATGAACTTGGTTGTACAGAAATTTTCATGACTGCTTACTAGCAACAATATGAAATAATTTTTGAAAGAGAACTTAGTTTTTTTCCTGTAATATTAAGTTTTTAAAAGAAATTTGCTAATCTAAGTCTGAATTTTGACACAATATCCACGTCATGATTAGCAGCACTATATTTCCCAGAAAGTCCCATCTATGTCAGTAAGACTACAGATGACATAAAGCTTAAATATGTTTTTATCTCTTTACAGTTATATTCAGGTATCTTTGGTTTTTTACATTGACTGACCATTCACCAAGTATGTATCAAGCCCACTTGATTTTATGCAAAAGGCACTAAGCTAAATGCATTACATCTTCTCGATTGGTAGAGGGACATGTATTTAGAGAAGACTTCAGGTAATTGGTATAATCCTTGGGAGATGCCCATCTCACATCATTATCTATAGATACGTCTATCTGCCATGATTTAGATGCCATGCATGGTTGCCAAGTAAGATTATTTCAAAACATGGTACCCATCTGCCTTTAAAAAACTAAGCTTCATTTTACAAAGCTATGAAAATATTTCTTGCTTTTCCTACAATAGTTGGGAAATTGTTCAAGTGGAAGGAATTATTTATTTAAATTTAACTTGATTTAGTACTGCATAGATGCACTTCAGAAGTAGGTAGCATTTTGTAAATGTAGACAGCTTCTTAGCAAATCTTGAAGCTCACAAAACCTATATAGACTTCAAATGCTAAAGTTCATCCTAGGCAAGGTAGACTTCATGATTTAGGCAGTGGTATTTCCCAAAATTCTCGGTTGCAACAATTTTCAGCAATAAATTTGCATTTAAAAAAAAGAAGGACTGAAGCAAGACATAAAAAGACATTAAATATTTCCAACATTTTGCTATATTAGGAGTCTGATTCGTATTCTGGATGAGATACTGGAAAGGGAACTCTGAGAAATTAATTAATTTAACAGGGTATTCGACATTCCATATGCAACATTTCAGTTAACTGATCTAATTTTCCTTTCATTCATGAAATAAAGACTGGGGATAATATTCCCTTTCACCTCTCTTTCATTTGCTTTTTCTACCGTGGCTTCAAATTTACAGGTAGCCAAGTACAGTGAAGTAATTTCCTGCTATGCAGTTACCACTGGATGTCAATAAGACTGACATTCTCACTCCAAATTATCTTCTCTAAGTCACAGGCTATAGAACAGCACTATGGATTGATGCTACCTGATCACATAGAATGCCATTTGCAGCTACTGGGAACCACCTTAAAAGCAATAAGCATAAAACACAGTAAAACCCATGTGGCTTTTTTACTTAAGCTTTGTAGGATGTTTATTTTCCTCAGGGGTACATACAGAAATCTAGAACTGAAATTACATTAAGACATACCTTTCACCCCACCTTTATGCAGAATTTCTTCCCTCTGAAGATTCTAACTCTGATCTTTACCAAAGGGCGTGGGAAGGTTCTTGGTGTATTGTTAACTTGTATAGCTTTCATTACATATATCTAATGTTTTCAGGGCATTTTGATATTCTTAACTAAGGTGCATTATATAGTTATAGTGACTGTTTCATTTTATCCCATATAATGTATCTTTTGTATCTTGCAAGATATCTTTATGCTTTATATAAGGAGCATACACAACATAGAAGTTTTATGACATGTATCTCTATCATTTTTCACTGAAACTCACAGCTTTAATGTATTACTCAGTTATTTCAGCGATTATAAAACACAGATTCTTATTTTTTCCACTGGCCTACAATAATGTTTAATATTCCTTGCTGACAAATCTCATGTTCCATTTCTTCATACTAAATGATAAAGCACCAGTTCTCCTTCCATTGCCAAAAAAGTTGTAAGCAATAGATACTCAAAGTAGCCTAATCCCTGCCTGTGGTATGAAGACTATGGGAACCAACAACAGTATCTTTAAAGACAGGTTTTCATTTTTCTTTAATAAATTTTTTCTCATAGCTTTTTCGGTCTGTCAAAACTAAGTCTTGTCAACTGAGGAGATATCCTTAAATTTACCATAGTTTAAACTAGACAAGTTGAAATCCAAAACAAATACCAGATTATCACACTGGTGCTGAAGTACACAAGGTTAATGAAGTATAACAAGCTATGCTTGATTAATGTATTCACCAATGCATAGGTTTTCATTGCAGTGGAATTGCAACTCTCTCACTCTTGTGTTAGAAGACTATGGGCTCAAATTTTAAACCAAGAACATGACACCCTTAAAACCAGTAGAAACATTAAAAAAATTATGCTGAGAGTAAATACATTTAAAATAAAATCTCTTTCCATAATTCCAAGAAGTCTAGAAGTAAAATGTTTAACAATGCTGACATCTCCAAAAAAGAGCTAATGTTCTCTACAAGTTCAAAAAAAAAGCAATCTTGGAATTATGGATTCAGAAAAGTAGCTTTTCCCAAGTCATGGTTTGAATGGTATTGAGAAGGATGAAAGCTTGTTTGTTTGCTTGCTTGTCTTTTAAGCAAAGGTCTGTATTTTGAAAAGAGAACTACTCAACAACCCTGTTTTCCGGACAACATCAGTATAATCCTGCTCTCATTGTACATGCAGCCTTTTGATGTCAGAGAAAATGATTATTTAATACTCTGAGGTGTCTATTCAAGTATCCTTTTTATTATAACTGAAAGAAAACATATCTTTTAATTTTTACTTTTATTGGGATTTTTTTGTTATTATTATTATTATTATTAGGCAATAATAATAATTTAAAAAGCTTTCATGTCATAATAACTGCTGACTTTGATTAAACAACTGTCCCACTAGAAGAATGTTTGCATAACATTTAATAGCCACTTGATTATCAAAAGAATTGGGGTCTAAGCCACATTATTTTCCATTACTAGGAATCTATTTAAACATTAATTGCATGGGTTAGAGGGCTGTACAATCCATCAAAGGCTCTTAATTCTTGAAATATCCCATTTATCAAGATGTTCTAGAGAAGCTAACCACAGTACACGTTTCTTCATCAGTCTTTGACATATATAATTAATAGTGTTTACTATGTGAAAATCCATTTTTTATACCCAAATGGTATGAATAATTTTAAGATTATAATAAATTTACCAATTTAAGACTGAAATGTTTTCAGAAGACTTTTCCTGATTTTTACATATATATCTAAAAACATAATATAATAAACTATGAAATATCTAACAGCACATTATCCAGTTTTCTTTTTAAAAAAAGTTTATTCTGAAATATAACTGCACAATCATGAATCCACTCATGTTTTCAGTAATATGCAAGACAGTTGTCAAACAGAACTCAAAACCATGAAGGAAGTTTACTATCATCTTTTCTGCTCCTCCTGCTCAATTTCTTCTCCCCCTTCAGTTAATGTTTCCATCAGGATTTTCCCACACACATATAGGGACACCTAGTGGCAGAAACTGATGAGAACTCCCCTCTAGGAAGACCTGGAGGAGCCACCAGTGGTATGAAATTCAGGTCATGCCAAGCAGCCAAATGTGCAAATTCAGTTCACTCTGAGGCTTTTGCAGTTTTACTGGAGCAAGTCTACTTAAAAATACAAAACAAAACATTCCTCTCTCTTCTTTAATACATCACAACACAGTTATAGTGCCTCTTGGGTAGAACTGTAAAATAAGAGATTGATTTTTGATTATCACTTTATAAATAAATTTTCATTTTTATTTTAAGTAAGGACAAAGCTGGTAAGAATCAGCCTGGGAATGTATGCACACAAATATGTGAAACTGAAATACGCATTATGGTTATATTTTGTAAAAATGTGTTAAAACATATGATGAAGAAATGTACAGGAGTAGTTTTGTTTTCTTGAAAAAGTCAGATTAAGGATTTACCTTTTTATTGTATTGATTACTGTGAGCTCAGATAGGTTAAAAATTATTTAAATGGCAGAACATAAAGCTAAGCACCTGTATCCACTTAAAGTTATGCAGGGTGAACTTTACAGATAAATATGTAAATAAATATAGTCTTACCTATCATTTACAGAGCCTAGATCCAGTATTCAGAAACCATTAAGACTGCCAAAGTTTTTGCTGAGTACATTCATGTGCCTCAAGGATCAACATTTCTTGCTGTATTTCTTGCAGCAATCTTTTTCAAAGACATTAGGAATTACATTAGTGCTGTTAGCACTGAATCACTTGGAAGTCTAATTTATACATAATCCCCTATTTTCAGTTTCTGACTTCTCCTGCTTTTGTGGCTTGTGAGGAACAGTTCATTAGACATTCTCATGGGATGCTTAACCTCCCCAAAGTGAACATGGAAGAGATAGGTCAGTCTCTGTGTTTGAGGGATAGTATACTGATCATATTCAAATTTCTGCTAACTAATGTGGTGTATAAATTTTAAGCCTGCTCCTTCTATTGGATGTTTTAACCATTAAGGCAGAAAACACCTGGTTATTCTCTGAATTTCTCCTGTTAAATCTGTTTTGCTTACTGTAAGAAAATTAAAGCAGAAAGAAAAGAATAGCCTAATAGATTTGTACGTTAAGGTTACTCCTATATGCAAGGATAGTAATAAATCTCTTTTCCTACTCTACAACTTCCACCAGAAAAACTAAGAAGCTATCCCAGAGGAAGTCTTCAGATCCAGAAGAAAAATCAGAATCCTGTTATTTCAGTTATCATGGATAGATTAGGTACCTTACATTAGACATATTTGACATGAAATAATTCTAATTATTTGATAATCCTGAACATAGCAAGGAGATAAGAGAAATGAAAAGTCAGAACTAATGTATAATGACAGAACAGCTCAGGAAATTTCAGAGAGATTTTTTGCACTGTGCCACTTAATCCATGCCTTGTCCTATGAAATGCTGAAAAATTAGCTGGTATTTTTGAGATAAAGGAATTGATTTGAATTTGATTTTCATAAGCAGTAATAGAAGCATATTGTTGAAAGCTACTATCTACATTTCTACATCCTCACAGTTGAGAGTTACAATATACTAAATATTTAACTTAAAAAAAAAAAAAAAAAAAAAAGATCTACAGAACTTGTAGTCTAGACGGGAGTACCCACTGACTCAAAACCTTTAATTTGCAGTAAAGAACAAAAGTCAAACCTCAAATCTTCCTTGGGGAAAAGGTAAAAAGGGAGGAAGAAGAGAAAAAAGGGCACTGCCAATGGTCTGTGGAGACCCCCTCAATAGGAGGAAATATGTTAGAAATTCTTTGCAGAATGTTCTAGGAGTTACGACATGTCCCACTATACAAAGTAGAACAAAAGAAAGAAAGAAATTAACATAACTCAGAATCTAAATTATACAATAAAGGAAGAAAACATCCTACCTGACCTGAGAGCCTGCAGTAAGCCCTCAGGCAGAGAAGAGATACAGTGTAAGTGTAGAAAAAACATATTCCTACTTCTTCAAAAAGCCCTTTCCAGCTTGCCACAAATGTCCCTTTTTCTAACAGGAACTGTCCCATTCAATTATACAGTTTTTTTTTATTTTCAAGTTCTATTTTAAAAAAACTTTGTTGACCTGATTACCTATTTGGAAGACATTTCCAGTCTCAGACAGTCAGTAAACATCTTCCCTTTCCTAGGTTTTATAATCAATATATAAGCATTTGATGGCATGCCAACATCCCTCTTCAGATCAAACACATTCTGGTTTGGGTTTTTGGCTTTTTTTAAGCATTTAACTAAAAATGCATTTGTAAGGACTCATATGTCCTTTCAATATTTATTTGGCTCAGCATTCCTCTTTCTTTTTTTTTAATCTCTCTTCTGTAGACTCATTTTCCATGCCCTAATTACCATAGTTTCTTCCTGGTCTTTAGACTTCATTTTAGCATCTTCTTTGAATGTATGACTAGAACCATGCATAATACACCAGGAACTCATGAAAAAGCACAACCTTTACAATACTAATGATGACACCTATTACGATATCCTGCCTAATACACCATAGAATCACATTCTTCTTTTCCCTTTTATAAGTACTTTATGTATAATTGCAACCTATAACTCCTTCCTGATTGAACGAAGTATTTATACCAGCTTTAAATGTCTAGAATTTTTAATAGACTTGGATCTTCCCAGTTTATAGCAAAAAATTTAATTCATGAGGTTGTAGAATGCATTATTCAATACAATTCCACACTATTTCTATCAGCCTAGACCAAAAGAAATCAATACATAGATACACATGAATTTTTGAAATACTGACATGTTAAAATATAGACAAGGACTGAAATTGTAAAATATTTACATAGTATATATGTACATTTATATATGTATCTCACCACTCTGTTTCTCAGAAAGAGCTCTAATTTTGTCTAAAAATTCTGTCCAGATCCACTTACCTTATACCTTTAAATCAGTGCTACAGGTATTACAAAGGAGGTGATCCTTTCAATATTTTAGGACATAAAGCTGCTGGACTAAATGCTTGTGCCATGATACACTGAGAATTTTATTTATCTTGTCCAATTTCTACTTTCACTAGATATCAAATTACATAAAGAAGCAGAGGCAAGTTCTCTGGTACCTATTTAGTCTGGGCCTACTTTTTTCTTAATGTCCACCCCATACTTTAACAGCCATTCTACTTCTTAAATTCTCATTTTATTTACATTGCTTAAGAAGTTTTTACTCTATTTCAGGTTTCTGCGAAAGAAACAAGGTTTAACAAGGTTTCTGACCATTCTCAGGTTGGTTTTATGCCTTCTAATTATTGATGCAGATTTCTTCTTGCTAATCAAGATCTCTTTTTCATTCTCTTTAGGTTTTGTGTTTACTCTTAATAACTTGCTTAAGGCTTTTATCTTATGGGATTCTTTTTCATTCCAGTTTAGATGCACTGTTATGTTTCTCCTCCTCCACTGTAAAAATTAAATTTTTTTTTACATTAAAAAAATTGCTTCTTTTTTTTTTTCTTTTTAATATTTGCTTTTTTTACATCTGTCTTATCTGAATTCTTCTGTAATACTCAATGATGTTTTTTATTTCTGAGTTTGCCTTTCTGAAACACTGGACTGCAGTTATAGATCCTTCACATTTTTCTGTCTTGAAACTTCACATGAAGCAGAAAAGCTCAAAACCATTATATTTAAGATTATTTTCTATCATTAGTTTATCCTGCAGATCCTATAAGCTACTAAAATTTAATCTAAATTATCCTTGTCTCTTGCTTGCTCAATAGCTATTCCATAAAATAAGCTATCCTCTATGATGCTCAAATTCATGTAATTGCCAGCAACATTGGTTGAACTTTTTGCTGATGTTTGCCCATAAGAAATCACACAAATCTGCATGATCACACAATCTCTGCCTTAGCTTTATTTTCTCCCCTTATTTGTAGGATTAATTTTCCAGCTCCAATCTGTACCAGCAGATTCATAATAGATTGCATCCCTATTAAGTACTTTTTATATCCTTTGCTCAAATATTTTCATTCAAGTGGACACTATCTCATCTTCACCCTCGTATTTAACATGTTTATTGCACTATTGTTAACAGTCTTTACTCCTTAACATGTTTTAGTGCATTAAAACGAAATTATTTCATTGCTTTCTTTGTTTTTCATGAAGACTGTCTATCCTTCTGTTCCAATATATTTCATTCAACAGCTTTGGAACCTCCAAATCCCAGTTTTCCCATGTCTGACTCCACATGCTAGACCACCTGTTCCTGCCAATGTCATAAACTGAAATACTACAGAAAGAAGGTAGACCTGAACACTTACAAGTTGTACATATAATGCATGTATGCCTCATATGCTTCTGTTGAACTATCTTTGCTCTTGCTCCATCCTCAGTCAGGTCCCTCTGCTTGTATTCCATATGAGGACTATATGAATTATTTCCAACTTTCTTCCTCAGTATTTCAGTTTAAAGAGGTTTAGGATTCCCCAGTTTAACAAAAGGCAGATGAAAAATAAATTAGCAAGAGGCAACACTATAATAAATTTTTAAAAAATCACAAATTCAGTATAATTTACTGTATGATGGTTTTGCTTTGGTTAAAATTATAGTTCTAGTTCAAATATTCAGATATAACTTTTTACTGCCAGAAATACTATTGGACTAAGAATAAAAATGAATGGAACAACAGCATGAGAGTTCTAATAACTAACACTAATAACTATTTAAATTTCCCATATGCTATTAAGACCATCTAGTAGTCTAATAATTTGGAATTAAGTTTTTATTAAATCAGGTTTTCAACTTATTATGCTTTTTAATATCTCACTAGTACAGGATCAGAAAAATTAAACTGAACTATACCTACAATGTTGACTTAAACATGATAGCTTTTAACATGATTTCAGACTTATGAGATGTCAATTTCTCCAAAACAGTTTCAAGAAGTTAAGCTCAGCCTTGCTGACAGGGTTATGTAAAATATCTTTCTCTGTTATGAATAAAAAAAGTATTTATGTGTGTCTAATTTTGTGTGTCAGAGAGAAAAATAGCATAGAAACACAAGCAGATGTTATAAATATGACAGACCTAAAAAATGCAAGCATATATGCATAGAATCCTATCTATTCAAAATACAGAATTATTAATTCAGAGGAAGGATGTTTTTCAAAAATAGTGAGGCAGTAAAAAACTCCTGTAAGACATCTCTGTTTAGTATATGTGATTTTTTTGTTGTTGTTGTTCCACTATCATAAATTCCGTGTTGCATGTTAGAAAATCTTGAAAGAGTGTATGTAGGGGGGGATAAAAGTGTATGAGGTGTGGTTTGGTATTTTTTTCTGACTGAAAGTAGCACCTTGGAACACAATCTAAAGCCATTCAAAACCATCCACTGAATTAACTGGGTTTGCATTGAAACAGGAAAGTCAGTGATCCTTTAAGAATATAAGTAAATACTTTGTCCCACTGACAAGATTTCCAAGAGCCTATACAAGGTCAGGAAAATTACCTGGTCCATATAAAGAATTTGTCTTCCATCCAAATACCAGATCTTGCTTATTTCACTCCTAAGGAAATAAGATTTGAGTCACACTCCTTTAGTGTTTGCAGAGAAGATGAATATGCCTCTAAAATGAAGGCTAAGCATTACAAAAAAAGACGATTTTTGAAAAATAGCTTTTGGGTTTAGCATATTGGAGTGTTAAGAAATGAGTTAACAGAGGTCTGGTAGAGATACAGATGTGCAGAAATCACATACCACAGACAGAGTATTGTTCAATGCTTAGACTCGTACAGAAAAAGCGGAGGGACAAATAAATTTAGAATTACCTTTGAATTAAAGCTGCATTCCAACCTCTGTGCTGTGCACATGGGGTGTACTCCATGTGTTCCTGCGTGCATAACACCGACTAGATTTACATACTGCAATCTAGACAGCACACAACAGCAATCAATACACAAATACGAACACGTGCACATCTTTGCACGTATGCAATTATATCGCCTTGTTTCTAACATTTTTTTTCTTTTTTCTTTTTTTTTTTAAGATCAGCCAAACACGCAATTTCGTCGAAAATAAAACCCAAAATTTAACTGGAAAACAACATCCCCACAGCTGCAGCCATGCTGGGCACCGAAAGGTGCTGCGGTCCGCACGCACACCTAATTCCCGCGGGAGCGGAGGGAACGCGCCCGGCGCGCCGCCGCCTCCGCGCGGCCCGAGCGGGGGCAGCGCCCGCGGCGCCCCATCCGCCGCCCTGCGCTGCCACCTGGCGGCGGCGGCAGGCACCGCACCGCACCGCCCCGCCGCACCGCGCGGGAGCCCGCGGCCAGCTCCGCGCCCCGGCGCTGCCGGGGAGCAGCCACAGAGTCTCTTAGATGCTGCTGTAGCATCCGTGCCCCGGTTCCCTCCGCGACCGCGGCTGGGGTGGGCAGAGGAGAAAAGTGCAGCCGAATGGCTCCGACACGCGCCCGCGTCCCCGATGTCGGAGAATGCGCGTAGCGAAACCCGACACTCTGTTGTACCGCGATCACCCAGTTTCCCACAGTGTCCGCAAATGCAGCGGAGGCTCGCACAGAGAGCAGCGGCAGCGGCGACCACCGAGCCACCGGCTCCCTCCGCCCCCCCGCCGCGGCTCCGCTCCCGGCCGCCCGGCCGCGGCCAGCGAGCGATGCGGGAGAGGACGGGACTGCTGCGGAGCTCCGCCCGAGGGGTGCGGGCAGCGGCGGGGGAGCGGCGTCCAGAGCGGTGGCGGAGCGCGCCGAAAGTTGCCCGCGCTGGCCAAAGTGCGAGCGCAGCCTCGGGGTGACTGGAGCGGAGGAGTGGCGGGGCGGGCGCGCCGCGCTCCTACCGGCATGTGCGTGCCCGTGCGCTGGGTGCCCGTGCGGACGGGCTGGCTGCTGCCGCCGCCGCTCCGTGACCCGGGGACACCCGCCCCGCAACGCGGCCCCGGCACCCCCGCCCCCTCCGCGCCCCCCCGCACCCGCTCGGCGCCGCCGCCCCGCCCTCGCTCCGCTCCCTCCGCCTCCCCGCTGCGCTCGGCGGCGCGGGCACGGCGCGGGCACAGCGCGGGCACAGCGCGGCGCTCCGCCGGCGCCCCCCGCCCCCGCCGTGCGGGCGGGCGCGCGCCACAGTGCGCGTGCGTGGCGGGGCGCGCCCCCGCGGCTCCCCGGGCGCGCGCGAGCGCGCGCCTGTGTGAGCGTGAGTGTGTGTGGCGCGTGTGCCCGCGTGTGCGCGCCCCCGAGCGCGCGCTGTGCCTCGGCGCCGCCTGCGTGCGGGGGGTGCCCGCGCGCGCTCCGCTCCCAGCTCCCCGGCGCTGCCGTCCTCGCCTCCGCCGCCCCGGCGGCTCCGCGCAGCGCCCGCGCAGCGGGTCGGCATCTTCATGGGCTGCCACCATGCTTGGGCCCTGGAGATTTCGGGCGAAGTAAGTACCGGGGTTGACTTTTCTCTCGCTCTCTTTCCCTCCTTTCTTCCTCCCTTCCTCGTTTCCCCCCCCTCCCCGCCCCTTCCCCGCCGGGTCTTTCCTCGCTGTTGCTTTCCACCCCCGGTTCCCCGCCGTTTGCCCCCCTCCCTCGAGATCCATTTCTCCCAACTCGGGGTGCTGCTCAGTTGGGTGGCAGTGTCCGGCTGGGGCTGCTTGCTCGCTGCTGCTGTCGGCGGTACTGAAAGCTGCTTCCAGCCGGATATGCAGTGCGGTAATCTAAGGGTTGAACTCTTCGGGGAAAAAAAAAAAAACCACACACGCAAGAAAAATCCCGATGCAACCCTTTTCCTCTTCTCCCCTCCCCCCGTCGCCCCCACCCCCCGCCCCCCCTCAATCTGAACCTCTGTAGGGAGCTGGCGAACAGCAGCACACAGTCATCACGGAGGGGTTTCCAGGGCGGGATTGCAATCTTGCACATAGCCACTACAACTTTATTTTCTTTACCTCCCATCCCCCGCCTTTTTTTTTTTTTTTTTTTTTTTTTTTTTGTCAGAGAAAGGGGAAAGGGAGAGGGAGGGGAAATTGTATTTGCCTCCTTTGCAAACCATAATTGAATTAAAGTTGTAAAATGCTTGGGAGTTTTGCACTGACCGGGCAGGTTTTCAATAGCTTGTCATTGTGGGCTTTTTTTTTTTTTTTTTTTTTCTCTGAAGAACTGTTGGTTAATGGATGAATGGATCTGACCGAGCTGAGAAAAAATATGCTAGATACATGCCTTTGAGTAAGATTTCTGCTGCCTTTATGCAGTGAAGCCTTTCTGCTTTGAGTAATTCCGATCCAGTTGACGTCTGGTCAGAATTAGAGAGAGATTCACGGAGACTTCCGATTTCTTGCTGCATGATTGCCTTTGCTGCAAGTGCTAGTTTTGCAGCCTTGAACCTGATGCCACAGGAGATGTCTTGCAGTACTGAGACTTCTCATTTTTTAGGATGCGTTCCTCCAAACCAGAGTTGTGTCGTTAGGATCAGAGCTCTGAGGTGGACGATAGAAAATGCAAGCCTGCTCCAAGATCCAAGCATTTAAGCCTGATGATTTATTAGTCTTCCCCTACCGACACACAAAATGCTTTTATTTTCCCTATTCATATTGCTTTTAGAGTAGTAAAAGAAAGCCACGAGGAGTCAGAAAGAAGGCAAAAAAAAAAGGAATGGATTTGTTTCCAGCTAGGTGGAATTCGGGCATTAAATTACTGACGTAGGTCAATGGTAGGGTTTCCCTTCTACCCTCCTCAGCTTTTAATCAGCCTGGGTGTCTTCTCCACTAAAGGATGAAGAGCACTGACAGCCATCGCTGCTTATAATCAGTAACTCTGATGCTTGGAGTGTTGGCAATGAGATATTTTCATGAGACCTATTTAGATCTTTCCACTTCTACCAGGCTAGTTTTGCAGAACATTGGGAATAAGCGCTATGTCAGATATGGATGAGACTCCGAAGATGACCTGCATGTTTTACATTTTTCACAAATTTTGGGTGAGTGGTTAAAACATTTCTTTTGAGAGTATGTATGTGTGTGTGTGTGAGAGAGAGAGAGAGAGAGAACGGGAGACTTCTGCTTGAAATGAGCTCTGTTACATTGTGTATAACTTGGGAGGGGATCAAATATCAATTAATATTATTTGCTTTTGTAAAGATACAAAATTTCCATAATTGAAGAGAGCTGTTAAGTGCACTGAAGTAGGAGGTTAATGTATTTAATCTCATTACAGAAGAATTCCTGCACAAAAGTCATCTGGGGGTGCGCGCATGTGTGCATGTGTGTGTGTGTGCATGTCTGTGTGGGTGGGTGTGTGCTTTGTAAATGTATAGCTAGGGAAAAAACCACCAACATAAAAGAGTTTTAAGAAATGTGTGATATGGAGAATGTGTCAGTATTCCCTCTGTTGAATTAAGATGCCATTTTCAGCACTGAGCATTTTTCTTTGGATTCCTGTCATGGTATTTCCACCACTGGTTAAAAATCAAGGTAAAAGGAGGGGAAGACCTTGATGCACTGGTTCAGCAGGGAGGTTCTGAAGGGAAGAGAGAGATGGGTAATAGGGGAGGTGGGAAACCTCATAAAATGGTGTTTCTTTTCTCTTAAATTAGAAACGTGAAACTGAACTGACAGCCATTTTATGTATATTTATGGGGCTGGTTGTGAAAAGGAAATCCATTGAAATTCACCCCACACAAACAGAACCAGAACAATTCCTACTGTGACCTCACCTTTTTAGACACCGCAGGCATTTGACTCACAAGGAGTTGCCTATGCCTTAATCAAGGCATGTCATCCAGTTTCCTATAGTGTGGGAATTAGTGACAGGAGGGGGTATTTTTTGGTTGGTGAACAGTCCATTCTCTACCCTACTGAAGCCACAGATAAACTTTGTTTCCATTTCCAATGTTATGGGGCTACCCTATTATGCTACTTTGTTTTTTTTTTCTCCTTATCCTTACAGGAAATAAAATGTATGCTTGCTGCTCTACAGTAACTTTGGAACAGGACCTCAACAAAAAAATGCATATCTGGATGCTGCAGACGATCGCATTTGCTTTAACATCACTAGTCCTTTCCTGGGCAGAAAGCATCGAGTATTATGGGGAAATCTGTGATAATGCATGTCCTTGTGAGGAGAAGGATAGCATCTTAACAGTGAGCTGTGAAAACAGAGGGATCATCAGCCTTTTTGAGATCAGTCCACCAAGGTTCCCTGTTTACCACCTCTTGTTGTCTGGGAACCTTTTGAACAGGCTGTACCCAAACCAGTTTGTAAATTACACGGGGGCTTCGATTTTGCATCTGGGGAGCAATGACATACAAGACATCGAAACCGGGGCCTTTCATGGTCTGAGAGGTTTAAGGAGGCTGCACTTGAACAATAACAAGTTGGAACTTTTACGGGATGACACTTTCCTTGGGCTAGAGAGTTTGGAATACCTACAGGTCGATTATAATTATATTAGCGTCATTGAACCCAATGCCTTCAGCAAACTGCATTTGTTGCAGGTGCTGATTCTCAATGACAACCTCCTCTCCAGTTTGCCCAACAATCTTTTCCGTTTTGTGCCCTTAACTCACCTGGACCTGAGGGGTAACCGGCTGAAGCTGTTGCCCTATGTGGGCCTCCTGCAGCACATGGATAAGGTGGTGGAGCTGCAGCTGGAGGAAAACCCCTGGAATTGCTCTTGTGAGTTGATTGCTCTAAAGGATTGGCTGGACAGTATCTCATACTCTGCTCTGGTGGGAGATGTGGTTTGCGAGACCCCTTTCCGCTTACATGGTCGAGACCTGGATGAAGTCTCTAAGCAGGAGCTTTGTCCCAGGAGGCTCATCTCCGATTATGAAATGAGACCTCAGACACCATTGAGCACTACAGGGTATTTCCACACTACCCCGGCCTCAGTCAACTCTGTGGCCACTTCGTCTTCAGCTGTTTACAAATCTCCCTTGAAGCCTCCCAAGGGGACCCGCCAACCCAACAAGACCAGGGTGCGCCCCACCTCCCGCCTGCCCTCAAAAGACCTGGGATACAGCAACTATGGCCCCAGCATTGCCTACCAGACCAAATCCCCGGTGCCTTTGGAGTGCCCCACTGCCTGCACTTGCAACTTGCAGATTTCTGACCTGGGCCTCAATGTCAATTGTCAAGAGAGGAAGATTGAGAGCATTTCTGAACTGCAGCCCAAACCCTATAATCCTAAGAAGATGTATTTGACGGAGAACTACATTGCACTGGTACGCAGGGCAGATTTTGTGGATGCCACTGGTCTGGATTTACTGCATCTGGGCAATAATCGGATCTCGGTCATTCAGGACCGGGCTTTTGGGGATTTAACTAATTTGCGAAGGCTGTACCTGAATGGGAACCGGATCGAGCGGCTGAGCCCAGAGCTGTTCTATGGGCTGCAGAGCCTGCAGTACCTCTTCCTGCAGTACAACGTCATCCGGGAGATAGAGGCAGGCACCTTTGAATCTGTCCCCAACCTTCAGCTCTTGTTTTTGAACAACAATCTGCTGAGGTCTTTGCCAGGGAACATTTTTTCTGGTCTGTCTCTCTACAGGCTGAGCCTGCGGAGCAACCACTTCTCCTACCTGCCAGTGAGCGGGGTGCTGGACCAGCTGAAATCCCTGCTGCAGATCGACCTGCACGAGAACCCCTGGGACTGCACCTGCGACGTGGTGGGCATGAAGCTGTGGCTGGAGCAGCTCAACACCGGTGTCCTGGTGGACCAGGTTATCTGTGAGTCCCCTAAGAAGTTTGCCCAGAGCGACATGCGCGCCGTCCGGGCGGAGCTGCTGTGCCCCGACTACTCGGACATCGTCGTCTCCACGCCCACGCCGTCCCCGGGCCAGCTGCCGGCCAGGACCACCCCCTCCTCCTCCACCGTGCGCCTCAATGGCACGGCGGCGGCGGGCGGCTCCGCGCCCGCGGGCGGCGCCGGCGGCGGCAGCTCCTCGGTGCCGCTCTCGGTGCTGATCCTCAGCCTGCTGCTCGTCTTCATCATGTCCGTCTTCGTGGCGGCGGGGCTCTTCGTCCTGGTGATGAAGCGGCGCAAGAAGGGCCAGGGCGACCACGCCAGCGCCAACAACTCCGACGTGAGCTCCTTCAACATGCAGTACAGCGTCTACAGCGGAGGCGGCCACCACCACCACCCCCACCTGCAGCAGCACCCGCCCCACCGCGGCGGCGGCGGCGGCGGCGGGAGCGCGGCGCTGCCCAAGGTGAAGACGCCCGCCGGCCACGTCTACGAGTACATCCCGCACCCCCTGGGCCACATGTGCAAAAACCCCATCTACCGCTCCCGGGAAGGCAACTCGGGCGAGGATTACAAAGACCTTCACGAGCTCAAGGTGACCTACAGCAGCCACCCCCTGCCACCCGGGGGAGGCGCGCCGCCGCCGCCCCCGCCGCCCGCGCCCGGCGGGGAGGACGCGCCGGCGCGCAGCCCCGCGTACAGTGTGAGCACCATCGAGCCGCGGGAGGAGCTGCTCTCGCCGGTGCAAGACGCCGACCGCTTTTACAGGGGCATTTTGGAGCCCGACAAACACTCCCCCTCCACGCTGGGTACACCCGGCTCCACCCTCCCCGACTATCCCAAACTCCCCGCCGCCTACACCTACTCCCCCAACTATGACCTTAGGCGTGCCCACCAGTACTTGCACCCGGGCCCGGGGGACGCCAGGCTCCGGGAGACGGTGCTCTACAGCCCCCCGAGTACTGTCTATGTAGAGCCCAACAGGAACGAGTATCTGGAGCTAAAAGCAAAACTAAACGCAGAGCCGGACTACCTCGAAGTGCTGGAAAAACAGACCACATTCAGCCAGTTCTGAGAAACAGCCCCCCCGCCCCCCGCCAGTCTCAGCAGCTCCTTCTCTAGAGTATTTGTATTTAACAACCACACGCAAAACAAAGAAACGTAAATGCTGACCTCCCTACACACACACACCTCGCCCTCCCTCCTCTTTTCTCCCCTTTAATTCATTTTATTGTAGGGTGAAGTGCCTTGGCACAGGACTTTTCAGCTTCGGGGAATGATTCTGAAAGGGTGTGCTGTTCAGTTTGGTTTGGTTTTGTTTTTTTTTTCTCTGTTACTGCATTTGGAAGTCGGAAACCACCTATTGTGTGAAATGGGCACAACACTGGCATTGTGCGGGTGTGTTTGGGGGAAGGTGGCAGGAGGTTTCATGGTTTCTTGTAAGGTCACATTCAGGTCGTGCTTTTTTTTTTTGCTTGGTTTTTTTTTCCTATTTTTTTTTTTTTCGCAGACATTATTTTAGTTTTCTCTCTGGTTGAAGAGTACGGCGCACATTTTCCCCTTTTAGCCATGGGTGAGTCTAAATGGCTTTTATGGAGAGATTAGCACACCCCGACTTTAATACAAGGTTTCCTTTTTTTAAGGATGTGTTTGTATACTTTCTGGACTTTTGAATTAAAAAAATATATATTATGATCTTTAAAGGGATCACTGTAGATGTGGACAAATCATTAAAGAGTGCAGAGATATATGATCCATAACTGGTTAGTGAAAATAACTTATTGATGAAATATTAAAAAAATATTTTATTGTAGCACCTATTTTTATATGCACATTAGCATTTCTCTTTCCTTCACTATTTTAGGGCCTAATCTTGCAAATTTTTATCTCACTTGATTATCTGTATTTGTGAAAGAAGTCCCAGCTTAGGCCTTCATCGTGCAGGCACTTAAGCACATGAACAACTTTACCAATGCGTGTAGTTCTGGAGACTCACTCATTGAGCAAAGTTAGTCAAAAGCCCAAGAAATTAGGATAGAGGA
Source organism: Erithacus rubecula (assembly GCF_903797595.1). Taxonomy (NCBI): domain Eukaryota; kingdom Metazoa; phylum Chordata; class Aves; order Passeriformes; family Muscicapidae; genus Erithacus; species Erithacus rubecula. The sequence continues at coordinate 51,543,956 of NC_136658.1, read as the reverse complement.
TGCAGAATTCTTCTTGCAAGTAAAAATACTGGAATGTTTAAGTGTTTTGGGTTTTTTTTCCTTTTTTTTTTTTCCTTCCCAGAAGGGGTCCAAAGTCTGTGGATTGCTTTAAAGTATTGCACTACAGTAAGAGCTTTTTTCCCAAATCTGATATAGTATCAGAAGGACCTTTTAAATCTCTATAGATAATGCCAGTTATGACCAAATCTTAACAGACAATCTGAGACATAAAATCTGATCACAATAGGAAAAAAAAAAAAAAATCATGTTTCCCTATTGAAAAATGTGTCTTTTTGCAACCTCCTGCTCAGGAGTCTGGTTGGGCAAACTAGTGAGGGACATGTAGAAGACATTCATTTTGTCAGAAAAAAAGTTTCATTTTTGATTTATCGGTTTAATTTTTTTCATTTTTTTTTTAATTTTGTATTAGTTAACCAAAATACAATTATTTTGCAACTGTTACAGCCAGTTTATTATTGTTTAGTTGAGTACAATTGCACTTGTACAGATCCACATGTTTACTGGCATCCTGAAAGACCAAATGATGGACTGTACACATCACTATAAAATGTCTTTACCCCTTTGGGCAGCAGGCAATGACAAGGATATTCATAAACACAGCATCACTGTAAGATGGGGCAGCTGATGTCTCATATGTATCCCAGCACATGTGATTTTTTAATAGTTTCTGAATAAACACTTGATAAATATTTCAAATGTAAGATCCTGAAGTAATGAGTATCTGAACTTTAAAATTTCTGGCCAAAATAATCTGTTTGTATGTTGGATTCTCTTTACTAGCAATTAAGGCTCATCGAAAAGATCTAATGTTTCTAGGCAAAACATAATGTGGTCTCTGTTTTCGAAACATGACGTGGTAATTACCAGCATATATAACCTGGGTCAGAAAGCAGTACAGGCATGTATGTTTCAACAACATATTGAATAGGATAGTTTTATATTTACGTTTTGTTTCCTTACTGAGGTGTTCTTTAATGTATGGAACAGGGCAAGTGATATTTCACGTGTTTTCTTTCTTCTTTAGGTTATTATATTTAATGTTGTTTCCAGAGTTGCTCACTAGTACATCTTTTATTGCAAAAGGGCTCTGTTCTATTCTGCTTTTCCTACCCATGTACAATCTGTCACTTTCTACAAAAACAAAGCTGTATAACCGGTCTGTTCGAATTCAAGAAAAATGTTTTCTTGGCGTGTGTTCTTCTCTCTATGCCACCCACACTGAGCAAAAGCAAAGGGAAAAAAACCCAAAAAACAAGCATGACTGTATTTAGCTTGGACAGTTTAGTAAGTGAAGTGTTATTTCTGTTTGAAATGCAGAGTTGAGGAGTGTTCTTTTGTCACAAGAGACATAACAAATGGCTATTCTGTTCACTGCTCTCCATCTCCTGCAGACTTCCCATTGACACCAGTGAGAGATGTGTGTGTGGCTGCCTGAGGTGCAGTTTTGGAGCCCTGACTCTGAATTGCTGCCTTTATAACTATTACTGAAACCAGTGGCCTGGTTCTTCTTCCATTTAAGCTCAGTAGAGGCATGCTGTTGTTAAATGGGTATAAGGAAGAAAATTTTCAGCCTCGCTGACTTTGCCAGAGAAAAGGCTAGCTCAGAAAGGATTGAGGAGAACCTCCTACAAACTTTGTCTGTTCATGTGTATATTTATATTTCCTGTGTGATTCTAAACTCCTGTTTATGAGTTTGCATAGGTGTCAGTACAAACATAGGATGAGGTCCTTAGTGTGAAAGGTACATTTTGCATGGCATTCTGCCACAAAGAGGCAGCATCCACAAATGAGTAAATGAGCAGGAATTGCTTGGATTTGTAAGAAATAGCTGTAAGAAATCCCTTGACATTCTGTTTGTGTTTGCATTCTGACACTGCCATTTCTGAGGTCGATAGGACTGCTACTTCCATGTGTCTTACATGCATTTAATAACTGCTAATGAAGGATTTTTCTTATGGTCTACACTACAACCAGAACAATTAATTTAAATCTTTTTGACAACTCAGCTTCAGTAGAAAAAAACATGTTATAGCTTGTGTTACCAAGAAATAGATTAAATTGCATCAATTACCTACAGAAAATGCATTCTTGAAGATAAATCCTTGAAAAAAAATACAGAATTAAAAATAATATTCTTTAGTCAGTAATCATCCTGAAATGTACCTGAAAGGGCTATTTGTGAAGGAGCATTTCAATGAAAGTAGGAGTTCCCACTCAGTGGCTAAAATGATATATCAACTATGGATAATTATTGTAAAAAAATGGATGGAAATAGAAATTGACAAAGGGAAATGTGTTTCTGATTCAAAAAGATGATAAGAGATAAAATAATTTGTTTGAAGAAAAACCCACCTTATTTTGAGAATTCTGAATATTATTTTAGGTTACTTATCAGACTGGTTTAGTTTGGTTATTAAAATGATATTCCCCTATTTTCTTTCTTTGTTTTTTTGTGTTTTGATAAGTAATGTTGAGATTAGTGAATCATTCATGTGGCCTCGCATTTTATTTCAAAACTGCATAAGAGCATGAAATTCTGTGATGAACAAAAGAAAAATGGAAGAGAATCCTGGTTTCTCAATGTAATTATTGGAAACAAAACATGAGTAAGACCTTCCCTTCCCTTCCCTTCCCTTCCCTTCCCTTCCCTTCCCTTCCCTTCCCTTCCCTTCCCTTCCCTTCCCTTCCCTTCCCTTCCCTTCCCTTCCCTTCCCTTCCCTTCCCTTCCCTTCCCTTCCCTTCCCTTCCCTTCCCTTCCCTTCCCTTCCCTTCCCTTCCTTCCCTTCCCTTCCCTTCCCTTCCCTTCCCTTCCCTTCCCTTCCCTTCCCTTCCCTTCCCTTCCCTTCCCTTCCCTTCCCTTCCCTTCCCTTCCCTTCCCTTCCCCTCCCCTCTCCTCCCTTTTTATATTTCACATTTTACTTTCATGTTTAACAAAATGAGCTGAATTTCAAGTGGTTAATCCCAGAAGATATAGCCTGTAATTTCTAGACATTCCTACACGCTGTTTGAAACACCAGATGTTATGTCAATCCTCTCATCAGTTAAAAGTCTGACAAAAATGCAGCTTCCGCTTTGGTAGTTCTAGAGCCCACATTCTCACACCTTTTATTTTAATATATATATATCTTTACCATCCACTGTTTTAATGGTCAATTGAGGTTGTGAAAACATATTCAGTTAATTCTATGTACTGCAGTATTTAATTTCTAAATGTTTTCCTATGTTTTAACTTTTTTTATAAAGCTTGTAAGTATTTCTTAGGGGTATTCCTTTAAGGAGAACAGATGTAGTGGTACCTTTTCTTGTATCCCATAAGAATTTAATTATTAAAGTAATTTTTTTATATGGTAAAAGAGCATAAAAATGAGCTTTTGACCCATGGTAAACACAGTGTAGAAGATATATCTGAAAAGGCAGGAATGGCTAATTGTGGTTAGAAAATATGAAGGCAAGATCCTGGTTTTGCAGGATGTTAAGATCTCTGTTTAGCTGGAGCTAAAATGTCTGACCAGCATGTTGTTTCTTACAGAAACTTAAGAGTCTGTTTAATGCATATGGTTCCCTCTCTTGGGGCAGAGTCCATTAAGGCACTACATCCTGAAGGACAGGGTAAACAACAGCTCCTTCATTTTTAGAGGGCAGGTTCTTTATATTGCTCAGTGTCTCCAGGGAACCTGAATAGCCTTTCATTAGGTTAAAGACTGGCATACTGAATTACAGCGTCTCCAACCAGAAAAGGAGGCTGAAATCTTTTGCTGTCTTATGCAGAACTGAGAATGCTATTGGCACTACTGGCATTAAACAAGAAAAACGGGGAGAGAAGAGAGAGTGAATGGCAGACACAATTCCATAGCTGTCAGCCTTCAAACAGTAGTCACATTTCTATTGATTATTTGATTGTAGGGAACTTGTACCTCTATTCTGCAGCATCACTTTCCCTGGAAAATGTAGGACCTCAAGCTAAGGGATGACAAGAGGATGGAGGAGTAGAGGAGTGAGGCGTTTCTGTGAGAGAAGTGGGCAGGATAGCAGCACTCTGAATGGGGCAGCCACACTATTTGTTTTTCCCAACCCTTCTAAGATTTCTAATGTGTTTTGCTGAAAAGAGAGCATACAGATCTCCTTGCAGTCCAGCAGTACTGTCTTACATATTTGTGTTTTTCCATTTTTGTATGAATAGTATCCTAATATTACAAGTATTTGCAATTTGTTTCTTTTTCGGTTCATTATTCAGCTACATTTCAGAATATCTAGCAGTATGATGATAGTGCAGAAATGTTAATTCTTAAAGCACTGAACAGAACAGAGATAGGACAGAAAAAAAGGCATATTTAGGTCCTAGGAGCAAGAGGCATCTAATTAATTAAATATACAAAGAAATAAAGTGTAATGAAGTTTGTAATTAAATAGTTATCAAATTAACTATTTAACTTACAGCTAATGGGCCAAATTTGGATTCCAGTTGTGTAAGTACACAACTGAATTCTATTGATTTGACGAACTTGCAAGACATTTACCTTGCTCTTGTGAGTCTGGCTTTTTGCCGTTGAAATACGCCATTCTTTTAGTATTTCTGTTTTGTGCAGTGAAAAATTTGAATCCAGTAATTTTAAACACTGGTAGTTCCACTGTGTATCTCCAAAATGAATCACATCTGTTTCCAATCTGCTGACAAATTAACTGAACACTGGCACTGTGTTATGGCACTGCAAAGTTTATCTTGGACCCAAATGGTCCTGGTTATATGGGAAGTACAGTTTGCACCCACAGATATACAGGTGACTCTTCAGAATAATGAACCATATGAACAGACAACATACCTCTATTTAATTCTGTGGACTTGGTCCCAAAACCTGGAATTGGCTTAAATACCTATTGATAAAAATTGTTCCCTTTGTGGTGTTTTTGCCATGGAAGATGCAACTACTTTTGCTGCAATTTTGCAGGCTTGTATTTACAGATTTTAAAAATTTTGCAGATATAGACCATGTCAAACATAAATGATTTTTTTTTTTTTTTTCTGGCTGGACACATAATTACTATTTGTATATCATGACATGGTTCTGGGTGTTTTTCCAAAAATGTCCAGACTGGGATAAGATAAAAGGTTGAAATAATAATTGTGAACTTCAATATTTCATGTAATAAAATAATTTTTCTCATTATTTCAACAGTATATCTGATTTTGTGAGCACTAGATCATTAACACATTTGGTAATTTTGTACCAATTCTGTTTCAAAAAGTTTATGTTTATGTTTGAGGAAGGGGACAAAGCATGAGGTTGCTTTTGTCAGATGTCATATCAACTTTATTCAAAAATGCTTAGAGCAAAAGCACTGAGTAAATTCTTTGAACTTTAAAGGTAAAAGTCTAGTCCAATTTTTTAATTTCTGAATGTGTTTTTTTACCAACTAGATTATTATTTTAACTATCTGTAATTTTTTACCATCTGTACTTTAAAAATAAACATATATGTGTGTATGTATATATGAAAATGTATGTGTACACATATATAAATGTGCATATATATATATATATATATCTATATATGTATATATCTATATATGTACACCTACACTTATAATTACCTTTATTTCTTTAATTAAAATTGTCTTTACTGTGATGTAAGAATATTTCCATGTGAGTTGTGAGAGCTTTTAGGCTTGGAATGAAACAATAGTTCTTCATAGAGCATATGCAGGAGCTAAAATGCTATATCCATATAATCACCAAAAAGTTAGCTCAGTCCTACAATGCTTCAACATTTCTAATATAGTAATATAAATTTTGGATTGGTGTTGCTAAGAACAAATGTTTGGATTCAAATCCAGTTTTTAAGTGTCTGAATACGGATTGAGGGGCATTAATATTTTAAGTATTTTAAGCTTTCTACCTTTTACATGTGACATAATATCACATGGCAAAACTGGCCTGAAATTGACTTTCTGTAAATTTGCTACTATAGCAATTAATTTTTCCAGTAAAATAGATAAATGGACACATAACAAATTTATTTTTGACAAAGACAAGAGTTCTTGGAAAGGTTCTCTTTTAGATATCCAAGTTTAGTTTTAAAATACTGAATTCATAATGGTGTTTAATTATGCAATTATTTATTACAAGTAATGACAAAGATTTTTTTCCCTTTCTAAATTCTGAACTTAGGTGAGCTAATCGTTTTTTTTAGTTACAACTATAATGAAGCTGTTAGCCCCAGTGGCAGTTGCTTTGTGCTGAAAATTAAAGCAGGGTTGATCTCAGCATTGGTACTCTTCAGCCATTATACAGTTTTATCAGTGTAAATTATTTTTTAAAAGATGGAAAATTAAACGTTTTCAAAGCATATTCAGGTTGTCAGTTTCCTGAGTTGAATTGAATATGTCATTAATTTTATCTAATATTTATTAATTATCTAATTTTGAGTAGTTTTCTCTTTTTGTCTTTTAAGCCATACGTACAGCTCTTTATAAGTGATGTAATGGTGTGGTTACATGAGTTTATGTGTAGTTACATGCAGTGCTGCACATTTGGTTAGGTGGTATCTAGTAACTTATAACAAACCAAAATATCTAGATTACAATGTGCTTCACATTAAGCTCAAAAGTCAAGACTATGTACATTTTTCTGTTTCCAAATTTGTTAGAAATGCCTACACTAGCATCAAAGAACTTGAACTATTTTCAAGGAATGAATATTCTGCTGCATCATTTCTTCCCAAGTATAAATATCATCTTTTAGTGGTGATGAAAAGTGCATCAAAGGAAAAATTGCCTGATCAGTATATTTAATGGTTTTGAAGTAAATTAAAATTTTCCCATTGATTTTACTTTTTTGGAAGCATGTAATGTCTTTATACTCTCTGTTAGAGACTGTTTATTAGCCTACCATGCATAAAAAAAATCCCTGCTGCTAAGGTATTTCAAATCTCAATTGGTTATAACATATCTATCAGTTACAGCTTCGGATGTTTCTTAAGGTGTTTCTTAAGATTAAATTACGCTTGGTCTTTTAAGGGTGGATTTTTTGCCTTACTTCAATCCAAGCATATCATGCAATGTTGTCAATAGGTGGTGGAAATTACTTTAAACACTGTATATTGATGGGTTCTTCAAGTTTATAATATTAATGTTTAAAAACATTCTAACCGTTTGAAAGAGTTGCACAATTTTTATTTTAATTTTATGTTTCTTTGTCATTCTTTTTTCCCTATGCCTTACTGAATCAAACTGCCTGCCTTTGCTTTGAAGGCTGCTTATTTTAAGTACAGAGCATGTGTGCAGAGGGATCTGAGCTATTGTTTTCCATTATGTTTATTTCTTTTAAAGAAAAGTATTGTACTCTTCTAAAAAGCTGTTGATTTTCTAAGGAGAATCATATGGTCTACATTTCTCCTCCCTTTCTCCATTCTCACATTGTGAGGGAGTGGTATATTTTGATTTGTAGCTTATCTGTAGCAGGTGTAACACCCTAAGCAAAATCCTCATCATTGCCAAAGGAAATTATGTTTTGGGTAGGAATTTTTTAAAAATTCTACTATAACATGATTCATGCAAGCTGTAACACAAATACATACCTGCATAAACATGCATTTATATGTAGATGTGTCTGGGGCACCACACAGTTCAGAATTTTTTTTTTCCAGGTAATTTTTTTTAAATGCACCTTGTCTCAAAGAGAGGATTTGTCATACCATTAGACAGTGCTTATATAATGAAGCTTTCCAGCAGAGTAATTTAAGTCATAAAATAAGTCATCTCCTTATTGACAATTTCTGATTGGTTTGAAGTTTTATTTTAACTTTTTGGCCTGACAAGTTATAACTTCCAACAAGTAAATGGCAATGTGCCATAATATCATGCTCAACAGTAGAATCTCTTAGTTTTGTCATGCAATATATTGCTTATAGTTTTAATGGCAAGAGTCTACTAATGCATATTGTACTAACATGTACATTAATTCTTCCTTAAGAATACTTTTTCCTAAAAATAAAAAGTTACTACTCTTGCAAAACGTTTTTTCTAAAAATATGAGAAGTAGTTAAGATAATGATTCTAAATTCACCGGGATTTAGAGATATAATTGAATGTATTTATGATGGGTAATATTTTTTCATCCACATATAATTTTATACAATGAATTTGTTCTATAATTTTCAGTATATTTTATATAATGAGTGTTATCTGTAATTAAATATTTCTTAAGACTTCTTGGATTACTAAGAAGTTTTTGTTAGATTTAGTTAGGATCAGAGCTTTAATTATGGAGGAAGAAAACTGCCATCTCATCTGTCTATATTTGTACTATTTATATTATGAGCAATTGTCTGAATAACTCAAATTTATTTTTCTTTAATGCTAAAGTATGTATTATTTTTGCCTCATTTGCTGTTTAAAAGTTTGAGAATGACTTACTGCTGTGTAGTATCATCTACGGTGAAATACCAACAAATTCCTATCTTTGGTCTGATCAATAATATATAATTTCAATTTACAGTTTTCTTTTATGTTTGTCTTAGACTTAGGTACCCTTATCTCCAGGTGTGTATGTCAATGTAATGTGTCACAAATGCTCACTTAATCAAACTTCAGCATGGCTTCACAACCCAAATAGAAAATCATTTAAAACAGTGATGAAAACAGAATTTCCAAAGTAGATTTTGATTCTCTGACTACTTCACATGTGAAAGTTTTATTTATGTGACTTGTTCCATCAGCTTCCATCAGAATTTTTTGTGCTATATACTTTTATGTTTGGAATTTGGAATTTAAATATATGTCTGGCACATACAGATTTATGCCAATACTTAATCTGAGTTCTGGTTTGTCTAATGGAGAAGGAAGTGTTTCTGTAAGTGTTAGGATTATGATTACTGTTATAAAAGTATTTTCTTCCTATGAAAAGGTCTTTTCTGAATTTACTCTTTAGAGTAAAATATACAATTAGGTGTGTGTATCAGAGAGCATTTTGATATGTTTGAAATGGCCTGAGGACCTTCAAACCTAAAACTGGTTCATTTTCTGAAATGTTTATTTTTTGTTTTCAGTTGAATGTTGCTGGCTTGGAAAGGTTACTGATAATAATGTTGATGCCTAATGGCCGAAAGGTAGTAAGAGGGTTAATGAATATTTTTATTTATTATATTTGAACTGTTAAGCTATATATATAACATAAGTAACTGTAGGTTCTGAATATCTTCATTTTGTCTTGTCTTCTAAAACAGGGTTGTTTTTTCTTTATTTATTTGACTGGAGATTGCAGGATTGGAATGAATTATAAAGATGTTAAATAGCTGTCATTCAAACACTTCAATAAGAATAGTTGATTTTATTATTGTGGTTGTTGTTGTTGTTGTTTTCATTAAGCTCAGAAAAAATCAGGTCATATCTATTTTTGGGACACACAGTGTTTTTAGGAGGTGAATGAACAATTGCTAAGAGGCCTTGGACCTCTCAATGTTAAAACAAGTTAAATGACCACAGTGATTAAAAAGGATCTCATTTTATTGAGTTCATGATTTAAGAATATGGCCAATTTATATTTATCTGTGACTTTTAAATAATGAAAAGATTAAAATTTTCAAAGTTGCTTATTAATACTGAAAAGGAAGCAGTTATTCTCAGGGCAGAGACCCTCAAAGCAAGTATTTTTGTTACCAGAAGTTAAATCAAAGATTTCAGTTTAACTGTCTAAATGAAGAGATGAAAAAGTAAAAACATACAAAACATAGAGTATTTAAACATAAATTTTATTTAATACTTAGAATATCGCTAAAACTTAAACTTATAAGCATCTTTTTGGATATGTACAGCCTTTCAATCCTTGATGTCAGATTCTTACATAGAAAAGATGTTTTAGCTGTAGTTAGGGCAGTGCAGTCAGAAGAGGGACAGGTATTTTGGTCTGTCTTATTTTATATAATCTTGGAAGAAATCGCTTTGGTTGGCTTTCCTTTTTTTTTTTCCCTTTTTCTTTTTTTTTTTGTTTTCCTTCCAGGGCATCAAAATTCTTCATGTCAAATTTGGAAATTATGGTGTCACAGAGTGTCCCAGGGCCTGGACAAATAATAATCCAGAGTCCAGTAGCAGCATTAAAATTGCTACAGCAAACTGAAATATGAAATTAAGATATGATGTTCTGTGACCATGGGAGATATTTGTGAGAGTGCTTTGTTGACAACTAATTGATAATTATGGCTTGTATTCTTCTAACACCTTTCTTCCCAAAGGATCCTAAAGTGCCTTACAGAATGAGGGCCCGTTCCTGCCCTGATTGAAATCAATGGGAGCACTGCCAATGGGAACAGCACTGGGCACTTAGGAGTCTAATAAAAGCTGCATTCAAACATCACTTCTGCCACTGAAATGTGTAACTGTTCAACTTACACAGCAATACTCCCAGTGGCTTAAGACAGGAAGTGAATATTATCATACAGATTGCAAATTTTAAAAACAAAATATGATTTTAAAAGGGTACATGGTCCAAATTAATATTAGTGTTGATAACACTGATTTTGGTTAAGATTTCTGTTTGAGTCTTCGTCCAAGCAGATTTTTGTATTTTTTTTTTCTGAAGATTTGAACATTAGTTCCAATAGGTCTAATGACTGATACCACTTTCATTATTAGTATGTTGCATACACATATTTTGGAGCTGAGATTTGCATGGCTTTGGTGCAATAATTGAAAAAATTTCAGAAAAATATGACTTGGACACACGAGTAATCTTCTATAGTTATTGTATCCTTTTGCTGATTGGTTTTTAATTTCTACCCGAGAAAGCCTGATATTACTAACAGTATTTTATTTGTAAAATATTATAGTATCATATTTGCTCAATTTACGTATTAAGCTGATTGCTGTGATATGTGGAGGACAGAATTTTATGTTTGTATACCTGAAATTCCAGTTTAAATTAACCATTATGTCACATATTCTGATATTTTTCTTTATTTTTAATAAAGGGATCTTTCATATAGAATTTTTCAGCTACAAAAACATTAAACAGTATACATAGATCAAAAAAAAAAGTGAGAACTAATACAAGTAAATGCAATACTATTAAAAGGCCTGTGTTATTTTTCACATAGCACTTTTTTCTCAGTAATTTATATTGGTGAATGACAAAATAATTATATTAGTTAACATTTTAAAAAATTATTGATATTTAACAAAGGGGAAGAATTGGCTCTTGGACTTTGTTTGTCTCTAGTTAGAGACTTTCATTTGGGATTGAAAAATAAGCAACTCAAAGAATAACTAACCATCAGAAATTGTCTAGTAGAATATGTAGCAACTAAAGTCTTTGAATCAGATGAATACACATGCTGAATATTCAGAAAAAAGGTTTGAGAGTAGAGGGCTAAATCAATTCAATTCTAGTCTTACTCAATAAATATTTACTAAATCAGCCAGCAAAATCACAGAAGATGAAGCTTTATCTTATTGACCAGATAGAAATTCTCTGTATCATTCATTTGAATAATATATTTTCCTTATTAAAGGAGCATCAAAAAAAAAAAAAAAAACAAACCCAAAAAAAAACCAAACAAAAAAAACCAAGCAAACAAGAAAAAAGCTGCAATAAAATACTCAAAACAGAAAACACCAAAAACCCCCAAAATAAAACCAACAAAACTAGACTCAAAACATATGTAATACCACTTTTTAAAGTAATGTTCTCCTTTTCATGCTGTACCTGCATAAAATATTTAGAGTGTACCCTGGGTCATCCCTGAACAAAAAGTTTGTAAGGTAGTTCATAAAAGGGGTTTTCAAAGAAATAACGTCATATTGTACATACTGTTACATAGATGTGGCTTTCAAGTAGTTTTTAATACATGGAAGAAAGTAATCTCTTCGAATGTAATTCATCAGTAGATATAAAACTACTAGAAATACAGTATTTGACAAACTTTTCTAGCAATTAAAACCTTGAAATATGCAAATTACTTAATCTATGTAGGATTAACAAGTGCCATGTTTTCTTTCTTACCTTTCTGGCAAGAAATCCCACATCTTCTCCAATGAGAATTTGACATAAGCAAAAATAATTTGTCAGAACAGTTTCAGAAAGCTACAGACAGATATGGAAAACAACTACTGAAATTAACACCCACATAGTTTTGTTTTCTTTTGTATGTGTTTTCAATAAAAGTATTACATTCCTAATTCTTCTAATTAAGTCATTATTATGTCATACGCAGATGTTAGAGTATAATAATTTGATATAATGAGTTAAATTAGGGGTTAAACCATCTTCACAAAGAATTAGTCATTGATACATGTAAGAAAAAAAAAATGTAATAGTTAATCATGTTAAATATGCTGGCTGGACTTGGATATATTGATACATTAAGCTTCATGTTGCACAGTCTCTTTTAGACACAGACACACAAAACTAAGAAAAAAAGTAATTATGCAAGTACTGATGACAGGCCAGGAGGAATTTAGCACTTCAGTGAAAAGATAGGATTAGATTTTATCCTTAGGGGTAGGATTAGTGTGTGATCTCATGGTCACTTAATAGGTTTTCTGTTAGAGCTTCCCTAAGGCCTGTTCTTGCAGTCCTTAGGCAGGCCAAACACCCAAAGAAAGCTGTGCACTTCTGCTAAGCAAAAAGTTTTCAATGTCTTCTGAAAACTTCAAATTATTTATTACATATATGTGTATATATATATATATGTAAAATAAAGGGCTAAATTACAGTTACTGAAAAGAAAATTCATGAATAAATTTTATGCTGTTAAGTATCTGGGCCTAAATGACCAATGCAATACAGAGATCACACATCCATCTCATAAGAGAAATAAATTAGCTAATGTCAGATTCTGCATTCTTTTCTGACTTCCACCTTGCTCAGCAAAGCATTGTAGGATCTGACCTTTAAAATGTTTTGTATTGTATTTCTTCACTAGCAAATATTTTGTAAGACTTTACTGGGTACTAAAATACTTTTCATTAATTTCTATTAAACATGTTTTTATTGGCATATCTGTAACCATTATAGGAAATACCAGCATTGTATTAGAAAGTGAGGTGAATATGCCTCTTTTTTTTTCTTTTTCTTTTTTGTTTTTTAAATTTTTTAAAAATTTTTTTCATTTTGTAGACATGCTTAATATAAAAATAAAACCACATCAGTTTTCTGGGAAAGTACTATTTTTCAAATATGGTTTAGAATTTGTTAAATAAAAATCTTCCTGACAAACAAAACATGACTTTGACTAAAATTAAAAAAAATTATAATTATCCGAGTTATCTAGTTTTATATTTAACTAAAGCCTTTGTCAATTTTAAAATATGTAACAACAATTTTGAAAAAAAAAAAAGCAAAATCTTCTTGACAAAATCTGTCATAACCAAACGGTTGATCTGTTAGAAACAACTGAATGCTATTTTAGAATGCCCTGCTTTATACTCTAAAGTTTAATTAATATGCCAGGGTAATCAAGATTCATTCTCAGTCATCTCATAATTGCAAGCTGTATGAATGGATTTTTTACCAATGCATTATGTTGTTTAGGGTTCAAAAAAATTTATAGAATTAATGATTAAATAATCCTTTAATTTTTATTCTATAGATCTTTTAAATACCTTGCTAAAAAAAAAAATGACAAGCAATGCTTTTTAATAGAATGTTTTCAAATGTATTATTGTTAAATAGAATGTATAATTAAAGAGCATGTCTATGGCAAAAATGATGCTTTAAATAGTTAATATATTGCTCATATTTATATTTGCATGCTCTGAAAAATTTAGCCTCCAGAAATTTAATAATATCACCAGGAGCTACTTATGGGTGTAAAAGTCTTCATATGTCTTCATTTGCAGGCCTGAGCCTTTAATTCTCAATTGTTTGATAAAATGGGAAAAATATCTACTCAGTAGCCACAGGAGCTTTTTGAGATCCTAAAATTGGTTCATATATTTCTGTCTAACACTTTGTACATTATCCTTCAATGAATAGTAAAGAAAATATAAAAAAATTCCTCTGAAATGCAGTGAGATACTTAACAGAATAATCCAAAGACTGTCCTTAGATTGTAATATTTGTATTTGCAGTATTAAACACTGAGCATTAGAAACATTAGATGATGTCATATATACATAACTTTATAACCATAGACACATATATTTCTGTGTATACTTTTCATTTTCATTTAAACAGCATCATAGGTGTACAGGATATCTATGTATGCTCATATATGTATATAAAAGTCTCTTTTACTTAAAAGCACATTAGATCTAAATTATGCAGCAAAGTGCCACCCTAATTTATGTAGCAGTTTAACTGAGTTCTGTTACAATGTTAGTTTGTGTTTACAATGTCAGGTAGTTTTCATGGTTATTGATATAATTTTGGGGAAAACAAACAAACAAATGAAACTAAAGGGAAAAAAACAAAAACAAAAACAAACAAACAAACAAAAAAAATCCCAAACCTGCAATATGCAATGAAGACTCTCTTCATTCTGCCAGAGAAAAACTATTCCTGTGGTGCTTAGGCACTTCAGAAGAGAAGAATTCTTTGCAATGTGACGCCTCCTGTGGTGCAGCGAGGCGTGAAGCAATACAAGAGGTAGATGGAACTGGAGAATGTCATATGAGGAAGCACCACATCACAGGAAACATTCACAAGTGGAAGACAGCTGTTGTTATGAACTATTAAAGACATCAGCAGGGTGTTCATTTCTTTCAAGGTTTCAGAAGCCTGCGATGGCATTTCCTTCTACCTTCCTCTCCCTGCTGCCTGTCCTCCTGCCTCATAAAGAAGGTCTGCTTCGTCAAGTACCTGTCATCGTGGCATGAACTGGATCACAAGGCTTCTGCTGCTTGGTGCTCACTCTTCTGCCCTCAGTTAAAGATTAGCTGGGACTGGGCATCATAGCACCAAAGAGAAGCTCTCATGCTTAAAAAAACCCTTCAGGTTTTAAAGAGTGATGACAAGCAGACATGCTGAAAACCTACTGAAATGGCTGAAAGTTGTTATTGTTTGGAGGAAAATGCATTTATAATTGTATGCATAGTGACATAAGAGGTATCTTCAATTTAGTAAAATTATAAACCATAAAATTATTAAGTTTAAACACAGTGATCACTGTTTTTCAAGAATGGACTAGAGGAGGGACATAACCAAGAGAAAACTATTAGACTAAGTGTTAGTCCTTAGTTATGTACACTTAACTCCTGTAAATTTAGTAACTTGTTTTACTTAAATCCAAATGTGTTTATCCATGAGTATGTTTCAACTTCTGTCTGTGTATATATATATACACACACATATATACGCACACTCAAAAAAACTGCCATGTATAGGTTGCCACACTCTTTTTTTCTGATAGGATTGTAACAAAATAGTGGCCTAAACTTTTTTTTATGCAAAAAAACCCTTTATGTCCAGCTTGTGTAATCTACAATTTATTTGCATAATGATTTCCTGTGAATATTTGAATGCAATCTGTGGCCTTGATTTCTCCACACATCTTACACTGTTGAACTCCATTATGTTTGTGTCTGTTCCTGATTTAGATCAGACTGAGTAAAAGGGTGTGCAAAAGATGTGTCCAGAGTGCATTAGTCAGCTTCTTGAGATTAGACACTTCACAATAGTAAAAAAAATGCCTTTAAATTAAGTTTATATTCTATATCTGAGAAACCTAATGGGGACTATTGTCACTTATTTAGCATGCAAAATGGTTCAAAGGCAACTGACACAGAGGTCACATACAGCAGACATAAAATATCAAAGCATAATGGAGTTTATATTCTGATGGGCTTTCTTGATAGCTACATATAATGTAGAATGATCCCAAAACCCCAACAGTGATATAATACCAATAATAATAATAATAATAATAATAATGATAATAATAATATCAGGAGTAATATTTTACCATAGATTTATCTCATCAAAGCAGATATTAGTAATTAAACACCAGAGATGCTTCTTCATCATAATGTTTTTACTACTACAGATTCTTTAGAAAACAATACCTGCATTATCATGCTGATGGAGTGCAAGTATTTTTAGTATTTTACTTGTAAAATGTGAAGGGATTTCTGAGGTTTTCATTCTGGTATGACTTTTAAGAAGAGCTTTTTGTTTTAGGTTTTTTTTTGTTTCGGTTTACTTTTTTTTAATGTTAATGCATCTATTAATATATTTTAGCACTGAATGTCAAAATTATTCCATGATGACCTGCATTTAAAGACAAAACATATGATCTCTAGCAAAGCAACATCCTGATAGTTGCTAATTAAGGATTTTTTATGCTCTGGAAGAATGCTCTAGATAAGTATTTCAATAGCTTTGTTCTCCTGTCGTTATTACACAGTGTTTCTGTTGCTTTCACACATTTATTGGTATCTGCCAAGCAGAACCAAATTTAGCTGAAGCCCGGAGGAAGATAAAAGGAAAATATATTAGGCATATGGATGATAATTTGGATGGGAAAAAAATGTGTTGACAATTTTATGCTCGTATTTTTGGTTGCACAACCTATTTGCCAACTTTGATATATACACATTATGTACAATTTAGATGTCAAAGTTTACGTCAACATACAAAAATATATGCAATTACACCCAGAGATTTGTATCCACCTTTTAATATTACACATACAGCTGTTTATGTGGAAAAATTGACCCAATCAACAGGAAAATTCAGGGCATTTGGGAAATGTGGTATTGCAATTCTGATCTTTCTTAGAAAGTGTTAACAGTATGCTGAAAAATACTTCTCTATATATTTTCTGAGATTAATAGAGCATCAAGTCTTCACTGTATATTGCATCTTTCTATGACACTTTTGATAATTATAAAGCTTCCCATCTCTCACAGGAATTGCATGTGTGCTAAAAGTATTTCAAATTGTACCACCCCTCCAAACTTTTCATTATCAGTACTGGAAAATTTTTCTTAACTTTATTAAGTTATTTCCTTTATAAAAGCTGCTTTATTTTTAGATTTGACTACCTAATTAGTTCTAATTAAGAAAGTAATTTTCCTCTCAGCTCTACACTTTTATGGTTGATTGACTTATCATACATAGTTTGAGCTTTCTGTTCTTCTATTTCAGTTGGGCCTGTTGCATGGATTAATAAATGCTGAATTATTTTGGCTAGAGGTTCTAAAAACATATGAGAAAATATGTTCTTTCCCTCTTAGATGAATATAGCAGTTTGCTTTTTTTGTCTGGCTGTCCTAAAACATTCTTATTCACAGGCTCTTTGCAAGTCAGCCATTGCAAAATGAAAAAAAAAAAATCTGATCTTATTAAAATTGCAGACTTATAGTTAGTTCAGGCTTTCCCAGTGTTCTAAGAAGGGGTTCTGTAGGCCATGTATAGTTAGAAATTAAACTGCTCTGAAGTGGTTTGTGAATTCTTACTATATTCTGAAATTTTCATATCTGTGTACTATGAGCTGTATGGGTTTTTGTGATTAGATTTTTATACACTACATTTCATTGTAAACGAGAAATGTGCTTTATACTCATCGCAGTGTAAATTCCTTGCTCAGATCTGTGTGATCTTCTCAGTCTCACAGATCCAGAACAACTTTATTTGAGCCTTTATGAGGTAATTCTCTTCATGCAGAGATGGTCTAAGCTTAATGCATGAGTTAAATTCCTTCATACTTTAAAGTTTTTCAGTACATAAAATCATATTAGAATAGACCATTCTCAGTAGATTCTTTCTGCAAATAATTTTTTTTATTTTTTTCATTGAACTTGGACTTTTAAACTAAAGGCATGAAGGGGTTTTAAATTTCTTTCAGAAGAATGGTTAGTTTACTTTTAAAATTCTGTTGCTATTATTCAAATCACAAAATAGCACATAGATGTGAATATTGATAAAGACAGCATTCTTGGAGTCTTCAGGACTGCAACAGCTCTGAATAACTCTTAAGTGCCACATAAAAAGTTCAAGGTGTTTTTTTTTCAGTAACAAAGCAGCTTCAGTCACTAAATAGGAAGTGATTTTTCTTTATAAGTTTTCAGTTTTAAACCAAGAAAACACTTGTGGAAATCACAATCTGTTTTTCACAGAGTAGCCAGTATATTGGGGCTTATTTTTGCTGTCTAACAATCAAGCATATTAAAAACTGGGCTGCAGAGCTATTCTTGCCTGGTGTTGCATGTATTAAAAGTGTTCTGTTCTCAACAGAGTAGTAACTCAAGGAATTGTCAGAGCTGCCATACGCACAGTAAAATGCCTTCCCTGATGTGTGAGATATATTAAACTTGTGAAGACCAGTGCTCCTTTGAATCTGTTGAAATAACTAGCTGTCAGTCACTATGGAGATTGGAGAAGAAAAAGCCCCCTGGTGATACAACTTGTCACATCTTTCTCCCACCTTTCTCCCACACTTGCATACACATGTATGCACAAACATACCCACATTCTCAAAACAAAAAAAACAAATGGTGTGCTATTTCTGCTGTTCCATACGATTTAGTACTGGTAAAATAAAAAAAAAAAAAAAAAACAAACAAAAACAAAAAAAACCAAACATAGCAAAAAAAAAAAAAAAACCAACAAAAAACAAAAGCCAAAAAACCCCAAAACCAAACAAAACAACAAAAAAAAAAAACACCAAAAGAACCACACCAGCTCTCCAAAAATACTACAATCCAACATATTACTATTATTATTATTACTACTATTATTATTATTATTATTGATTTCTACAACTCCAGACACTGTCATGTGGAAAGACTGTAAAGCTATGAAATTATTAGAGGAAAAATGCCTGAATATTTTTAACTGTATTTGAAGTACATCTTTCATGAATGGGAGCATGTCTATCTCAACTAAATAAGGAGCTATTTTGAAGTGTGTATAATAATCAGAAATATTTTGAATGGACTTTTGATTTTCTGTTGATCATTCTGTTGAAAACTCTCTGTAACATTGTGCCTTGGTGCTGCTATCACAATACAATCAATTAAGGCTACCTCCTCCAAAATGATGTCTTAAAATATTTATGGTCTTTCTTGAGACACTTCTGGGCAGTAAGGGAACACTGTGAAATATTTAACTTTGATATGGCATGACTATTTGAGATAGTTTCTTCGATGTAATTTCAGAATGCTGACATTTAAAATGTTCCCCTCTGCAACTTGCTGAGCCATTTCCAGTACTATTGATAGTTTTACCTAAACAAAATCCCGCCCTTTAATCAGTGGTATCAGTTTACTTTCCAGAGCACTTAATTGTCTAATGTACAAAGCACACATAAATCAAACAGTAATTTAAGAATTTAATTATGCTAAAAGCATTGGCAAATGGAATAGCAAAAATGACTGGCTGCCCTGGTAGTCTTGATTTACAAAAAGAAAAAAAAGTTAAATATAAGAGTCTCAAAGAAGTGGAAGTAGCTAGACAATGTCAGGAAGTCTTGAAATGTTAAGTTACTATGACAGTAGAAATGTCTCTGAAGTTACTGCACCTATTTTTAGCAGAAAAGAGAAAACCAATTTTTAGCAGAAAAAGAGAAAAAAGAACTTCTCATTAAGAAAAAAATACCCCAATTACAACCACTCTGATATTCTAGTATAATCAGTAGTAATAGGACACATTTTTATTAATGTGTGTACATAAAGAGAAATGTACATAATTGCAACACCTGATGTTGTTAGAAATTGCATGTAATCTAGTAAATTTGACAGTGGAAATGTGATTATCAGAATCAGAACATTTCATTATTTCCTAAACAGACTAGGAAACATTGGAAAGATTTTTCTATAGAAGATACAGAATTATTTTGCAGTACCTGGGAAAGATTAATTTAGTTATATCTTATTAACCTCTAATTCTTACAATTTTTTTATCGGTTCTTACGTAATCTTTTTCAGTGAAATGGAAATATTCCTGCTGAAAACTGTAGAATTCGTTATTTTAGACTCAAATCAATAATGCATATATAATATTTACTGGTATTAAAGCATTGAATTTTAGGGCAAACTGTTTCATCCAAATTGTTTTCTCCAGTTATCTCAGAATCCTACCATCCATATCATTCTTACAAATTATTTCCATCTGAAAAGTAATCAGAAGTTTGGAGAGGGGGATCTTTTGTTTCTTGTTTTGTTTTGTTGGGTATTTTTTAGATTGTGTTTCATATTTGTTTTGTTTTGGGCTTTTAGTTAGTTTTTTGAACATTTTAATTACTCGCACATACTTTAGTCACACAGAGTGAATTCAAGCAACTTTTATAACAGCCTAAATGTAAGGCTTATTCCTTGGGAACTAGAGTTGCTGGATTATGTAATCTTCCAGGGAATTAATCTCAATCAATTTCCAATCTACCTCTTTGAGGATGAATGCACAGTAGAGGTGCTGGTTGAATCAATTAATATTTGCCTCAGTAATGCGTGAAATTTTTAAAATATGGAATTATCCATCTAAAAGTGGGAGATGAATATAACTTCTGTCAGGTGTTCTGTTGGTACTACTGTTTCACTGAATTTTTTAGTCTTCTCTTTACTTACAAGTGTAGCTACCAGGAAAAGGGCTTTTCAATGCAAGATATACCTATGTCAATAAAAAACATGTCTCTTGAGAGGTATGGATATTGCAGAAAGGGTCTTTTTGAAATTACACTTTTGAAGAAAAGGACTTTTTCACATGAGAGGGACAGATACTTCTGAATATTGTTCAAATTTTATTAAAATAATTGAAGCTTCACTTATGTTGAATGAAGGCTTATATCAAATGTCATCTGTTTCCATTATAAATTTGATATCCTTCTTTGATACAAGATTAGAAAGACTTGACTGATACTTTCCATGGAAATTAGAAGCTATGAAACTATGTAAGTTTTGGAAACAGTATTTGGATAGTAATTGAATACTTATAAAAAGAAAAAAGAAAAGTTTCTTAACACTGTATATCAGCACTTGCACTCTTTCACAGATTTTTAAATCTGGTCAAGGAGGAGAATGACACCTTATATTTTTCTTTTTCCTTTCCTTCAGTTGCTAATACCATCATGTGAACAAGAGAATACATCCATAACTAATAACATAATCATGCTACTTCTGTCTGACATGTTTGTGATATCCATCATCAGAAACAATAACCCTGCTGCCATAAGCCTCTAAAGCAGGCGGAAAATTTAGATGTTAACGTCCTTCTTTCCTGACCAAACTTTCACAATTACTACATGTATTTAGTTTCTCTAGGGAATGCTGCCTTTTATTTGTAAGAATAGAGTGCTTCAAATTATCTTTTCCCAACTATTTCATACATTACTTTGTGTCATTACTTGATTCATAATTTATTGACATCTGTATAAATTAGGAATAGCTACTGTGAAGCACTGAGTCAGTTCTCTAGGAGACAAGAATTAGACTGTATCTCTTGGTTCATCATGTCACAGGGAAATGATGAGCCAACAGGAATTTCTATTATTAGAATCACTTCTATTATTCTAATAGATTTTTAATACTTCTAGCAACTTCTATTACTAAAATATTTCTAAAACCCACGTTTCTCACATTATTCCCTAAAATACTTATTTTCTGATAAAACCTAGTGCTTCAAAAATCTGAAAAACTCACTTGACTCAGTTCAGCTTTAAATGTTTTCTCAAAAAATGGCCACAATATCCCTAACCCAGAAACAAATAGTGGTGAGATATCTGCAGAAAGTTGTTGATTTACATTGAAATTATTTTAAAGTAGTCAGTTTATATGTTCTGAAAGGAAGTCTTGTGGGTGTTAGGAACACAATCCCCTCCCCCCCCCCCCCCCCCCCCCCCTTGCAATTCAGAATAGAATAGAATAGAATTATTTTGGTTGAAAGGAACCAAAACTGACTCTCAAGTCCAACTGCCTGATCAATTCTAGACAGAACAATTTAAATTATATTTTCAAGGACATTGTCCATGTAGCTTTCAAACACTGACTGACTTGGGGCATCAACCAACTTTCTAGGAAGTCTGTTCCAATGTTTCATGAAATTCTTCCTAATGTCAAAAATCTAATGTCATGAAGCAGCTCTAATAGCCACATAGCTCTTAAAATAATTTATCTTGGTTTTTTTTTTTATTCTTTTAATTCTTCTCTTTATTTCCAAAATTTCATTAAATGCAACTTAAATTCAAAAAAATCTTTTCCGTTTCATGAAGTTCTGTCATTGCTATTTGTTTCAAGCATGCATTAATGATCTTATTATGTAATGCTATAATATGAGTAACTGATCTTTGTTTCCTGTTTCAGTTTACTCAAGTACTAAGTCATTATGCTGACAAGCAGGCTCTTTATTTTCCTTCTCTCAGTGTTTAAAGTCTTTATTGTTCTTAAATTAACTTAATGTAATATTCCTGTAATCATGATTTTATTTTCCCATAAGAAGAGGAGGAAATGAGTAAACATCTAAGGCCCAAAATAAGGGTGGAGATTTTTTTTTTAAATTTTATTTTTACTATAATTTGACTAAAAGTAAGATACTAAGAAACTAAACCCTGGAATTTAATAGCAGTGTTAGCACTGAATTAGGTAGAAAATAAGAATGTCCACGAATAAGAAAGTATACATTCAGTAGAGTACAAATAATTGTTTTTATCTCTCAGTGGTAAGACCTTATGTATCAAACCAAAACAAAAGTAGGGAGCAGTATGCATAGGTCTATTGACCTACCCACATTTGTTTCATTAACATGAACCTGAAGTGTATTTTCATCCTAAAACAGCTAGCTCCCCACAATAGGCTTATGTAAAATCTACATTAGGCTTATTTGCTAACAATGTATAAGATGTATGTATGAAATTAGATGTAACAATAAGACTTCTCCAGTCTGAAAAACCCCACTATTTTTAGGCTTTCCTTACAGGAGACAGGTGACATATGAGATTGCTAAACCAGCTAAAACTGTGAAGTGAGCCAAACCAGGGAAAACTAAGCCAAGTTTCCAAAGAAAATAAAACTCTTATGGAAGAAAAACCAGATGCTCACAGAAAATATATGACATATCCATTCTGAAAAAGAAAAATGAGGTGTGCAAAGGCTTTTGAAGGTCTTCAGTATATTATACTCAAATGCTATTTTAGTTAGTATAGTAAAATAGTTTCCTATATATTTTCCTCCTTTTTTAGAAAAAAAAAATCCATGATATTTTCCTTATTAGATAATAATAATTACCATTCAAACATAAACTAAAGAATCAATTTGTTTCATCAGCAATCTATTTTGTCTTTTTTCCCACAGGCTATATATTGAAAAGTAAACAACACTTGCAAACTCAAAATGGAACATACTTTAAAATCATGTTTGCAAATTCAAATATTTTATCTAGAAATCTCCTACAGACTGTACTAGTAAAATAAAAATAATAACATATAAATATGTCTATCTTATGTATTTTAGGCAAGTAAGACAAAGGCAATTTAAATGTGAGTGAATGGGCTGTAGAAATATTTAATGTATAGCTCTAGAAGATAATATATAACACATATGCAAAGACATTTAAATAATTCCAGTGGGGAGAAAGAGAGTAATCTGTATCAACCTTTCCTGGGGAAAAATAAAAAACAGAGGGATACATCTGAAAAAAATTTGATTTAAAGATCCATTTCATCCACTGCTTCTGGGTAAAGACGTCCTATGATGCCTTTAATTCATAAGATATGTAGAGTGGCAATGTGTCTCTTTATAGTTCAATCATACCTAGAGATTATCATCAATTCAGAAACATGATCAAAAATGCAGGAAATTCTTTCCTCCCTGTCTCCCATCTATCAACACAGCAGAGCTGCATCTTCATCTCGCACCTCAAAGCATAGATCACAGCACTATTTGTTAGAAGCTGTATAAAGCAATTCCTGCCCCAGATAGCTTCAAGGATAAAACATGAGATGGAGGGCAGATATGAAAATAAAAAGCCCAGAGAGGATTAGTAACTTCTGTTTTAATTGATTGATTTATGTGGGACTTTATATAAGTACACAGTATTAGCACCACCAACAATCACAGGTTTTAGAAGCTGTGAAACCTAAATGAATTTAGAAGATGATGTAATTCTCATACTATTGCAATTGCTTGGGCTTTTTTCTACAAAACAAACTAACTAAACTCCTATATCCGTTATTTATGTTCTTACACAAACAAATGCAAGCCCAAAGGGGAAAGAAAGCATATCTTAGAACTAGCAATGAGATAACTCAGTAATCTGATTGCATCTCAGATGCAATCCTAAATTACACAATTGTCCAATTTAGTCTTGTTTCAGGAGTTAGGTAAGACCTGGTATTATGTGTAGAATTAATTTCACCCAATAAAAAGACACCTTTGAAGAAGTACTTCTTTGCCTAATTGCTGCAGACTTGCTTTTTGTAAGTTTTCAATAAAGGTTATATTAGACCATTGATGAATAGGTTGGAAAATCTACCTGATACTTTCTTTTGCATGTATTTATATAATGAATACACATTAACACTTCTGTTAACAGCCGCAGAAGTAAAAGTCTAGGAAAGAACTACTGTAATTTAGCAGAAACACTTAAATGAATAAAACAAAGTAATTAATTGATTAATAGATAATTCTCCTATTAAATACTTCTTTCTGAGTCATCTTGGCAAATCTAGTCACAGTGTTTTCTAATTAGATCTGCAGTTTTGATCAGGACAAATTTTATCAATAGACCACCCTCCAGTGAAGATGCAGATATTATCTCTCCAGATGTTAAGGCTCATTTAAATTGTCAGTTGTGTATATATCCTTTTATTTAGATCATTTTATTAGCACCTCGTTACCTTAGCCACACCAACACAAGGTCATGATTTAACAGCACTTAATATCTTCACTAATTTTTATTAAATGATTCTAACCTTTTATAAAAGGTGGAAAAAATAGAAACTTATACATATAAAAAGAAAATATTTTGTCTATAAAATATTTATGCATATTTTTTCAGTTTTCAAAAATTATGTATCTGAGGTATGTTTATCAATTTATCTTCTAAATATATATATATATATTAGACACTGAAGTAATGTCCCACATAGATTGTTATGGATTGTAAACTGGTAATTTGTTTTTTCAAAATCTTCAATCCTTACAACCCTTACATCTTCTGGCCATAAATATAGCCAAGTCACATACTATAACCAGAGAGCAAACTGTCATACATCCAGGTATGGAATTAAGATTTTCATATACAATTTAACCCACTAAGCTATTACTGATGTTCCAAGATCACAGAGGAAAATGCCACTAAGAAATCACCAAAATTTAAGTCTGTAGCACCTATGGATTTACATGAACACGCCTTTTTAGGTTGACATTAGCCATATAAAAGTGAAGGTTCTTACCTTAGGCCAGTCTTCTTTCACAGATAGTGTAGAGAGAAAGTACTTCCACCAAATGTACTTTTCATACCCAGTACAGTGCAGCAGAGTAGTGGAGTTGAAACTCTGAGTCAGGGCATGAGAAATATGTCTCTGGTTACATGGGTGATTATTAGATCTTTTTCAAATAAAATATCTAAATACTGTTAATACAGTACATAATATAGGCAGGTTTCACTAGAAAAATACAGGTTTGCCATCTTTGGCTTTAAAGAATCCACAGTTACAAAGCAGCAAATCATCTTCCTGGCTATCTCAGGATTTTGTCCCTATGTGGGACCAAATATTAGTGCTTTTACTCAAATGTTCAAAAGTGAGTATTCTCCATGTTTGGGCTGGATGTACCCTGCAAACATCTCTGTCAGGGCAGAGGGCAATTTGCTTAGATGGAAGTTGCCTGCCACCTCTGGAGACCAATTTCACTGGTTGCCCAGTCTTCAGCAGCATTTTATACCTTTTTTCAGGCCAATGTATACCAAAGTCAATTGAAACCTATCTCTGGAATACATTAATGATGTGAGCATCCAGAAGTTCCTCCTGAAATTTTCACCTCATGTTCTTATCTTAGGACAAATCACACCAGAGACAATCCCAAGGGAGACAGTGTTTGTGGGGAGTAAGGAAGTATGGGAAGACCCAGCCATCCTTCATCTCTGTTACAGACAAAGGGAGCTAAGAGAATGATAAGGACAAAATTGGTAGTGTTAGGTATTTTAAGGTAATCATAATTAATTCCAAATGCAATAACTGCTGAGAAAAAGCATACATTTCATCTCGTGTATGACTGGAACACAAAAGAAGCAGAAAAGAATTCAGTAAAAAATTCTGTTGTTGATACACAGTTGAAGAGTTAAAAATTAATGCTTTCCACTGTCCCATGGATTCCCAAGGGCTGTAGGAACTGATTTTAAATTCTTGCTTGGCCTGTCTGATGATTTATTTAGTGCCTTCTTCCATGCTGCTATAAGTGAGGTATGTACATGGATGCAGAACATCAGATGAGTTCGGGTAAAGTACAACATGAGTGATACCCTACAAAAGAGGCAGTTTGAGGAATTTGAGGATATATTAATCCCATTTTCTGTTAATTATCTTTTAATGATTAATCGTTTAAAAAAAGCTATTTAGGAATCATCTTAGACTAGTATTAACTGCTCATAAATCCATTTTTTTGGGTGGTCCGATGTCACTCAAGAGAAGGAAGCTCCTGGAAGCTTCAATTACCCCAGAGAAGAAGCCACCCTCACAGACACATACCTTTGCCACCTTCACATTCACTGCAGAGTAAAAGCTCCCTTTTTCTGGGAGGGAGAGTTCAACAGAGATTCAGTAATGGCTGGAGCCCTCTATTTTTGTCAAGCCATGTACTATAATAATACATAATTATAATAATACTAAAACATTGGTCTCTCTTTATCCTGTTTTGTCAACATACCAGTTTGCTTTAAGAAAAGAAAGCTGTATAGTTCAGTGCATCTCAATTAGACATCATCCATCTGAAGGTCTTAGCCTTTAAATATACGACCTTGGCTTGGTGAAACAATCAAAGCCATGCTTACAAATGTGTCTATGATGTGTCTTGCTGAATCAGACACTGGCCTTGTAACATGTTGAGAGCACACTGCTGCACAACTTGAGGTGCCCTCAGTCATTTTTGTAATAAATAAGTTCTTGCTGCCTCAGCTGTTCTCTATTTATTTGTCATTTACTCACTCGAAGGCAGCCCCTTGGGAATCACAGGATGCAATATCTAACACAGAACCAGAATAGAGACATTTTTTTCTATATTATGACCACTGTGAAACAAACTTAACTATTTTTTCTATCCTGTGTTATTCCAGTGAAAAAAAAAAAAGCATAACATTGTTTTGGTGGTGTCATTATTATATATGATGACCTCAAAAGTCATTAAAAAACATCTCATACTTCCAGAAGTAACTATTACATTGTATGATAGTTTTGTATTGGTTTATCTCTGTTTCTCCACTTTTGTTTGCAGAAACAGTCCTTAAACTTTTATCAACAAAATAGTCGGAGAATCTGTTATATTGATAGTTCAAAACCAATGTTGAAACAGTTTTGAAGTAAAGAATTACCCAAAATCCTACAACAAAGTACTGCATTATTTTCAATCACACAAGAAGTTCTACAGAAAATGTAGAGTTAGGGCCTTTTCCAGAAAAAAAAAAGTTAAGTCACATTACGTTATCCTAAGTTTGCAGTAGACTACATTTGGTTTAATTTAATTTTAGGCTTATGAATTGTAGTAAATCTGAATAGCAAAGAAACCAAATGACATATTGTTTACATGTGCAAACTTTCATTTTGCAAACTGTTCTAAAAGCATCCCTTTGAACTCTAAAGTCAATAGAATTATGATCTAATTCTGTATCTCATTTTGATCAGTCTTTTCCCATTAGATTTTTTTACAAATCTTTACTTACCATACTGTTTTGGTTTTTTTCCCTAAATAATATAGAGCATTTACTATTAAGCTAGAGTACATAGTGGTTAAAATTAAAATAAAAAATATGGAATACAAATGAATTATTATTATAAGCAAAAAACTTACATAAAGCACAATTACCTGCCTTGCTCTTGCACAGAGTTCTCAAACAGTGCTAACAAGCATGCCCTAGCAACAGTTTTTCAGTATTGCTGTGGAACATTTGCATGTTTCCACCATCTTCTTTAAATACGCCTGTGACAACAGTTTGTACTTTGTCTGTGGCAACTTCTCTGAAATGTCAGCAGACTGATTTTTGTCTATGAACAAGACTTGCTGTGTGGTTGTACGTTTTTTTAAGTTTCCGATTATTAGACAGAAGTGTTCCAAATAAGAACCATTATAGTGTTAATATTATTTTCAGAGAATACATTAAAGTTGTCCTTTAACTCACCTAATTTCAATCATCAAAAAATCATTCAATAAAAGTTAGTAATTTTTGGTTTATTGGCAGTCAGGTGTGAGAGACAAATATTAAATGCCTCCTCTCCAAAGAACCATAGGGTGGGTTGAGCCTGTCTGGAAGCAAGGTGCCAACAAGGTGCTACTTTATCACTCACCTCCTCAGTTGAATATGAGAAAATACAATGGCAATCCCATGGGTGAGAATAATGACAAGGAGATTATTCACCAATTATCATTATATGCAAAACCAACTCGATTTAGGGAAACATTTTTTATTGAAAATTAATAACATTATTCTCTTGTTTGGGCTCTCTGTGGGCCGCATCTTCTTTCAGGGCACATAGACCTGTTCTGGCATGGGCTCCCAATGGGCTGCAGTATGGAAATCTGTCTCACCATGGCAATTACCAAGGATTACAGCTCAGTCTTGGCTCTTCCCTTGGGGCACCTCCTCCAATTTTTTTCTCTAGCCTGGGTGCCTGCAGGGCTGTTTATTTTATATTTCCTCATTACTCTCTTCTGGCTTCTGTTGCACTGCAGGTTCTACCCTTTCTTAAATATGTTATCACAGAAGTGCCACGAATGTCACTGATGAGCTCAGCTTTGTCCAGTGATGAGTCCATCTTGGACTCTGAAAGTCTGGACTCTGAGGCACTCTGAAAGTGCCTCTGTCTGACATGGGAACAACTACTGGGGTCATCTCACAGAAGCCACATCTGCAGCATCCTGAATTCCTTTGCTATGCATTGGAAAAAATGTGATATCATTTAATATGTTAAAACAACAACAAGCTATTTACAATACTGCTAGATTTTTATTTTTATGCAGATCAATTTTTTCCCTTTATTTTCATTAAAAAAATTTCTACTTGTCAACTCCAAAAACTGGACCCTGACCAAAATTTTAAATAGTTACATATCAAAAAGTTAAAATGGCGTAATCAGGTTTTAAAGCATCACTTCAAGTCATTCTTCATCACTTCATAGCAGCACTACAAAACTCAGAAAAAGCTGGCTACCAGCTTAATGTCAACTACAGCTATATTTCATCAGCTAAGCAGCTCACAGTGGTCAGGATACACAGTGCATTTAGACCATTTGATTTGTTTATTTGCTTTCAACTGATTTACTGCAAGAGTTATCCAAAATCTGAGGGAAGCATTTTCTTTTAATGATTTAAATTTATATTATTCAAATATTGAAGCAAACTGTTATTTAACATACAGAATAATTTAATCTATCTGAAAAATTGTTCCTGTGTTTTCCTGTACATTAAATATCACACTAAGAGATTTTACAAAGGAGTTAAATGTGTGTTATTCAATCCAGTAGCTAACTATTTGTTTGGAAGATAAATGACCTCAACTGCAACTCTAAACTGCTTTCCACCAATTACACAAACCAGAGGTAATTTTTTGTTCCCTCCAAGTGTTCGTTCCAGGCTGGAGAAGTGAATAATGGAATAAGTAATTTCTGTGTTTTAAAAAGAGATACATTAAAAGAGATTTTTGCAAAGGTCAAAAATACTTTTTTTTCTATGTTGATTGGAAAAAGGGAAAGTGTTTTTCACGGGAGAAAATTAGCCAGCTAACCTCTCTGCTATATGAATATACAACCATCCATTATTTGATAGTCCTGCAAAGTGCAAGACTCTTTTAAGGACTGTAATGTCCACATAACCAGTAAGACATTCTTTGTACATTATTTTCATGATAGAGGCTTTCAGCAAAGAACTTACATTGATCAAGGTCAGACAGCATTTCTAGGTAAATTCTTAAAATAAAATTTAAAAAATATAGCATTATTTAACTTAACACATTGGTTGACTCACTTGAAAAGAAAGATGGAAGAGACATAAAATATTCATGTATACACTTGGGATGTACCATCAAATATACTGAAACTATCTATCAGATTGTTGCAAAAATGCAAATAATAATACCAAATAGTTTTATTTAATTTGAAAGATACACTTAATTTTATTTGGACTGGAAGAAAGTAATATGAAAGTTTTAAAGGTGAGCAATCTTTGTATTTATAAGAACAGAATCAGTGTAACAAAATCATGTTTGTTTTCAGCAGAATTAATTATATCAGAAAAAAAGATGATTTTCCTTTACACATAGTGAAGCATACCTATGAGACAATCCAAATAGATTGAAAAGGCTAAATCTCATTCCTTCTTTCTGAGCCATGAGAGGTTTTTGGCAGTGTGCTAGAAGGATTAATATTTGGACATCTGCCATTTCTTCACATAAACTATTAAATAAATTATATTTAAAGATAAAGTATTCTAAACATTAAATGATTTGGAATTTTGAGGGAAAAAAAAAAAAAGGGAAAAGATAATTCTAAAGGTTAAGATCTATGAACATGCATGAAATTTTAGCAGTAACTTTACTCCAAGCAGTAACTTTAATGTCTTGTTCATTGTCTTAAACATTCAGAAATTTTTGTGATAAATTAATACTGTAAAAGAATCTCCTGAGTGTTTGGGAAAAGTAAAGTGTGTGTCTGAAACAGGCTCTATTTATTTGTAGTTTTGGTGCTGGGACTGATGCACCATGTCTAGGAGAGTTCAGTAAGTGATTTCTTGGATGGGATAAAACTGAGGATAGGCACAAAAAGAAAGAAAATAATCCCAGGTGTTAGTAAAGCACGTTTTTAGTGTCTTATTTCCTTTTAACTATAGAACTCAATTTTCTTGATAGAATTTTGAAACAACTTGTCAATGGATTCCTGCCATGTAATTTTAATTACCTTGTTGATGAGTCTAACTTAGAAACACTTAATGAAATACAAATTTTCTAATTCATGCATCTGCTTTGTATTTGTCAGATGGTCTAATAAAACCAGTCTGTATTAGGTTACTGTAGTAGAGTGCTGACAGACCACAAAAAGGCATATGCTTGTCTTCCAGAAACTGTAGAATGTGCTCCTGCACAGAAAATCAGGAATCAGATCAACTGCAATGGTATTCCTCGAAATAGGTGTTTAACAATTTTAAGCTAAGTTTTCACCTAGATTTTCAAACAGGGTTGCATATTGCTGGTCATGAATTAGTACAGGAAGTACTTTTGGAAGATGATGGAAGTAAGCAAACCTTAAAAGCCACATTCAATAAAACATTTGATGTGAGAATCTCCTCTACAAATTTAAGACAAGCACAATGTTAATATGATATTATTCAAACTCCTTTATGACCAATGGAAGGAGAGCAACTTTTAAAGGGCTCAATTGATTTAACTTCAGTTTCCTACAGTAGGATGAGACTAACCAAAATCCAAAACAGCCTCTTCTTCTTGCAAACAAAATTAAAGGAAGAAGGAGATTAGTACCTGATTCATCCTGGTTAAGACTTCTACAATGACTAGATTAAATTTCATAAGCATGTGTCTTTAACAGTATTTAAAATGATCTTGAGTATCTGAGACTGACTACTCAAGCAGGTAGACAAATCACAGGTTTTCTGTGCCTATGAACTATCCACTGTAAAATAAAGAATATGTTCAAAGGCATCTTAAATAGCACTAAACATCTGAGTTTAGGCAAGTCAATTTAGACTTTGAAAACAATTTTAAAGACAAAAAGTAAAAGAGTGACAAATAAAGCGATGACATCATAGCAGAAGAGAAAACATCATAAATGTTTTGCATGTTACATTTTTATGTGATAAAGAGTTAGAAGGCAAATGTCATGTTCCTTAAATCATCAAGAGATGAATACCTCCTGAGAACATTCCATAAAACAAACAGAAAACCAAACTCCCTAGAGCTGCTACTCCCCGATCATGGAATGGTTGTGCAAGTGGACTTTAGAGCTACATAAGACATGAGGCCTCTTTATTTATTTGGGATTTTTTGGAGGTGGTGGTGGTGATTACAGGGGTGATGTGTGTGTGTATGTGTGTGTGTGTTAATGTGTTTTTGTTTTATACAGGAGAGTCTGGGAATTTAAACATTAACAATCTGCATAGTCATTTAAATTATTTTCTGCTCTACTACTGCAAATAAAAGGTGCAATCCATTTGGCACTTTAGGTTGTGTAAGTGCTTTCTTTCTGTAGACTGCAAGGGCACGAGTCATTACAATCCCTCTGGCAGGAACATGACACAGCTTCACCACAGGAGCTGTGTTTGACTTCTCTGTGAGCTGTAGGGCTACTCTACACAAGGCATAATCAAAGATTAAATCAGTTTCACAAGAACTCAGATTAAAAGTCTGTGTGAGAGTGACAAATTAAACAGTGATTAGTCTTTCAAAGAACCTTAAAGATTTATAGCTTTGAAAAAAATAAATTTACTGGAATGCCAACTATTAAAAACATTCTAAAAATATATGCTAGAGAACATTTTTGCTTTATCAGAAAGACAGAACTAAAATTGTACCTCTTTTCATGCTCTTTTGAGTTCTATAACTACTGATCTGAATTTAAACAGAAAAATACATGTGAGGGGCTGATTATAGTGCATGTATTGATGTAATATCTGCATAGATAAGTGATTATTATTAGTGTTATATAAAGAAAGTACAGAAATTTGTAAGTAAAATCAGAAGTGAAAAAGAAAAGTAGTTCTGCCATCTTAAAATCATAGTCCTTGTTCTGCAGATCTGCTCTTTATAATATTTTTGATTTCATATAATATTTTAAAATAATTCAGGATTAGGTATATCAATATTTCACTTTAAATTTTAAATGTACATATCATCATATCTTGGTATTATCAAGTATTGCTATGGTAGAAAGGTCTAAACAAAAATAGAAATATTTATATATGTGTGTATATATATGTGTATACACATATATATATGTATATTAACAGTCAGTTTTCAAAGAGAATATGTCCTTAACTTACCAAACACCAGAATCAGCTTGAATTAAAATTTAGTAGAATTGTGTACTAGATTTTATTTGGGTCTTTGCCAGTCACCTCCAAAATATTTCCATTATTTACAAGTTTTAATTCAGTTATGTCACCAGAATTACTCGCGGTATGTTTGCCCAGTCTCTGAGTGCTGGATAAATGCAAGAAACATCACTAAGTCCTTTGAACTAGTTTTTTTTTTTATTCTGGGTATTCTGAATAAGAATGAATAATAATAATATCAATAAGAACACCTGATGGATGGGATGCTACCCAGAGGGACCTGGACAAGCTCAAGAAGTGGGCACATGGGAATCTTATGAGGTTTATCAAGACTAAGTGCAAGGTGCTGCACCTAGGTCAGGGCAATCCCCAAGATCAAAACAGGCTGGGGAATGAACAGATCAAGAGCAGCCCTGCCAAGAAAATCAAGGGAATGGTGGATGAGAGGCTGCACATGATCTAGCAAACCAAATGTGTCCTGGGGATGCATATAAAAAACAACGTGGCCAGCAGGGAAAGGGAAGTGATTCTGCCCTTTTCTCAGCTCTGGTGAGACCTCACCTGGAATCTCATTGTACAGCTGCAGAACAGAGTGATGGAGAGGCCCTGATGGCTTTTGTCTGGCATTTGTCTGGCATTGGTGCTTGCAAACACAGAGATACTACAAAAAAGTTGTTAAGAAAAGGGTAGTACAAGGACAGTTTGACCTGATGCAGCTCTAATCCATGTCAGGCGAACTTTCTCTGGATGCTGTTTTACAGAAGTGGCTTTTCTGAAATGTCTCTATTGTTTAAATCCAAGAAAGGGCAAAAACAATTTGCCATCATCTTATATGCATAGTACAACTCACATGCAGACTGAAACTGCTTTACTGTCCTCACTGCCCACAGGCTGACACACAAACACAAACAGCTCCAACAGCCTTATCCCATTCCCCATTCTGGCTCATCAAGATGAAGGTCCATTAGTGCAAAATATATCCATGTGTGCAAGGTGGATTTTGGCTGCCCCCAAAGCCATCTCATCCCCTGGCAGAACAAACCCATCTCAAACTCTCTTCACAAAGTGCTCCAGTCCTGACCAACCTAGAAGTGTCCTCTGGAGCTGCCCAGTTTACCAGCATCATTCATGTGCTGTAAACCCCAGAACTGGTACAGATGTAATCTAATAAGTGCTGACTAGAGGGGGATGGTCAATGGTCAACTGGCTGTGCTCTTTTTAATAGAACACTCGATGCTGCTAGCCTTCATTGCTTCACTGCTGACCTTCTTTAACTTGCTGCCCCAGGAGCCCCAAGTACTTTAATGCAGAGACGAGTCCCAGACATCAAGTTCTCAGTCTGAAAATTGCAGAAATGTTGTCCATGTGCCTTTATTCTTGTTGATTTTCACATATTCCCAGGGCCCTTTTCTTTGACTGGTTCCCTCTGGATGCCAGCCCTGTATCAGGTCGACTACCAGACTGTCATCAATCACAAATCTGATTATGGTGCTTCCTGTCTTCTACTCCAGCTCTTCATAAACAGGAACTAAAGGGGGTAGATGCCACTATAGATTGCCAAGGAACTCCATTTGTAACCAGCTCTGGTAACCTCTATCCTTTGAACTTGATGATACAGGCAGTTTTTTACTCATCTGAATGATACAAACTGGATGTAAGGATGTGTCAGAGCCCATGACAAAAGCCTTCAGCTCTTCCCTAATGCAAAGATCTAGTCACTTCTTCACAGAAGGCAATCAGGCATGTTGTGCATGATAGTAAATCATGCTGGCTATTTCAAATCACCTTATTCTCATTTATGTGTTGCAAATTGGCTTTCACAAACTGACTCTAATACATTTATATGATTCTGATTAGCATTCCAGAAGACAAAATGCAACTCCTTAATTCCACACAAGACATAGGAAAGAAACTTTATGTTATGCTGGGCAAACAGAAATGTGAAATTCTAAAAAAAAAAGAGATAAAAAATATTCTGCTAGATTGTCTGAGCATGGTTAACAAAGCCATTCTAAAATCAGATTGTAAAGGAGTCAGATTAAAGTCAGTTTTGCCAAGTCTGAGCCTGTTTCAATAACAGGAGCAGTGTGAGTAAGCTAAATATGTGCAACTTAAAAATTTGTATGTGAATGTAGAGCACTAGACTAAAGCATTATTTAAAAGCATTATAACCTTCTTAAAAGAAGTAGTAACCATCTTTATTGAGTGTTGGTTTATAATGCATTTCATTTTATATGCAAAGAACTAATAATGAAGGGTTTAACTTTGCATGATCACACCTGTAAACATTAGTGGTCTGAAAAAGACAAAAAATGGGCCTAGAAGGATTTGGAAGCTGCATTTCCACCGTGACATTGTCAATACATTTAATTAGTGAAAGATATATGCCAATTTAAAACAGCAGTGCTGTATTTAGAAGCTGACATTCAAAAGACCTTTAGCCAAATAAAAAATTAATATAGAGCGGATGAAGACAGGGCTTCTTCCTGTAGACATCTGAGATTTCTGACTATAATACATTGTGCTGGATTTATGTTTCAGGAAATAGAAATGTTAACATAAATTTAAGAAGAAAATGTCTGAAAATAGTGTCTTTCCCTGATTTAAATTATATCAGATACCTTTTAGTGAACAAAGACTGTTCTCAAAAAAGTGATGACTGGTTAGCACAAAATGGTGATCACTCAGGGAAAGAGACTGACAAATGTTTTTTCATGTAGCACTTGAGTACAAACCTAACATAACATGAGCTGATGCATAGCATAGAAAATTGCTTTTAACTCAATGATGTATAGGTACCATATCTGAGGAAAAAACATATCATTTTCATGTATTCCCATCCTGATTGGCTCACCAAACTTCCACAGAAATTCAGGAGAAGCAGCTGAGGAAGCCTTTTTTCTTTTTTATGTAGCAGAACCTTTAGTTCTGGGTACAGGCAGCCTGATGTTCCAGCTATTTGAGTTTTCCTACCTATTTGTTTCATTGTGTTGAAATTTTCCCAATTTATCTTTCTTCTCAAAATAAATGACATTCTTGTTTATTTGTATTTACTGTAACAGTTTCTAAATCTTTTCTCCTCCTCAGAAAAAAATATTTTTTATTTAGAGTTTAGCAGCATAAGTGACATATATAGATAACAGTGTGAACCAGACAATGCTATACACAATGCAGCAGGGTAGAAACAACTCTTTCCACAAAATAATAGTTTAGAGAGTGAAGAAATGTCGAGTCCACTTTACTGTTCTGGCAAGTCTCTAGATTTTTATAAATTGCAGAAATGTACTTTACTTAAAGTCACTTTCCCAAAATGGTTCCTGTAATTTGTAATGAGGACCATTGTTTTCTGTTTATCTGGACTCCATTCCAGGGCTTCTGCTCCTTTTAAACTACTATCCAGAGTGAATGTGCTTTGGAGATACTCAACTCTGATTCCCATAACAAAAAAGATTTAAAGAAAATTTTCTTAATGCATTTTTGCAAGTTTTCTCTAGGACAGTTAATGTTCTGATAGTTTTTTTTTAAACTTCTTATTTCTCTGAAAGACGTCTTTTTTTTCTAAACATATTTACTTTATGCTCATGCTAGATTTTGGTTGCTAGTAAAACCACAAAATTTCATTCTCTTGGCAGATACCAGGTTGACTTCAAAATTACTGTGTTTTCATATATTTTTTCTACTTTTCTAAGAACTTGTTTATTTTTATTCAATCTTTTAATAGCAACACAAATATAATTTTATTTTTTATATATCTGCTGTTTTAAATTTGGTGTCTTCAGTAGCAGCTTGTGATGTAACTGATGATAAAGTAGCTGATTAGCTATGAATACCTGGCATTTTCATGTTTTCATGATGTCATCTGAGTAGTTTTTCAGGAATGAGATGGAAACAGTCTTCTTCAACTTTTTCTGATGTCATAGGTTGCTGAGTAAGTGATAGGGTAGCAGCAAGTCACTGCCATTTTCATTGGTAACCCAATGCAGCACTATCTATTTCATTGGGAAAAAATGCCTTAAAAAAACCCTAAAAACCAAAACAGCAGGACTACAGCTATTTGCTAAAATTAATCTTCCCCAGAAAATTTTCAAAGACGGTTGGCGTCTACCCTTTGATCACATCTGAATCTTCTTCAGTGGAGGAAAAAGGAACCTAAACTCGTACTGATATTAACACCAGGAGGAAATTAAACTCCAAATAAGCCATACATCTTGCTCCACCCCTTAAGGTAAGGGAGGTACCAAAAGCAATGACTATGGGTTGAGATGACAATTAACTAAGAGCATAAAACCACACCCCATGTGGTGATCTCAGTGGCATAGAACGGTAACCTGGTCATGCCCACACAGCACTAAACTTCTTCCCCCCTTTCTGCCACCAAGAGAAAAATTTCAAAGTAATTTCTGTGCCTTAGTTCAATATATCAATATAATAGTTGGACTCTATCCTTTGCCCCGTATGTTTTAGTGAAAGTTGGATTAATTCTATTAAACATTATAAAAAGTTTCTTCAATTTTTCCTATTAATTTATTACAAACTTTCAATAATTTTGGATATTCTTTCCAGATAGGAGAATTTGGTTTGGCATAGTAAGCAGAGGTCTCCAAAAAAATTGTCTGCAGTGATTATGAGTACAACTACTCTGCAGTTTAATGTAACTGAAATAGACAACTAACCTGGAGATGTTATGGCTGAATGCAGATATTCATAGAAGACAAGTTAGCGCCATCCTAAAAGTCTACTACTTCATGATTGATCATGCATCAGGCCTATGTTTCTGTTTAGCTTAATTTCAAGGTAAAATTTATTTAAGACAGAGTTTCTGATGCTGTTAAGGTGTAAAAAGACAAAGAATATATTTACTCATTCTTAAAGAATGCATAATAATGTGTTGTAATGGCAACTGTCAGGACTTCTCATTCATACAGCAGTGTCTTTGTGTTAATCTAAAAATAAAATTCCTAGAATCTCTGTAAAGTAACTTCTAACCCTCATTATGAATGGTATACTAGTACCTAAAGAAGGTAATTACTTTGCCTCAAGATATACTCTCATGAGCAGAAGTAACACTGATCTAGTTTTTACTGCACTATGCTGCCATCCTTCTTTCCTGATAGAAAGTCTCTTTTTGAACATGGTTCCACTTTATCTGCATTTTGAATTTTCAGGATAGCTCAAATTGAACAACAGTACTTTTGCTACATCCACACTACTGCATTAAAGAATAAGAAGAAGCTCTGGAGCTTGACTGCCGACTTGGCTTAATTGGACCTCTCCAGCTTGACCATTCCAACATGAATCTTATGCAGTATGGATGCCAACAGAATTTACTGCTTGACCTTGAAGCTTTTTTTTTTTTTTCCACTGAGAGATTTATTCACATCTTCTAAATTTAAATTAGGTTCTATTCAATTCAGTACTAAAATTTTTGATGATACTACATCACCATTCTCAAGAGATTGCATGATATTGTTGTTAAAAGATGTATCCAAATGAAACAAAATTTTTTGCAATGTGTTCCTGGTTTACATTACAGCAGTTCTTTTTGTGCTGTCAGGATTTCCCTTCAGTGAATACCATGTTTTGTGTTAGCATAACTAGAAGCTAGTGTGCATTGCACTTGCTCTACCATGAATTTGGCATACATCTCATCATGAGGGAGCTTGGTACTTGCTCTTGGTCACTTCAGACATATTTTAATTGCATAATTTTGAAAAGTAATAGAAGACGCAGAATAGTCACTGATCTAAAAATGTGCCTGATAGTTTCAATAAATGCAGATAATTTTTGAGTGCCTATACTGCAATTATCTCTCACAGCAAGATTAATTCATAGAAGTTCTAGTGTTATATGTGGGACTACTGCTGCCAATGTGGTAATTCAAGGCTTTGTAATTATTATGATCTCAGATGTTAAGTAAATCTATTTCTTGCTTTGGTGGTGGGAATAAAAAGTTTTAAAATGTGAGACATAAAAGAGTTCCTTGTATTTTCAGAGATCAAGTCTTTAAAATACTAACTGCTTCATATCTTTTAGCAAGGTATTATTTTTATGGATTCCTAAATTTAAGGAAGACCATAAAAAAGTAAATTTAGTGCATGATGTACAGATGATATTATCTTCTAACTGTGAGAAAAAATGCTAGACTTAAGGCTTCTAGTGTCACTACTGAGCATAAGATTCTCAATTACTCTCATGGTAACTGTTTTTCTTGTTTCTACAACCTGAAGCAGGTCTGGACCTGAAGCAGGTTTTCAGCTACAGATCTATGCTGTAGTGTGTCACATCTATCTGTACTTCACTGCTTCTCATCCAAAGGATGCACTTCAAAGTCAGCATAGTTAAGCCAGCAGACAGTGTGTTGAGAAAGAAGTTCAATCTAACTTCTGAAATACGAAGTGAAATTTTTTTCAGAACAAGAAAAATCCTAAAAGCAGTGGAATGAACCATAAAGAATTCTCAGATAACATACAACTGTTTGAAATCTTATTAGAAGAAAACCAGAGGATAAAGAACAAATAGACTGAACAAGAAGTAATTTTTGAGAATTGTTAAATCCTGAAAAAAAATATTTTTGAATCTTTCAATAGGATTTTTCTTGCAAAAATGCTCTCTAATTGCATTGTAAAATGTTAAAAGAATATTATTACTGGTGACAAGACAGGTGAGTCTAAACACACTGGCATTGATTTCAGTAGGTATTGAATATATTCAGGAGGGGGTAAAGTGGAGGATTTTCAAGTAAGAGGTTATACTAATTGATACCTTTCTAAATCCAGCTAGTAATTTGTTGTAAAACTAAAGCATATCAAAAAGATATCCATTATTATTTAAAAGATTGTAAATTGTGGGAAAATCCCCATGCAATAATTGCTTTCACTATTGAAGTTTTATGTTTTCTTTCTAGTAAAAGTTCTGTTTGTTTCAGCTGGAGGCTATTAGATTTTATAATGCTCTCCTTGCTAGTTAAAAAACATCCTTCCATCTTCAACAGGAACCTATCTATGCTATCTACTATAATAAGGTCCTCTATCTATTCTATATATAAGTGCACATTATATATTTTTTCAATCTTCATTTTAATAAGTAGATAATGCTCCTATTTTTAGGCCCTTTCAACCTTGCTTAATTTTTTACATCTTTCTTAAAATATGGACATACATTACTCAAATAATACCTTAATCAATGCTGGATACCATTTCACTGCTTAGTATTTCTCTTTTTAAAAGGAAAATGACATATCTGATAATTTTTGATACAGAAAGATCACTGGAGGCTGGTATTCATCTGGTAAAGAACAACAATTCAACATCCTAGTAAGACAAACTCTGACTGGATTATTTATTTTCCAGGATGCCTATCCACTCTTCACAAATGCATATAGATTTTTTTTCAGACAATGTGAGACATAAATTATACTTTTCAACTATTCACATCTCCGAGTAATTTAAAAAAATAAGCTCATGCAACAGAAATAACATCTGCTTTTCACATGTGTAACTGAAATTGGTAGCTAGATATATAAAGAGCATAAATCACTTTCTAGTTTGCAAGGTTACAAATAAAATTTTCCTGTGAGTAAATTACTTAGTAATTGTCGAATCTGGGATTTTTATACAGCTGGTACTGGTGAGAGATGGGAGACAATCTGAGAAAACAGACAATTAGTATTCTAGTTTTATGTAATGATATCTCAAAATTTAACTATAAAAGGGAAGTTAATCAAAGTCCTCCTGAAACTTTATAAGCAGACAGAGACATTTTGCTTTTTCAACCTGCTATGTAAGTCAGAAGCAGAGACAATGTCCTTAAAGAACAGTTCCTTTTCAAGGACAAGAGCTTCAGTATATAACAGCATGGTTATCTCTGCATTATATCCCAGGGAAAAACAGTACTGGCCAGTACTTTCTTTCTCTTCTAAGCAAGTGGAATGAGAACAAGAACTTACTCTTTTTGTTTTCTTGCACAGTTAAAAATGAATTTCCTCTGATCGCATAATCATGGTATTCACATTTGCATTTCATCTTTTGATCTAACTAGAATTCTTTAGCAGCATTTTATACAGCAGGACTTATTTGGAGATTCTAATCACTTCATGATGTGTAGCAAAACAGGTATGTAATTTCTAAAGATATTATGTGACATCTTCAAAGTGTAATATCCATTTTCTTGGAATATGAGATATTCTACTACCCAAGATAGTTGGGTAAAAAGCTTTCAAGGTTGGAAGGTTGGTCTCAGCTGGCTGTCACATCCTTACTTTCCTGTTTTCATCTGGGACATAATTATTTCTCTTCTTAGTCGCTGGTACAGCACTGTGTTTTTTGGATTTAGTATGAGAACAATGTTGACGACACCCTGATGTTTTGGCTGTTGCTAAGGAGTCAAAGACTTTTCAGTGTCCTATGCTCTGCCAGTATTAAGGTGCAAAATGCACATGAGGGAGCACAGCCAGGACAGCCGACCAAAACTGCCAAAGGGGTGTGCCATACTATAGAACATCATGCCCAGTATATAAACTGGAGGGGTTTGGCCAGGTGAGGTCAATCAGTGCTCAGGGACAGGCTGGATATTGGTTAGGAGGTGGTGAGAATTGGACTGTACATTACTTATTTCTCTAGGGTTTTGTTACTTTCTCTCCTTACCATCATCATCATCATCAATTAATTTATGATAATATTATTTGCTATTAATAATCAGCATAATAAAATTTAAATATAATACTTACAAGTATAAACATTCAAGATATAAATATTAATGGTTATTAAACAAAAATTAATACATTACATACCATGATACGTTATATTTATATGTATTAACTATTCATCCCGAAAATGTTATTATATAGTATATATATATATATATATATATATACTATATGTTTAGTTTATTATATCTATATATGTTTATTACAATGAATAATAAAAAGAATATGAGATGATGATGATGATCTTATCTGAACCCATGACGTTCACCAATTCTCCTCCCTACCCGGGGAGGTGAAGGAGCAGGAGAAGATTGTAGGGGTGTGAGTGAGAAATTGAAGTTGGTATTTAGCTGCCAGCTGGGATTAAAGCACTACACCCACCCATCTGCTCTCTCTCATTCCCTGTCCTCAACATGACAAGAGGAGAAAACGAGAGGAAAAAATGCCTGTTTGAGACACAGACAAGGAGATCACTTACAAACTATTGTCACAGGCAAAATAGACTCAAATTGGGAAAAATTAATTTAATGTGTTGCCAATCTGGAAACATTTGGAAGTTGAGAAACAAACTAGAACACCTTCCTCTACAAGTCATTCATTTTTCCTGGGCTCAACTTCAGTCCTTTACTCCCTGCATCCTTGGCAAAAGTGGGACTGGCAGGGTGGGAAACAGCTGGTTACGGTCAGCACTTAAATATTCCTCTCTACTACTCCTTCCTCCTCCTCACATTTTTCTGACTCCATTGTGGGTTACCTACATGTCCTACATTCCTTCAGAATAAATTTGTTTCAGCATGTGTCCCCCAGTGGGTTCCAGTCTAGATATCTACTCTAATGTGGTATTCTCCACTGCCTGCAGTGAAATATTTGCTCTCTCCACAGGCTGCTGTCCATGTCAGGACAATCTGCTCTAGCATGAGCTCTCAAAAGGTGGCAATTCCTTCAGAAAATGTCTACCTGCTCCTCCACAAGCTGCAGTGTGGTTATTTGCTCTGTTGTGGGCACCTGCATGATCTGAAATCTCTGCTGTGGAGTCTGGAGCACCTCCTTCCTCTCTTGCTTTAGTGTTGCTTCTGGTACTTTTTTCCAGTTTTCATTCCTCAGTGCCTCTACAGTGTTTTGCCTTTTCCTATGATAAATCTTCATCCTGGCCAATGGGCTCAGGTGTGTTGCTCTGATGCAGCAAGCTGAAATTAGCTGGGTTCAGGCAGCCTCTGGCTTTATACAAACTATCCCTAAAGCCATCCCTACCTAACCCTCGCCAATATACTGTGTATGGACAACTATACTGAGTTTCTACTCAACACAGTCAGTGAAGTCTACGAACCTGCAGATGATAAAATGTATGTGTCTCTTCTACCTGAATAGCTGCCTACACTAAATGACTAATTCACAGTATTTAATGCCTTCCAGGAACCCTTAGGATATTCCTGGCTGATATTCAGATGTTGATCTGAAAAGGATGTGGGTCTCTTCCAAGTCCTGTGAGTGAATCACCAGTCACTTGAAGGTAATGGAGATGTCTCAGATGACACCGAGGCCCCATCCACTGATTTAACTGAACAGAGATTCAATTTGTTTGCCTACATGCAGACATTTAGTGCCATCTGCTATGTCTTAGGATATCCAAACATCTGGACAGTCTGGCAGATATGGTTCAGAATGACAGCAAGCTTGTATTATTTTGGAGACACTGTTGGAAGACAGGTGGGATAGCCCAGGAAAACTCTAGGTCCTGATGCTCAGGCAAATGAATTTCTTTGGGGTCTTAGGACCAGACAGAATCAAAAGCATAAACTTAAAATTTAATGTTGCTTAATCTTTCTTGCTGTCACAAACTGACTAAATCACTTGCTGTCATTTCTGACCTTTATGATATCTGGAGCATTTGTATGGCACTAACAGATATTTTACAGCACACTCAGGAAACCCATCACATCCCAGAAGGCAAGTGGAAGACAGGCTGGATGTGCTGAGGCATGTAGATACTTGTAGGCAAGGGTGTATTTAGTGATATTAAATTTAGCACATCTCTTTTGCATGACAACCAGATAGTGTCCTCAATGCCTCACTGATACTGTACTCAAACAGAAAATGGAAGGTTGAACAGCCACCCTGCTTTTATTCTCTGCTTCATTGTTTTGTCTCAATCCTGCAAAAGTCCCCTATAGTCCAAGACTGTTGAGTGACCATGATGGTCATACAGTTTTAGATGTTCCTCTGGTGTGAATAAACACAGCTGAATTAACAGAGCTAAATAAATTAGGCTGGATTTAGACAACTGATTCCATTTCTAATTTCTAAACACAGCTAGCTTTACATTGCCAAAACTCAGTAGAATATTTTATTTTTCAAAATTTGCTAATACGCAGCCTCATCAATATACTTACCATTTCATGTAAGGCAATAAAAAAGCTATTTTCATCTCTATAGTAGCTGTATTTCTGCTTTTCCATTTATCTTTAGAGATAACAACAATCAGCACTTCTATAGAAAATATTTTTGAACTAAAAAGCGTAATTGTAATTAGTGTGAAAGAACCTGATGAACAAACCCTCAAATTGTACAAACACAGCCTCTCTTTTTTATTCTTTTTATATAGAATTAATTTTATCCCCATATTTCTGGTAATTGGCATGATGTCATAAGAATTGCATGGATACTATTACCAATGTCAGCATGCAAGACTTTTGCAGTGCAGTTGGGTGCAGACACAGCTACTTTCACAGTGATTAAATCCTGCCAGCTCTTGAGAAGATTCTGGAAGAAATAAGGTTTTAACATCTGCGGAAAAAAAATTGTCTATTTCTATTATTATTATTATTATTATTATTATTATTATTAGGCATCTCACATTTCTGAATGTCTTTAAAGCATGTTCTCCAATTCAGTGTACAATATCTGAGGCACAACAGAGGTCTGTTGTGTCCTTCCATCCCTAGGGTATTTCATTGCTCCCAAGCAAACAACAGCT
This sequence comes from Erithacus rubecula, assembly GCF_903797595.1. NCBI lineage: Eukaryota > Metazoa > Chordata > Aves > Passeriformes > Muscicapidae > Erithacus > Erithacus rubecula. The sequence goes on along the minus strand of NC_136658.1, from coordinate 51,499,131 downwards.
CCTATCAGGAGGTGGACAGTCCTTTGAGAGTGTATTGGGAATTGGGGAGGAACCTGCTCCAATCTCCAAAGGCTGGGAGAGATCTGTTCTCCCCCTGCTCCTGTTCCAATCCTTGTCCCTGTCCTTGCAAGACCATATTCACAGCTGAATATGGCTGGGATGGGTGAGAAGGAGAACATGAAATGCAAGACAATGTATTATGTGTTTCCTTTTCATTAAATAGCTGCCAACATTTATAGAACTGTTTTTGTGCAACAAAGGTCCTGTTGTTGTTACAGAAATGCAAGGAAAAAAGCATGGTCTTGAGGTAGATGAAAAAGCTTCAAATTACAATAGGGCCCAGTGAGTAGAGAACTAGAAAGAGTCAGCCTGAAACTTTGATCTATTCCTGTCTGTGCCATTTATCTCTTGTACATAGCAAAAAAGGATTCTGCATGTAAGTACTGAATTTAGAGCATATATAATCATGAGAAACAGCCTACATAAGGACTCCTCCAGAAAGTGTTTTCAAGCAACTGAACAGAGTTTAGGCTTCTGACACAGGCATGTAAAATTAGATTGCTAAAACATATGGTGTGAATATATTTATCACTTTCAATTTTGCTGCTTTCCCTTAATTTTTAGAGGAAACATTAATGGCCTATATTCCCTGGAGGAAATGTATGTTTTATTTTCCTAACATGGGACTGAAATTGAATTTAGGCATCCAAATTCCAGGCTGCAAGTCTGGAAACACCTCGGCAGCTGCTAATCTGAGGGGTATCTCAGGCAAATGAGTACAATATTTTTCAGGATGGAGCATTTATTACCACACATTTGCCACTCTGCTGACAATGTTGAGCACAACAGTGCTAGGTACACCTAAGCAAATTATGAGCACTTTTGTGTAAGACATTCAGATGGTTTCTTATGATGCTGTCTTTATGTAATATTATTACTAGAACCTTCTGATGCATTTGGAACAATAGGCAATTTATTCAGATGCATCTTTTTATAGAACCCTTTTATTTTTTTCCAACGGAAAACATTTTCAGGAATTCCGCAGTTCCCACATCAGCCTGAGAGCATTCAAACTCAAATATCCTGGGACAGTGCTCTGATTACCAGATTCATAATTAGCCCTAATACCAGCAAGTTGAAATCAGTCTTTATAGTAAATTTTTTTCACTGTCATTAATATACTTCAGGATACATTTTTAAAAATGAACAAAAGGAAAAGATATGTGACTAGTTCTGTGCAATTAGACTATTTAGTATGGAGGAAGAATGCAGGCCCTGGTCTCATGTTTACGTATTACTTGTGAATTTCATCCAGTGGTCAAGGACTCAAAAGCCACACCTGGGTATTCCTATTGACAGGAAACCATCCACTCCCTAATTTAAGAAAAGATCCATGGAATCATTTAGGTTGGAAAAGACATTCAAGTCCAACCCCAAACTTAAGTCAAGTGCCAAGTCTCTGTGTTCATAAGCAGCACATCCACTTGGTTTTTCAAATACCTCCTGTGAGAGTGACTTATCTACTTCCCTGTGCAGCCTGTACCAAAGTTTGATAAGCCTTTTCATCAAGTAATTTTACCTAATATTTGTCGCAACTTGAGATTGTTTTTTCCTCTCATCCTGTTGTCTGTTAGTCGAGAAAATAGAATCACCTTCACCTGGCTGCAACCCCCTTTCAGGTAATTTTAGAAGATTATAGGTCCTCCAAGAGTCTCCTTTCTCCAGAATAAACAACTCCAATTCCCTCATCTGCTCCTCATAAGAGAAAATATGAAAATGTGAGGATCCTAAAACAAATTTATTTCTAATGACTTGGCAGCCTCTTAGTGAAAGAAATTTCCCTAATGATTTGAACTTGATAAGTCTCATGGCCAGTGCCCCTTGTATCTCCTACCATAACAGAAAGAAATGAACTGTACTGTCTCAGTAACTGTCTTTCAAATACTTGCAGACAGTTTTAAATTTCCTCTTAACCTTCCCTTTGTCATACTAAACACACCCAGCTCTTTCAATGCACATCTTCTTGGATATCAGACTCCCTTAATTTTCTCCCCATCCCTCTGGTACTGGGAGAGGCAAGCAAGAGTGATACAATACCCCAATTGTGTCTGCTAGCACTGGATGGAAGAAAAATTTCCCTTTGTTGGTGAGGTACAATTTTCCCAATGAATCATGCATTGTGAAGTTAATTTTTATTAATTCATTGTTGCTTCCAAGTCCTTTCCAACAGGTCTGGTATTCAGCAACTTGTTTGGCATACACTGTTGTTTGGATGCAGAAAATTTCTTTATTCCTCAAGGAGCCTCACAAATTTTCCATTGGTCCAGTCCTTAAGTTCATCATGGTATTTCTAGGTCAAAAGTAATATTTTGTCTCATCACCATGGTTGTTGATACAACATGATCTTCACTATCAAACATGAAGGACTCTACTAATTCCCAATAATAAACAGACATGAAGCTATTGATTTCTGTCAAAACGTTTCCAAAAGTCAAAACACTGTTGCATCTACCACTGTTACACAATCCACATAGAAATTTCATATTACCAGACAACTGAAGTTATTAAAACATGATTTGATATTATTTAACCCTTACTGATTGTTCTACATCTTCTTGACCTATATGTGCTCCTAAATGAATTCCAAGGCAATATCATACACCTATGCAAATATAGAATGTATTAATATGCAGATAGTATGTGATTGCATCCTAAAGTGAAGTACTGGCTTTATGCATGATGAGAAAGAAAATCGTTGTTGTTTACTTTGACTTTAACAAGTATATTGACAGCTAATATATTTCTAGCAAAACTGCCTGCATAGGTAGACTGCAAGGTGAGAGGAAAAGTAGCAGTGACACTGAGCCCAAAAGTTTGTGATTAACATTGCAATGTCTAGCTGGTGGCCTATTACTGGTGGCATCTGTGGAGGTCAATACTAGTTTATTGCATGACTAGAAAATGGGACAGACTATATCCTCAGCAAATTACCAGGTCATACAAAACAGATTCCTCTGGAAATAAAGGCTGCTATTCAAAGGATCATCAGCAGGTAATAGAAAAGCACCGACAAAAATCTCATGTTATTCAATTAAAGCAAAGGCAAAACTCTACACCTGGACTGAAATAACTATACACAGCAGTAAAGGCTGGGAACTGAGTTGCCTTTTTAAAGCTGCATATGGCTAGCAATTGTCCAGCCCTCTGATTTTTCAGGGTCTCTCTGCAGGTTCTCTCTGCCTTCAAGGGAGTCAGCAGTTTCTTCCAATTTAGTATCATCATCAAACTTACTTGGTATACCTTTGATTCATGTGTCAGAGGAATTTATGAAGATGTTGAAGAGCACAGGGCCTAAGATGAATCCCTAGAGAATCCCTCTAGTGACAGGTCACCAGCTTGATATCACCTCATTCCCTATTCAGCCAGATGCTCACACATCTTGTGATGTGTTTGTCCAGCTGTTTGCTCCAGAAAAATACTGAGAGAGACAGTATCAAAAACTTTACTGAAATAAAAGAAATTACATTGACTGGCTCCGTTGATCAGTGAGGTAGATTCTCCTATTGCAAAAAGATGTTAATCATGACAAGCAGGACTTTTTTGTCATGAAACCATGCTGGCTGTGACTGATGATTGTGTTGCCCTTCAGGTGTTTTTCAGTACCTCCTAGAATAATTTTCTCCATAATTTTACCAGTCATTGAAATGTGACTGGTAGGCCTTTAGTTTCCAGGGTCACATTTCTTGCCTTTCTTGAAAATTACGAAAACTTCGATTGGGACTTCAACAGACTCCTAAGACTGTTCAAAAAATCACTGAGAGAGTCCTCAATGATTGTTGAATACTCTTTGGGTATTCTTGATGAATCCCATCAGGGCCAGTGGACTCATAGGCATCCAGGTGAAAGAGCAGATTGGCCACAAGTTCAGGGTTTAATGGGAATTTTAATTGCCAGAACGTTCTACAGTAACTTGAATTATACTATTTGCCATGATAGCAATTTTGAGATATTTATATAAGAATGCTCTGTGAAGTAATTTATTGAATATGCATGCTTTTAAATGCATTTCTAGATTAGTATTTGAACTCCATTTTTGAAGCTAACATGATTTTACATTGCAAGATTAAAATAAAGCAACCTTCTACTTTAATAGGTCTTTTTTTTAATGAGCTTTTGTTATTGATTTGCATAGAGACAGAAATTTCCAGAGTTATATTTCCTACATTTAAAGCTACTCAGTAGTAGAAAAAACTGTTTAAATAGACCAGCATATTCCTCAGCAAACGAGCTTTTAAAATATTTTCTAAAATGTTTGTACTTATGGGTCTTTAGTGACTAGGAAACAACTAAAGACAACATTTTAGCTTCTAGAAAGAAAATTGCCTTAAAACTTCATTAAATATTTATATTTTTCTTTTTGCATTGCTGGCATTTTATAACTAACCTAAAGCAGATCCTGAAGATTGTCATTCCACTGAACAATTTTGTATGAGAAATAAGTAGAAGTCTGAAAAGCTGGAGCATAATACACAACTATTTCTCAAGGGTCTATATACTTATAATTGGTCTCAAACTCTCTTATTTAGTCAAATTAAAAAAAAAAAAACAACTTGGCTGCAGGTTTGAGTTTGACTTATACATCAATGATTATTTGGGAAATCATACTAAAGCATTGGTTTTGTGGGTTTGGGATTTTTTTTTGTAAGAGATGAAAGACAAGTATATTAATTCTATAATGAAAATATGTGAACCTCAATGGAAAGAATTAAATGTAATTTTATCACATATGATTGTGAACCCCAAATTTCTAGACAATAGAATTGTTTATCTTCTCTGTTTTTTCTGTTTCCTTTTTTAAATACTCTCTTTACTGTGTTCATTATACACTTATTTTTTATGGATATTTCCTGAAGTTTTATGGTTATGGCAACAGAACTAATTAAAATAGATTTTATTTCAATGATTGAAGTTTTCTTTTGCTTAAGAAAAGATGTAGAACACTCAGCAAAGCACATTCACAAGACTGATCAAAACTTACAGAAAAGGCTGAACATAGGCAAATTACTTGTCTGTAGCTGAAAAAGCACGTAGCCAGTCATAATGTTATTAATACCATAACTCATTGCTACTAATGCAGTAAAATATTGTTTAACAGTAACCTTAGAAACCCACCCACATCTCCCTACATTTCCCCAGCTTAGCTACCTACAGAAACAAGCAGGTCACAAGTAGACCTTCCCATAATCATCAACATCTTTTCCTTTTAGTTTTGTAACTTCCCATAACCTTGTATTTTTGTAACATAAATTCCTTAAATATTATTTAAAAACATGCCTATGCCATTATAGCTACAGCTTTTTTTTGTCATGTATAGACCAATAAAATTACAGAAGGTGCATATATAAAATTTTGGTCCTATTATTAATAATTCCTAATTATTTGACCTTCTTCTGTGCTATTTTTCTCCCTAATTTTTATCTTTTTTTTTTTTTTTTTTTTTTTTTTTTTTTTTTTTTAACTAACATGTGATAAGGTAGGAATATTACAGCAATAATTAAGACAACCTTCTTTTGAATATGTTTTGGGTTTATTTTTCTCTAAGCTTTGCCCACTTATTTTTTTTTCTTTAAATAAATTTGTCTTGAAGAACTTCTTGTTCACAGATTATGGTTGTATTTTAGTGCTGTTACTAACGGATTACAAAGGCAATACCTTATTTTGCAAGGTATATTTAGTAGCTATCATTTATTGTTTTCTATGAAGACAGAACTTGGGGAACAGAGGCCAGAGAAAAGATGGTATTTGTAAATCACAACACGACTTTTGGAGAACAAAATAATTTGACCATTTGAACCATCCAATGTTGTTACTAAAATTGTTATTAAATTATTATAGCTACTTAGTTGAGGCAGACCTCTGACAAATATTGTTAGGGTTTTCTCTCACTACACAGTCAGACACTGCATGGAAAGATTTAAGTTAACTCTTTCAGCCTTCTTCCCTTACCTCTTCATTTTGAATGTTGTTACACACACTTGTTTGTTTTATTTTCATTGCTCAAAACTATTTACAAAAGAAAGACTGAAAGAGATTCCAGGAGTGATATACTAGTCAAATATAAGTTCCATATGATTTCATAATTTCGTGATTCAGTTTCCTTTCTATGAACTTTAGGCTAAAATTCCAACATCAATGAATCTCAGTGAAAAGGAAAATTCACTGCTTCACATACACTCAGGTGTTTAATTATTGGTTAGGTATTAATTTTAACTACTTTTCCAAAGTTTCTAGTTTTGGTCAACACAAACTTTGTATTACTGGATTATATTAGTATATGCAATGCATATTAGCCCATTGAATTAATGCTGTTGTTTAATTTTAATATAGTTATTTTGCTTAGAAAATGATTTCACATGTTATAGGTCTTAACAAAAGACTGTTATGTACTGTGAAGTACTGAGCCACTATCAGAAGTCTCTAATAGAGGCATGGAAAGTCAAAACTGACAATTATCTTTGTATGGAAGAGTTTAATTGTGTTAGGCAGGGAAAAAGAAAACTGAAGAATTATGATCCTATTAATTAAGTTCACACCAAAGTTTTGGTTTAGCAAGATTTGCCTAAAGAGTAATAAACATATCAGATACTGACTAGCAATTGTTTCTCTTCTGACATGGCAATTAATTCTACTGGTTATTCTGCTAAAACTGAATATACATTTAGGGACAAAGGTAGGAGAAATTACTTTATTATTCCAGGTATGTCAGTAAATAAACAAATATGGCTTCTGAAGGGTGATTATGAGTATAGAAATGCCTCTGAAATTTGAATGCCATTTTTAGTAAATTGATGGACCTAAATTCTCATTTTGGAAAGTAATAGAATAAGAACTTCTTTTGTGGCAGGGGTTTGTAAAAATATTGCCTATTATAAGCCATAATTAATAATTACAAGTATGTTTATTTTTAAAAACCCCTATCTCTTACAGTATAGGTTTAATCTAGGTATGCACGCAGCTAATAATATCAGAATAACTGACATCCTATAAGTCTGTTTTAGCTTACTTTATAATCTTTCATATGTTGAGAAACAATAGAAAAATTAATATTTTCCAAATTATAATGATTAAACTCATCATGTAAAGAATCTAAATGAGTAAACACAAGGTGTTGCATCTGTTCTGGGAGAGTCTCAGACACAGATACAGCCTACAAGAAGAACTCATTGAGAGCAGCCCTGCAGAGGACTTGGGGTTCTCAAAGGTGAAAAGCTGGACATGAACCAACTGTGTGCACTCACAGCCTGAAAGTGAAACTGCATTCTGGATAACATCAAAAGAGAGGCTGAGGAAGGTGATTCTACCTCTCTACTAACGAAACTCCACCTGGAGTACTGCATTCAGGTCCAGAGCTATCAGCACAAGAGAGATGTCAACCTATTAGATTAGAGAGATCCAGAGGAACACATGAAGATCACCAGAAGGCTGGAGCATGTCTCCTAAAATGCTGGTTGAGAGAGTTGGAGTTCTTCTGTGTGAAGAAAAGTTCATGGCAATCTTCCAGTTCCTAAAGGGTGCCTACAGGAAAGATGAAGAGAGTAGTAGGACAAGGCTGAACTAAAAACAAGAGAGATTTAGATTAGATGTTTAAATGAAATTCTTGGAGGGTTGTAAGGCACTACAGGAAACAGTCAAAGAAGCTGTGAATGCCCCATTCTGGAAGTGTTCAAGGCAAGGTTGGATGGGTCCCTCAGCAACCTGATGTGGTGCGTGCCATCCCTGCCCATGACAGAGGGGCTGTAACTGGATGATGTATAAATCCAAATCAAGCCTTTCTGTTATTCTATGAGTAAGTGTTATACAAAATAATGTCTTCTAATACTGTGGCAAAAGAGGCAAAAACATGAATTAAACAGATGTCATCTCACAGTAGTAGAGATTAACTACCACTGCACTTCTTTTCAAGAACACTAAACTTTAATTGGTGAGGGCAACGGTACCTTTGAACTTTTAACAGCAGGCACTTGAACACATTAATAAAGTAATTGACACCTGAGTTCAAAAGCTTTGCTGCCTGTTGTAAAATAGGCTTTGATCTTTAATAATTTTTCAGCTAAACAGGTTTCCTATTTTCTACACAATGTTAAAGAAAAAACATGAAATATAAAACTAGTGGTTGCATGGGGAAAAAACAAACAAAAAAACAAACAAACAAAAAAAACAAGATCAGAAACAATAATCTATTTTCTTCCTTATCCAAAATCTGATTATAAATTATGAAGATGATAAAAAAATCCCTCAACAAACAAACAACCCAGCCCCAAGAAACAAAAACTTTTTTTCAGTGGTGTTTATTTTTTTTTCTTTCTGGTTTATTTGTTCCCATGAACAAACTAAAAATAATCTGACTGATATTTCTTTTGAATAGTCACTTAAGGAAGGCTCTGTGGCAGTAGCAATGTATCTCTATTATGTTTATGAACATTTATGCTTCTCTCTTTTGAACTTGAGGTTTTAGTTAAGATAATTTCTTTTTTTTTCTTTTTTTTTTTTTTTAATTTCAAACTCTTTGTGAGGTCAGATCACTTTGGGCCAGATCAAGTGTTTCTCTCACTGCCTTCCACACTTAGAAAATCATATCTCTTCTCATGAACACAGAGATTTACCTTTGATGCATGTAATCTTTTGCTTTTGCCTTTAGTCCTTATTAGGGCACACAGTTATAATGAGAAGATAGTTCACATGGACACTCAATATAAGACATCTTTGGGCTGGTATGCGTCCAGGGATTTGCCTTTTTTCCTTGTTTTTTTTTTATTTTTTCTCTATTTTACTGTTTTCCTTTGTGAATTCTCTAGGTAGATCTAATGATTTTTCACATTTAGAGTTATATGCACTATATTTTTAAATATTGAATTCTGATGCCAAGTTCTTCTGCCACAGCTAACAGTGGTAAGGATATCCCTAAGCCACACATATATATCTGAGGTAACTATGATAATTTATCTAGTTTTTAATTTGAAACAACCAGAACACAGGAGGGCTGAGGTTAGGAGGGATCTTGAGATCATCTAATCTACCTGCCTTCTTAATTCTGGCAGTGCAGTGCCCTATCCAATCAAATTTTGTGTATCTCTAGGGATGGAAGCAATAATGTGGACAACATGTTTCATTATCATTGTACAGATAAATAAATAAAATAATCTTATATTTCAGTGAAATTTACTGTGTTTCAATTTATGCTCATGGCCTTTTTTCTTTTCTCTGGGTGCCACTGAGAAGCCTGGCTCTCTTTTTCATTAACCAGGTATGCCCTGAAAATAAAATCCCATATTTTCACTGTAACATCCATACAATTAAAACAGCAGATTTCAAGTCTAAAATTATTGTTTACAGAACAGCTAAAGATTATTTTTTTTCCTCTGATGCTTATCTGCACTCAACATTGAAGGACCTTCTGATTTCTGTTAATATTTTTCCTTATTTTCTCATTCAGTCTTTAACTAGGCTTTAAATAATCAAAGTAACTGCAAAATTATGCTTTCAGGCTAAAAAATTTAAAAAAAAAAGCAGAAAGGCAGAGTACCACACAAAGTTTCTTAGACCCTCATATTCCTTTTGTTGTTGTTTCTCATATAATTATTCAAATCATTTAGGTTGCAAAAAACCTTTGGAATAATTGAGTCCAAAAGTTAACCTAACACTGCCTCATCCACTACTAAACCATGTGCCTAAGCACCACATCTACACATCTTTTAAAGACCTCCAGGAATGGTGACTCAACCACTTCCCTAAGCAGACAGTTCCAGTGCTTGATAACCCTTTCCATGAAGATATTCTTCCTAATATCTAATCTAAACTTCCCTTGGTGTGACTTGAGATCATTTTCTCTAGTTCAGTCACGTTACTTTGAGAATAGGTTGATGCCCTCTGTGATACAACCTCTTTTCAGGTGGGTGTAGAAAGTGACAAGGTCACCCCAAGCCTTCCTTTTCTCCAGGTGGAAACAACTCAGCTTCCTTAGCCACTCCTCCTAGGACTTGCTGTCTAGATCCTTCACCAGCTCTGTTGCCCTCCTCTGTTCACATTCCAGCCTCTCACTGTCTTTCCTGTGGTGAGGGGCTCTGAACTGGACACAGCACTCGAGGTGTGTCCTTACCAGCGCTGAGTGAACAGGGAAGAATCATTCCTGATACAGACCATCATGTCCTTTGCTTTCTTGGCCACCTGGGCACAAGCTGGCTTGTGTTCAGTGGTTTTCAGCCAGCAGCCCAGGCCCATTTCTGTTGGGTCACTTTTAAGCCACTCTGGCCCCAGCCTGTGGCACTGCTTGCGGCTGCTGTGACCAAAGTGCAGGATTTGGCACTTGGCCTTGTGAAAACTGATGCCACTGGCCCTGGTCCATTGATCCAGCCTGTCCAGAACTCTCTGCAGAGCCTTCCTACCCTCCAGCAGATCAACACTCCTGCCCAACATTTTGTCATCTGCAAACTGTCTGAGGGTGCACTTGATTCCCTCCTTCAAATCACCGATAAATTCAACAAGATTGTCCCAAATACTGAGCCCTGGGGAACACTACAGATATTATGTTGTTTATAGAAATATAAAGCAGAAAATGTGGTGAAAGAAAGGATATTTCCTTTAATATGGTGGCTCTTAACTGTGCGAGGCTGTCAAAGTAAGGCTAATGTAATATTCTCACAAGAAATTACAAACATTTTTGTTGCTATGGGAACCTCTGTGGGGGTTTGGTTTTTGTTTGTTTGTTTAGAAGGTGTCAGTGAAACCAGAGTAAGAAAACCAACACTTTTATTGGAAAAAAAAAAAAAAAAGGAAGCACTCGGAAAATGCTTTGCCAAAACCAAATTATTTTAAATAATAATGAATGTCATTGCACCAGTGGCAACAAGGAAACAATAAAATAGAATTAAAGACTAAAAGCTGTTAGGAGAAATTGGATTGTGATACCAAGTATCACAATGTGAAGTGATAGTATAGTGATAGGTGATAGATAGGATAGTGAAGTATCCATTTCAGCTGTTGTTCTGTCTTTCAAACAAGAGAGCCACATGCTGCATTGCCCTGCTGTGGACAGGGAATATGTGTATAAGCTGTTGTGATGTGCTAGGAAGTGGTTGGCAAGACACTGTTGCTCTCAGATCTCAGAAAGGAGCTCACATGGTGATACCAGCATGTTTGGCTTGTCTGTTCAGGTGTCCTCATGTAGCCAGAGAAGGGACTGAGAAATATCCCATTTCTGGTCCTCCTGACTGCCAAAGCAAGGCATGTTTGTGTGGTATGATTGGAAGAAGAAGCTTTCCTAATTTAGCCTGTGATGATCCAGCTGTCAAACAGGTCCCCTGAAACATTACCAATCATGGAATTTGCACATTTTGCTGGGTTTTCTCTACAATTTGTTCACCTTGTTTTTCTTTGGTCTCATACTTCCCTTTCTCCCCAGCTCTCTAAGGCTGTAAGATATTGACATCTAGGTAGAGCATTTTTGTTGTTTTGCTGGCTTGTTCCACTAGAGTGAGCCCTTTTCTTTTTTGTAGGCCGACATTTTGCACTCCTGCTGGATCTTGTCCCTCTTTTGCATACTTTTGCTATCTACCCTTGAGTTCATTGTGCCAATGACATGCTGTTGTATAATGTCCCACAATCCTCAGCTGTGATACAAAATTCCATGACGATAAAATGATGATGATTCCATCATGTAAATGATGATAAAACCTTCCTGTGATATCCAGTGTTCACCAATGGAGGCAGGTGCCAGAGTTGTTGTAAAACAAGCATTAGCTCTTTTGTAGAAACTGTCCTCTGAAATTCAGATTTATAAAATGATTAACAATGGAGTCACAGTAAGCATTTTGCATGGTCCTGCAGCTCTCACTTGCAGTTTGTTGTTTACAGGAATTTCTTCTGTACTCTCACATTAATTTTGAACTTCTGACATTTTTAAGGAGAATAATGTGATGGCTGGAAAGTCTTGATTAAGACAAAGGCCACTGGACATCCCAAAGCAAATCAGAGTTCAGGTGCTGACATTGAAACAGGAAAAAAGAAAGATGGGTACTTAGTTTTAAGCACATACATTCACAATCATACATCACTGGTATGTCTATGCATGCACCATATACTTAGGTGAACACACCATCTACCCTTATATGCAAAAGACACCATGAAGAACTTGCTGTCAGGTTTTCTATTAAAAGATGATTTAATGGCAGATGGAAAAAGGGACTGGTGCCTAAGTGAACGGAGTGGAGAAGCCAGACAAAGCTTCACAAAAGCTTGACATTTTTGTGTTGATGTCATTCCAGAAATTTTTTGTCATCTCCTGGCCTGCACTGCATATGCCAAATGGCACTACCATCCCACATGGGCTGAGAGTTTAAATATTGCCTTCATGCTGGAATTTGTTTGGGATGGGCTGTTTTTCATCATTATTCACAACTAGAGAAGGATGGATGGGCTAGATGATGTCCAGAGATCCCTCCCAACCTCAGCTATTCTGTAATTCTGAACAGACTCAGAAGGCATGTCAAAGATTGGTGATAGGAGATTGTATATGATCTGTCATCCTCAAGGCTGTTCCATAATCTGATAATTTTCTTTGGGACTTTTGGAACTAAGTCTAGGGCTTCGGCTTGGAGGCAGAACAGTTGACAGACTCAGGTCTACAAAATTATTAGGGTCTTAGATAAAGTGAACAGGAGTTTTTATTCACCAAATACCATAACATTAAACTTAGAATAACCTCAATGAAAGACGTTTAAAACAAATAAAAGAAAGTATTCTTTTGCATGGCAGGCAATGAAATTTTAGAACTTGCTGTCATAGGAAATAATAGACCCAGCTGGTGTCAGCAGGTTCAAACTCATGGGTGAATGAACGAGTAAAGAATAACAGTATACTGAAAGGAATAGGCAAAGAGAGATATGTTAGAATCTCTAATACAATAATCATGACCTTGGAGAAGGGATGATGGGAGTAGATCACAGCCAGGGATCAGGCTTGTATGCTCTTCCTAAATGTCTCTGTTCATCCCCACAAGAACGGGTTGGCCTACGCTCCTCTCTCCAGGAAACCATGACTTCCATTATATCCATATCATTGATCTCCTTTGAGAGTCACAGTTCCATGCCCAAAACTTTTAAGAGATGATCAAACAAATGATGTGACTAGTAAATGTCAAAACTGAAGAGGGGAGGAAGAATGAGCATAACAATGCAACAGAGGTTTATATACAAAATATTTTTATTCACAAGTTTAAAAAAAAAAAATATACAGGTTAGTAAATCCATGAAGATGATTTTTTTTTTTTGCTATAAATGATGTGTCATTCTTGATTTGTGCTAGCCTCAGGAGGTCTGATATACACAATCACAGCAGGACTAGAAAAAAGGAACTTATTCGCGGAAGAAATAAACAATTCTAGTAGGCTAGCTCAAAAGATAGAAGAGCAAGCTCAAAACATAAAAGAGCAAATACACTGCAATACCATACAAATTAGAATTATATAGTTTACCTACAAGGTTCTTTAAAACATTATTCTGTGTTTTGGTTTGTTATTTTTTCTGCCATGTATATTTCCTATAGCACTAAGGGAATTTGTATTATTATTTTTTTGCACTATGAAGAAAAATATATTTTTAAGCTTTTCTAAAATGCAATTTTAAAATTATATATAAAAAATAAATATATATATATTTATATATATATATATATAAATATATAAAGATTTTGTAGCACTAATTTAAAATGATAGGCAAAATTCACTAATGATTTCTTTCCTTGTGGCCATCCCAGGCTTCTGCCTTAAAACCATTGCATATATATTGTCATGCAGTCTTTGGAAATACGATATGCAAATGAAAATTCTAATTTGCTAAGGACAGATGAAGGCTGAAAATTTTTGAATACTACCCTTAAGAAAGAAATGAGCAAAGAAAGGATGGATACACAGCAAATAAAATTCAGTCAAGTGCAAAGCATATATCAAGGGATAAAATGAAAGAAAATAAGGATAACACTATTTTAAGGCAGAAAAATCTTTTGAATACAAAATGAAGGCAACTAGGGCAATATTAAAAATGTTGTTTTTCTTTACGCAAAGAAAACTTTTACAATACTGAATCATTGAATTAAGAACAGATTCTTAATCTGATATATAAGTTGATAGTAGTGAAATAGTTATGTAAAATAAGACAGGGAATTGAATACATATATACAAAACTGAAAATAATTTTCATATTCAGTGTGCTGTGATACCAACTGTTCTGTGCATTTCTGTCAACCTGGCCTTATTGTTCCCTCAGTTTCCACAAAGCATGATACCTTTAAATCAAGAATTTATAAAAAATATTTACATGTATCATTTTAGCTTCAGATAAATAGATAGAATTTCTGTTATTCAGTCTTACACTTCATCTAACTATTACATCAGTTGGTTTCTCTGTCTAACTCAGTCAAGGAGAAAATACTGGGAAAAAAAAGTACAAAATGAAGATGAGAAAATGTATTCTGAAAGACTTCTGGGGTTACTGTGTAGAGCAATATTTGCATTTCCATCATTAGACTAGGATCATATCCTGTGAAATATTATGTATAGGGTTGTGATACGTTTTTCTTAGAAACATTATTTAATTTTATTTTAACCTATATTCCTCCTCCTCTCTCCAATTTGTACATTTTTTTTTTTTTTTCTGCAGTAAACGGTCTGCCACTAAGAATTTGTGTACAGTTTACTGGATGCTTTATTCACCTTGATACCTTTAGTGGATGAGAATTTTAATAATTCTGATTTAGCTAGCTACCAAAACTGCATTTACATTTGTGTTTGCGTTGTTCTGTCAAAGTGGTTTAACACAGCTGAAACATCCCAATGAGTCTAACAATGTGTCTTTATTCACAACATATCAAGCCTCAACCAGGATGATGTCTCTGTGCAAAGCACTCTGAAAATATACAAGAAGTGATAATCCCATCTCAGAGAAATTTGTAATGCAGAAGTCAAACCATAGTATCAATATAAAGCAAGAGAGAGCAGAAAGAAAAGAAAAAAATAGACTTTTTTTTTCCCCACTTTTTTTTTTTGCTTAATAAATTATAGCAGGTATGATGCATTATATACATACTCTATACCTATTAAAAAAAAGCCTAAGTAAATGAAGTAAAGGCTCCAATTCTTCATTATACTTTCCTACATCTCAGGGGTTTTTTCAGCTGTCAGCACATAAGTATCATACCATGTACAGTAATAATATAATTCCTTCAGCATTTCTGTCTTATCTTGAAAAATGCAAGCTTTACTTTGCCTAGTAATTAATCTTTGAAGTTGTTGATAGCTCCATGCACAGTATATTTACCTAATAATTGGAAAGCAGTTTTTAATGTGTTTGCTACTTGCCTTACAGCTTAATATCAGGCATGAAACAGAAAAGAAAGAGACTTGAGTCCACAAAGTGGAGCTTTGTTATCAATAATAAATTATTTTTCTTCTTGAATAGTGAAATTTCACCAGACACTATACCTAGTCCAAAATGCAACCACATAAATAACTGTGACTACTTAGAATCTGCCTCTATTATTATTGGATCTGAACAGACATTTTACCACTTGCAATGAAATTTAAAATAAATAATAAAAAGGTTGTTTGTTTGTTTTAATAATATATTTCTTTCACGATTATTTATAAATTCTTAATTCAACTGAATTAAAAGTAAAGATTATTTCTGCAGATCTTTTCATATCAAAAAGTATAAAACCATTCCTATCTCTTAGGTTGCTCTGAAAGGTACAGTATGTTTCCTAATCTAATCTAATGTGTTGCTGCTACACACCACAGACCTTCCTCCCCGTCAAATGTCCAGCATTCTCCATGCCATAATAACTGTATATAACAAACATGAAATAATTGGTTCCTTTGTTGACTCTTTTCCCTTAGCACTCTCTCAGACTTCACCAGTTTCTTAAAACCTGTTAAGTGGTGCTGCAGATCCTGTTGTGATCTGCTCCCAGAGCTCTGGGTGACATGAAAGGGAGGTGCTCCTGAAGCACAGAGCTCAGGCCCTTCTGGCAGGACTTCACCAGCTGTGACATTCCAGGCACACTCTTTCCAGTATCCGTGCCATCCAGCCCAGGGGAAAGCAGACAGCAAACCAGAGGCTGGGATTGGTAGTTCTGTTTGGCATGCTGGATCAAATAAATCAGAAAGGCATAGTTATGCTCCTCACAAAATAAATTGAGATCTCAGCACACCAGTACTGGCAGAGGACTCTGTAATGGAAACTGCTATGGAGACTGTAAGGAGAACAAGGTCATGTGAGCTATTCCCTTGCAGATCACCTATGGATTATCGGGTCTGAAATCTCCCATGGATATATGCCACACCTTTCAGTTGCAAGCCTACCAAAAAATGAGGCATGGGACAAACCACTCTTGAAATTCACACTGAAGTTCCAGAAAATTGCTGCATCAAATTACTTTATACTCTTAGATTTTATTTTGTGTCTTTGGGAAAATGTGTGTACATCTCCTCGTTTTATAATTCAGCCACTGAATTTAAGGTTATAAATTCTGAAATATTCACTGTGATGAATTTTTCTTAATGTATAGGGTTCTTTTTCATAATTTGCTTTCAGAAGATTATATCAAGAGAAAGATTTAAAAGTAACGCTGACTTATAGAGGGAGGTGAGCTTCTTTGGCAACACCTCTCCCACCTCCCTCAATAGCAAGAAAAAGTAAAAAATTGGATAACTTGGCAGAATGATTGAGGATCAACAGATTAGTGTTTCTCTACCTTTCTTTATCCGCATAAAATAGATTGAAAAACTGGAGTTATTCTTACATCTGAAGTGTACGCTTTCACAACAATGAAGTAAAGCCTGTACCCTAAAATTGAACAGTTGCTGCAACAAAATGATTGCATTTGTCCTTTCAGTACAAAGGAAAAAAAAATAGAGCACAAGAGGCTGAAAGGATTGTACTTCTATTTTTCCGAGTACAACCACTCAAACAACTCTGGTCTGAGAAATGAATATTTCAGAAAGAATACCTAGTAACATCAGAGGCTGATGGAAGTGTCTGAGTATGAGGAATAAAAAAACCCAGTAAGTCTGAATGCTACAGTAGAGTTGCTCTGCTCAGCAGGTAACTACTGAACTTTAGAGTACCATTCTCACAGCTCCCAAGTGACTCCTGACCAAAGGAGAGAAATCAGAGGGAAAATGTAAGACGGCATCTTTTTGAGTGCAGACCAAAATGAAACAGGTAACTTGAAACAGATAACTTTCTATTTTTCTAAAAGAGAATAATGCATTGAACACATGGTGGATTAAAAACAAGACAAAACAAAACCCTAGAAAATTACCTTTTCCTCTGTGATGCCTATCTTCATTCTGTTTTGCTAGATTTCTCTGGATTCCTTTTCAGAATTTTTTTCATATTTGCTTTTACAAAATATAATCTTCAGTGTGAGACCCTTGTCCTAAAGGAATCTCTCAGTATTTTTCAGTATTTTCTCATATTCTTCCCCCTGTTTTTTAGTCTTTTGGTTAGAGAAGTGTGTGTCTAATTCGTCAGGAAGACAAGGGTTCCTCAACAAGGAGTAAAAGATAATTTTGCTAATTAAATTCGGTTAATCAAAAGTATGAGAGGAAACATCCCCTCCCAGCTCCTTCCATATCTAATACTCTTCCAGTGCATTCCCTACTTTCTTAAATTACCTTGGCATCATTACCTACCTTCATGTTTTTATGGGGATCAATAAGCTTAACACTTAACCTCAGTGTTAGAGAGACTTCTAATTCTTAGGCTATACTGTCTTTCAGTGTGGTCTAAAGACTTTTCTCAAAACACTTCCAGTACACTTTTAAATACCAGGAAAAACAAAAAGGGAAAAAAAGGAAATTCAGTAAATCCCATCCATCACCATGTGGTCAGAAAAATGCAAAAAATGCATTCTGTTTCACACCTGTACATTCTGTAGATTTTTTTTAGACCGACAGCGCTCATCATACCTTTGAAGTTCAATATAATGATGCCTTGAGAGGCTATAGAGCAGAGGCTAGACAGTGTTAAAGGAATAAAGTAGGTATTTATTAAAAAGGCCTTCAAAAGTTACACCTTGGGCAGTAGAAGAGCTTGGCTGTGGCTACCAGAAAGATGGATCCTGGGTCATGAGTTTTCACACTTTTGTAAGTTTTGGTCCATTTACATATTTGGATCAATTGTCCAATTACAGCTTCAGCTTATGAAGTGCCATCCTCCCACAATGCTCTCCTCAATTTGCTGTTGTTTATGCTTTTTTGGGCCTGAAGCTGCAATGGTGTCCTTGGTTCTCAGGGTGGAAGAGGGTTGCTTTGTCTAGCTAAACTGTGAGGAGAGCTTGCTAACACTTTATGAAGTTCAGAGTCACATACTAATGCAGTAGAGAATCTGGAAAATATGAAAGCTGAAACTTAAGGCATCATAATTCACAGCCTAATGGAAGCTGAGTTCTTTGGAAAATGGTGCATAGAATGGATTTTAGCCCTACCCATACTGCTCCAGGCTTTGCTGTCCTGTGAGCAAACCTAGGACATACGGCTACAGAATTGGGAAAGAGATAGTCTACAAGAACCTGGAGGAGCCCAAAGACACTTAGCTCTGCTGTTCTTGCCTTGCAGATTAAAGAATCAATTAAACTCGCTGATTTGTCAGTGGAGCTAAATGAAAGACCATAATTTTAGCATCAAATGGACACAGATAACACATACTCACCTTTTCTGAGATCACAACTCTAATAATAGATAACTTGTTTCATGAAATCTAATGCCTTCTATGCATATGAAATATTTGACTCTTTCAAAAAGTTAAGAGGTTATTATTTTTTAATAATACTACTAATAATAACCATTATTATCAGAGTAGAGCTCTAGGGAAAAAGATTTAATAGCCAAACCAAAGAAATCTATAATAAGTTGTTTTAGAAACTTTTGTTTGGAAATTAAAGACACAAAATTTGATGTGTATTTCAATTTAGAAGTTTGTAGCACAAAGACTAACTTTGTTTCTTGAAATTTAAAAGGCAGAAATAGCAGCATAAACTAGAATTAATGTGTTTATTGAACCTGTTAATACTGAGAGCCAAAAATTATGAGACACAAACTGGTGAGTACAGGTTGTTTGAAAACACATCAATTTATGAACAATTTTATCTATTAAGTTCGGAGAAACATTTTTCATCAATTACCTTTGAAAGTTCTTAGTATTTTTATTGGAGAAGTGTAAACTTACTGTTTTTCTACTAGAAGGTGAAATTATTAGCTGGTTAGAATATTGCTGAACAGCAGTGAAACTGATGTTATCTGCAAACTTGACAAGGAAATATCTTAATCATCTCCTCCAGGTATAAATAAAATATCTTGAACAGGACAGATCCCCACTTTACCAGCCTGCAGGTAGTCTATGGACCATTAAATGCTAACCATGTTTCAATCAATGTTTGTCCTAACTAGACAAAACTCATTAAAGAAAAAGTAAAACTAACAGCAGGAGATTTTGCAATCTCCTTAGGTGAGTTGCACCAGACCTAGAGCTTGAAATCAGTTGTAGGAAGAGGTTTGTGAGAAAACCGCATCTATGAAGTCCTTTTCAGCTATAGGTGTATAAGCCAATGGAAAAATGCTAACCTAGAGCTATAAACATACTCTTACTTCTTTTTTCTCCTTACATAAACCATTTGAAAAACACCTCAATGTGGGACATAATAATTACATTACATACATCCTGTAAAGCTTCTTCTCTTATCACTAACTTTATTTTACAGTACAATATACTCTGCCACTTACCTTTTTATAAGCAACTTACTTTTAAAGTATCTGTACATAATTTGGCAGAATTTCTATGCAGTTCAGCAGAATATGATTCTGCTTAATAATTGGCTGCCTTTGCTCTATGGAGATGGTTTAGGCCTGAAATGTAATTGCCACTGATCTCTGGAGGGTATAGTCCTTCCAGATCAAGGGTAAAACCACTGGTATAAGAAGCAAGAAATCTGAATGAATTGCCAGTAAATTTAAGTTCCATGTTGCTAAACAGGCATTAGTATCTTAAACTGTTGTCTATTGTTATTTCTGAATTCCAAATTCCAAATTTATCAATCTTGGAACTATCTGAAAAAAATTTAATAAGGACATCATATAATTGAGACATAGTAAAAGACCCAAAAAACCCAAAAGACAAAACAATAAAAAAAAACAACTCATGCATTACTTTATATTACTAACCATAGAATAAAAATGCAAGTCCTATTAGATCTGTAATACTGCCAATAAAAAAAAAAAAAAAAAAGTAGCCAAGGAGGGAAAAAAATAGAACTGTAACACATTTCCAGACACTGATAGTCCTCCAGTATACTGTGATGGTCGAAATGAATGTCCAAAAGCTAATGCAACTTGAGATGATTAATTTAAACTAATGTCAGACATATACAGTGCTCATATCTATATCCGAATTACTTCGTAAGTAATTGCTTCCTTTTGATGGCCAGTGTGTACAAATAAATGTTCTTGGGATGCTATTTGTTCATCCTGTTTTGGATTTCTGTAATATCACCTGTGTTTTCCTGCAGTCTGGCCATTATTTTGTCTACAGAGATACACTTCAGAGACTGTATAAGGCAGAGTAACCTGTTTTTGTCCTTTTAGCATTGTTTCTACAGAAGATATTACAATATATGAAAAACCCAAGAATTAACATATTAAAAGAAGTAAAATTTTCAAAGTGCACAGAGAAGATTTTGATATCTGATACTTTAGATTAATTTTCCCTCTTTGAAAATGAGATCTCCAAATCTACCCAAAAGGAAAGCCATTCCCAGAAAAATCCTTTATTCTTTTGGTTAGTATTTTAAGACTCTCTGAGAAAGCAATAAATTGGATACAATCACAGTGAAAATATTATAAGACTAGTACAAAACATTTTAATGGAAGATATGCTTATTGTATGTCCCTAATTTTCTACTTTGAAATAGAAACAGTAATAATCTTAGGGTATAGATAGGAATTTTTGCTAATTTTTCCTATCCAATAGGTCTCTTCATTATAAACAAGACCCACCTTTATGCCTAAGAAACAGTACAGTCATTTTGCTAAATATTTTTAAAGTAGTCAATGGACTCACCACACTTATAACTTTCTGTCTCAGGCATTCTCCCCCCAGGGGGGTCTGTTCTTGCCATCTCTGTTGCCAGCACTCCAAACTTTACACATATTGCATTTTATTTCTCTGCTCATTGTTCCAGATGCTGACTTCGAAGCACCACTTTATAGACGCTCTGGGGTAGTTTAGAGTTTAATCTTCCCATCACAGCCCCATCCATGACTATTCACATCCTTCTTGCTAATGAAGCAAGCTAATCTCCTTGGTTGATGCAATGTTATTCTCAATCTAAAATCCTGAATACAAGCTGGAGAAGGGAAATAAGCGACTCTGACAGACACACACTTCCTCCACTGATGCTCCTACAGTTTGACCAGGGAAGCTGCAGTATTTGATACAGAAGCAGCCAGAGCCCATGAGAGATCACTGGAAGACATAATCCAATTAAAACTGGTTTGTGCCTCTTGAAATCACAGACACACTGGACCTTAAGAAATGCACACTTCAACACACGAGCCTTACATGTAAATGTAAGAAGCTAAGAGATTGGCAAGGATATCAAGCATGAGGACAGGAATATATATTGTAGCACATTTTGTTAATGTTTTTGTCCTCTTGTTGGCAGATTTCAGAATGAAACAGGGACTGCTGTGAAGTGAACAGTAATCTTATTCCTATTGAACATAACAGAACATTAACCACATTGATTACTTTCAACAAGCAAGCTCACTTCAAACTAACAGCTAATAAAGAGGAGGATTTGAATCAGCTCCTCTGAAAATTGAAGAGAACACTGAAAATGTAAAAACATTTAAGCAAGTTTTTAGGTACTGTCCTCTGAAAGAACGAGCTGAATGCTAAACTACTTCCAATCATTGTCTGAACTGTGTTAGCAGATGGTAGCTCCCATTCTTTGATTTTCAGTGTGCTGAGATATGGTAGCAAATGCATGACAGAATCTTAGTACTAAAGAGGTTGTAATGTAAACAAAGTGAGACAAAGGTAAAAAATGTTAGAGAAAAAGAATCTTCATCAGATCAGGAATTTATATTTATGAACCACAGAACTAGAGTCCTCTGGTTCTCTGGCTAGTTCCTAGAATACAATAATATTTCTAACTCAAATATTCCCCTCACAAAAAAAAAAAAAAAAAGAAAAAAAAAAAAAAAAGAAAGGAAAGACTGATTGTCAAACAGGCTCGTAGAGATGAGCAAATGAGCAAGGTATTACATTTGAGCTTTATTGAGAAGTAAAAAAAACCAGAATGGAAGTATCAAAACAGTATTCGTCTACTAAGTGGCCATATTCCTCATCTCAGAACTCACTTTTTACAAGAGTTTTGAATTAGCTTCCTAACCCCAGTTCTTATGTTATCCCCAAATAATTATGTACCCCCAAATAATTGTACTTCACAGATTATGTTCAATGTAAACTAAACTTCTTTTGGTAAAAGATAGCATGATAACATAATGCTAAGCAGTTCCTCATGGAGAAACTATTTCAGAAATTGGACTTTATACAAAGTCAGTGTTGACCAGGATTCAGGATAAGGTACTCTGAAAACTGAATGCAGAGGTAACAACAATTATAATCTCATCAACAGAAGAATCACAATAATTTTCTGCATGTGGTTAAAAAAAATTTTTACATGTTGTGTTTACAATTTAGTATTCTTCTACTTTGTGTTAGCTCTGTTTCTTAGAAAACTTGCCAAGTAATGAAATACTGGCATTTGCAAGAGTGGTTGGATATCTGGCAAACTGCATATGTTTGAAGAATTTGATTCAGCTTTAACTTGCAGCTGCTGCTTATACAATCATTCTGCTGTGTTTGTAGGTCTCTGATGTATGCAAAAGACTGATTATAGTTTGGCACAGCTCCTGGTGGCTTAACCAGGGGGACATTTCCCTTAATCTCACCTGGCAGTGAAGTTGCAAATGAGCCACAGTATTTGAGTCTTAGCAACAGTGGTTTGTAATCAGTGATTCCAATTATGGGACGAGGGAATACTAATTGACTGCCAGCTGTCAGAGCAAATGGGCAAGAGAAAGTTATTAACTTTCTGCCTTGACCCTCAAAAAAATAATAGAACAGATATAGATAATTTTTTCTCTCTCTCCTGGAAATAAGAAAGCAAGATTAAAATGGTCTTTCTTGTTTGGTCTAGAAAAGATTCTAATTTACTTTAACTAAGAAATATTTGGGAGGGACTGAATATGACTGTGGCAGTTCAAGAACTAACATCCAAAATTCCTTGTATTAACTTTTAGATGTGCAAGAGCCCTTCACTATTTTGAATACAGTTGCTTTACATAGAGATATATTACTTATGGGAAAAATATATAAATATGTCAATGAGCAATTAAAAAAATATAATATATAATCATGAATTTTCAAAATAACTTGTTTGGATGTGTGAACCAAAAGTACTCATTTTTTCCACTATCAAGTTTTATGACCATGAATCACTCATCTCTGTGCCTTAAGTCTTTGTATAGTATGAAACTTCTTTTGCGTATGCCTGTCTGATTACCTAAGCAGTCTATGTTTTCCTTTATTTTTTTGTTCTGAAACTATCTCAATTTATTTTCCAAATTTGTCATTTTGACTGATATCAAACTTTGTCTCCTTTAGTTATAATATTGCCTCATGATATTTTTAGTTCCCACACCCTCACTTAGGATAAGATCTCCTGCACAAGGTGCCAAATGCCTTTCCTGTGATATGCCAAAATATGTTTTTATAGAGTAAGCCAAAACTTTGCCTCCTGAATCTATAGCTCTTACAAAGAAATATAACCCACTAAGAATGGAGATTTGAGCTACAGTTTCCAACAAGTTCCAAACAAACAAACAAACAAAAATACTTCCTGTTGTCACAATGACCAAAATAATTAATTTTTTAATGATTGACATTAATTTGATTTGATGCAAAATTAGCATTAAATGGTCCCATTAGATAATTGCACAAAGAATGATGATAACATTGCAGAAAAGGAAAGTAGAAATGGCTTAACAGTTTTGATGGAAAAGCTTATTGAAAAAAAAAAAAGCCACCACCATTAAAAGTACTTTTTCTCCTTTAAAAAAATTGTAACATACAGTTGTCATATAGACTGTTCTACAGCTTGGTGAAAAATGTATGTTGAAGAGAATATACAAATTTTCATTCAAACCACACACCCATATATTTATATCTTGCCCATAAATAAAGGGATTCAGATGGTGATTTTTGTTTATGACACAGAAATAGAAAGGTAACAACAGAAGGAAGAAGAAAAAGAGGTGATAATTTTACACTTGATGATTTTATATTGTGGGAACGACTAAAATATTTAATATTGTTATTTTGCTTTCTAGTACATGCAGTGGGTTTTGGCATCCTCCAATGAGCACACTTCTTTGGATAGATGTGCAGCTATGCAAAATTAAACAGGCCTTCTTATAAAAAAGAAGTCAGCAAGTGTCAGAGACTGTAGAGAGTCTTTGAAGCAGGTAATACCTCCTTTGGTTTTAGCATTTCCTCTCTTTCCAGTGGTTATAGTCCTTCTATATTTTTCTTCTATTTTATTTGAAAGTGATAAATTTCACAATGAAAGCTACTATTGTCACTTTTTGTGTGTTTTAAGTTTAGTTATAGGTTGATAATTGTAACTTGTAATAACTACATCTTTTGTGATTATGGTGGGTTGACTGACTGGCCACCAAAGCCACTCCATCTCTCCCTCCCTTGCCTAGGCAGGGGAGCGAAAATGCAGCAAAAGAATCTTGGCTTGAGAAAAGAACAGGGGCAGATCACTCACCAATTGTCATCAGAGACAAAACAGAATAGATTCAGGGAAATTATGCAAGTTTACTACCAATCAAATCAGAATAGGATATTGAGAAATACACCCAAATCTGGAAATACCTTCTACCTACCTCTCCCTTTTTCTCAGACTCAACTTCACTGACAGCTTCTCTACCTCCTTCTCCCACGCAGTGCAGAGAGACTGGAATTAGAGTTGTGGTCAATTCATTACAATTTGCTTCTGCTGATCCTTCCTCCCCACATTCTTCACCTAGTCCAGTGTGAGGTCCCTTGCTTGGGAGACAGTCTCCTCCATTAACTTCTCCAACATGAGTTGTTCCCAAAGGCTGCACTCCTTCATGAACAGCTCCAGCATGTGTCTGTGTCACTGAGTGAAACTGACTGCAGTTCTTCAGAAAGTGGCTGCTCCACTGTGGCTGCTTTCCATGGGGCCCTAAAATCCTGCCAGCAAACCTGCTTCAGCATGATTCCACTTTCCATGAATCAACAGGTCCTGCCAGGAACCTGCTCCAGCATGAGCTCTCCACAGAGTCATGCTGTCCTTTGGGATACACTCATTTGCTCACATGTGGGGTGCACCATATGCTGCTCCATTGTGGATCCCCACGGGTACAAGGGAATAGCTGCCTCACCATGGTCTCCACCATGGGCTGCAGGTGAATCTCTGCTGTGGAAGGAACCTCCTCCTCCTCCTCCTCTGACTTCACTGACTTTGGTGTCTGCAGAGTTGCTTCTCTCCCACATTCTCACTTCTGTTTCCAGCTGTTGTTAAGCAGCAGATTTTTCCCTATACTTAAATATGTTACCATAGAGGCTGAGCTTCGACTAGTGACAAGTCTGTCTTGGACCCAGCTGGCATTGACTTTATTGGACTAAGAGGAAGTTTCTGGTATCTTCTCACAGAAACCAACACTGAAGTTTCTGCTGCTACTGAATTCTTGCCATGTAAGCCCAGTATAGTTTGAAAGAGAAGAAAGCAAATTGTTATTGTCTCTATAAATCTAAATTCTGTATGAATAAAGATGCATACAACTGGAATTTGAAACATAGATTCCAAAATCTATGATGAGAAAATTCTGCTTGGGAGATAACACTCTATTCATGTAAATAATTAAAATACGTTTGGTTTAACATCTAGTTAAAAAAAAAAAATTCTTCTAGCTTTCAAGATTATTTGTTATAACACTGAGCATTTAGTAGTTAAAAAGTGTATTTTTTACACCTTGTGAGCTCTAAATAGCAAATGGAGTATCAAAAACAGAAAAACAGCTGTTCTGTCCATTAAGCCATTACTGTTGCTATTTTCTTCTTGCTAATGCAGTTAATATTTTCTTAGTTATAATTTGCAAACCAGAATTCTAGAAGCCTCAGGGTTCAGCTAATGTACAGTATAATCCTTTCATTTAACATGGAGATTGTCCAGCTGAGAGGTAATGCAATAAACATTTATAAAAATATTTCTGTGGAATATGAATGAGTCTGGATGTCAGCCAGCTGTGTAGAATTGTAGACCAAATTCCCTAGAGTTTTAAGATTTCAGGAACAACTGCTCCAGTTTTGGTTATGCACCCAGGAAAGAATTGCTAGATTTGGATCTTAGGTTTTGGTTCTCTTTCATCTTAAGTTTGTTCTTCAGATGCTGGTTGTCCACAATACAGGCAGTAAAATGATGATGGAGAGAACGGATTACGAAACAGAATATTTCAGCAGGAAAATTTATGAAGAAGAGTTAGATAATTTCTGATTGAAATAGTTCAATAAATATGGTAAAATTATGCGTGTAAGAAAATGTGACTTTATTTTCAGAGAGTGAAAGTTTCCCTGGCTTTCAATTATGTCAACAGCTTTCTTGAGTGATTCAGCATTCTGAAAGCCAAATCCATATTTAGTTACTGAAATGTAGATTTATATACAGGCTTTTGGGCAGAGTGTACCAAAACACATCTTGTAAGAACTCAGTCATCTCTATTTCTAGTCTTTGCAATTAACTTTCTTTTTAATGCTGTATTTCTTGCATTTTTATTTCACAAATTGTACGTAACTGGGGCTAGGATTGAATTAATTTCAACTGTCATTATGAAACTGACTGAAATGCCTAAATGAGATCATAGATACTTCTCAATCTGGAAAATGGAAAAGCTTCCCTTTCTCCATACTAATAATGGAAGCCTTCAATAGAGAAAATGCAGGATGCAGAACAAAATGGTAGATAATGCAACCTTTTCTCCTTCCCAATTATGCTGAAACCAAATTACATATTCAACACGTACTGTTGTCAATAGATGAGAATTCTGTGGGTGCTATTCTAAGATGACAAGCTTGTATTTATGTATGAGTATCTCTCTTCAAATAATACGGAAGGCAGGATTAAGACATAGGATATTTTAACAAATAAAAAAACACAGAAATAAAAAATTTGAAACAGCCTTGAAATAAACATCAGGATTGTATTTTCAAATTTCACTTGATATTTTATGGAGCTCTGACTAGTAACTTCCTGTTCAAAGATTCCAAACGTTTACTCTTAGTAGTGATTCAAGCAGCAGATGAAACCAAGTTGTTAGTCAAAAAACAAAAAAATTCTTGTAAGCAGTATAGAAATCCAATAGAAAACAAAATATGCTTTCCTATGCCTTTCTTCAGAAAGCTCTGTTCTATGCCTTTGAACTAATTATTCTAGTCTATCTTGCAGTTCAAAAGCTGAGAAATATGATCTTTCTTTTTCTGCTCCCTTCTCACCTGAACACTGAGGATCTTTCATCTTCCAGAGCTAGAGCTTTTTCTGTATTAAAGACACTAAACTTCCTTGAAATCTGTGACATCATATGAAAACAGCTGAGATAATTTTTGTCTCTCACAAGCATTTACATATTAAAACTGGGTTTGATGCAAGAAGGAGTGATGAGCACACAGGAGGGAAAAAATGTAGTGTTCTGAGTGGAAGAAATCCTAAACTACAGGATTGTCCTTCAATCTACATTGAGATAAAATAATTAACAAAGGAAAGAATAAAAAAGTTGTTTTCCACAAGCACTTCTTGGTAATCACTGGATAAAATTCATCCCTATTTTTCATGGAGTGAAATTTCACTAATAAACTTGCATGCAATAAATTTTTTAAATAACTTTGCTTATATTGAAGAAAGATAATGTAAAATGTTTCCTTTCCAATGGATGTTTACACCAGATGAAAATTCACCATTTCTAACTACTAGTTATTTTAATTTTTTTTTTCTAGTTATGAATATATTATGAAACTTTTCACTATCAGATGAAAAAGTAGCATTCTTTTTCTGGGGAAATGCTCTTGAGAGGTAAAGCAACAGTAATTAAATGTTTGTAGAGTAGCAGCACATTGCTCTTCTACGAACACAGGTTCAGATAACTCTGCTTCTCAGTTCACTCATGGGTTCTAATCCTTTGATGACTCAAATCTCACAAATGTTCATTCATTCCAAAGATGATAATTGGAATGGATTAGCTGGTTTCCTTTGAAAAAAATCCAACCCAAAACTGGACATATTTGTAACATAGTTCAAGCCAAGCTCCTACAAAGACTTTGGTGTCCTTTTTTCTCATAATATCTTAAAATATCTTGTGGATTTTGCAAAAACAGATGTCCCACTACTTCCTCATATCAGACTCACAGGCATGCAATGCAACAACAACAATACCAACACTTTTCTGGGTCGTAGCACTTTCCACATATTATTTCAAATTATTAGAAAAATAATTACACACAAAATAGTAATATTTTGAGTATGCAAGGCATAAATGGCAGTAAAGAGAAGTCAAGTGTTTCATGTGCCATTACTATTATGGAGGTGGACACAAACTTTAAAGAAGGTTTAGTCCTTTACTTGGTTATTAACTCTTGCTAAACTCTTCGCCTAAAGGCTTCTCGTAACTGATGCATGACCCATGCATGTATTCATAATTAATGGTTTGTATCTAAGCTCCCTGGAGTTGTTGGATGGTGCTTCCTCAGGGTGTTTGTAGATCTTATCAAATGCTTTCGAAGCTGCCACGTTAGGGGGTAAGAGGAGAACAGAAGAACAGTAGTTTATGATGTTTTTTTCTCTTACATCATTGTAATGCAGTGCTGCAGCATAGCATCATTATGTTATTATAGAGACTGGACATCAGCCCTAGGAAGAGCAGTTGCCAATACCTGTATAAGTAATGCTGCTTAAATCATGGACATATTTAACATGATCAGTTAGCATTAATGTGAAAGAGATATATACTTTCTGCTACAGGCAATTCACAATTATCTTGTGCCCTGATACATCAAGATATCATAGATCACATCTTATCAGTCAAGTAGACTTCAAGATTCATGTTTTACATTGTGGCACCAGCTGTGTTTGCAGTGACAGAACTTACAGCGAATAACCTAAAACTTTTTCTAACTTAGTTGATAGATTCTTAACCAGGTATCACTGCACAGCAGAAAGTTTGCTGAATAGTTGCCAACCATATGCTTGGTGGTCATTACTGTGATTTCACATCAAAGGGGACATACTCTGAATTAAATACTCTGAATGGATATTCAACATTTCAGATATTTATAATTCCATTGTGTAAATTCATTGTAATCCTGCCTCCTCCAGCAACACTGAGCACAGAATTTTTGTGCACCATTGCCATGGTTCCACACTAAAGGGTTAATTACCAGATTACAAAATTATCTTTCTACAAAATTATGAACTACCGAACAACTAAGAAGCTACTCGGCTATTATGCAAAATTATTCCGTGGAGTAAGCCCTCAGGCAAACATTCATTCACATTATCTTGCATTCAATTGATGCTCTTGTGCTTCTCTTGGCAAACCAGTGTCTTGCTGGCCCAGTTTTCAGTTCTTCTTGATGCTGCTGCTCCCCTTTTTGAACATATGTACACTTTCCCCACAAAAAAAAAAAAAAAAAAAAAAAAAAACAAAAAAAAAAACCCAAAACCCATCTCCATTTAGAGAATGTGTTTTGATTGCAGGGTGCCTCCTAGACTCAGATCTCGCTCTGCCAGGGCTCCGGATTTGTCTGTATGGTTACTTCAGCCTGATCAAGAATCTAACACAGTGAGTGGATGCTTAGCTTATAAAGAAAGCATGTCGTGCAGCAGAGGCTTTGGAAGTGTTCACGTATGGGATAAAGTTGTGTCATCTCCAGGTCAATTGAGAAAATTCACTGTTTATTCATTCTTTTGCTCTGGCCATTCAAATGAGTTTTTATTTTTGGTCCAAGCTGTGGAAACAGCCCTCTTTAGCATATAAGGATGCAATCCCATTTGTGTGATGTGGCCTGGACTCAGCCTTAAGACTGATCCATTGCTTCGTGCTATTAGCAGCATGGTTGTAGTCAGCAGGAGCAACATACTCCATTTCCCACCAAGAGGTATTTTGATCTTACATGAATCCTAGAAGACATGTGGGGATGAAGAAAGGAGTAGCTTCTGTGCAGGGAGCCATGTTCTAAAATAGAGGAGTTATGTAATCTAATTATATGTGTAGTCAGGAGAAATGTTCAAGGCCTCAGCTATAGATCTTTGGCAAACATACAGAAATGAAGTGAAATGAATGGAGACTTTTCGGCAGAATAGATATCTTACTCCAATTGTGAGTATTGAATTACATCCTAAATTAGAGTGCAGGTGTAATCCTTTGAATGTAACAGGAATTCTTATCAGGAACAGAATATTCTTCTATGTGTGTTTTCTCTCTGTGTTGAGGTCATATCATCTGGTCTCAAACAGCAAGTAGAACCCAGGCCACTATGGAAGAAAACAGTAAAACATTAAAATATATAAATATAGCCACAGTCTTTTTTTGCATATTACTTCTTGGCTATATGAATTTCCCCTCACTGCAGCTGATTCTGATGCATTTCATTTTTTATGCCTCCTTGAATCTCTGCTTCTCCCATCCAGTTCTCACAGACTTATTAGGCTCAACTCAAATGGCAATGATATGGACAAAGCAAAATCTGCCTTAAAGAAGATCAGATTTGACTCAAAGAGATTTTCTTCAATTTCTGCTTGAAAAATAAGGCTTGGTCTCTACAACCTGTCTCAACAAATCTTGGTTTCTATTATCTTCTTTCTCTCTAAATTGCACTTTCACATTTTCTCAACCAGAGAACTTAGCACATGTCAAACCACCTTGCCTTCACACCTAAGTGTATAAAATTGAGCTGCTTCTCACTGTAGTGGAACAATTGTCTCTAGATACTTCTCTATTTTCCACTGGCCCTTTGCAAGTTACAATTCTGCAACTGTTTTCACAGTACAAGGTACAATGGCAGCTTTGGGACTAATTGGTGAAAAGATGTGAGATCAGGTGAAACAGTGGTTTTAATGACCTGTAATGGTAAGGATCAGTAACTCAGTATGCAACTGAGGATTGTCTGTAAAAGGTGTTTTGAGGGGAGGACTAGGGTATTTCTTCTTTTCTCCATCAATAGCCTGACCAACTCCAGGAAGTTTAAAAGTTACATTATGAATAGATTTTTTTTTTAGACCTTCAGCCAGTGATGACTGGTGAGAAAGAACAGCAAAAACAATCTTGTGCAAAAGGAACTAATGATTGTGTTCTTTGAATAACAGTTAAAAGGGATGATTTTCTCTCTAGCAAATATGGAACTAATAATTTTGTGTGCATGTCCAAATAGTGAAGTCTTTGACATAGCAAGTGTAAGTGTTGGAAGAGAAAATTCAACAACATTCAACATGATTATTCAACATAATCATGGATAGAGCAAGGCAATAAGGCCATCCAGTATCACAAAAAGCTATTGTGGAGCTTTGGTCCCATTGATAGGCTGTTATGAATGGGTGATTTTCATTGCTGAAAAGGTATTAGCAAAATACCTTTTCGTATGATGTAAAAGTCCCACTTAGCAAAGTTTTATGTCATGGTTCACGCTGTTATTGTACAGCAACAATCATTTGAGCAATGTATCAAAACTATCTAGACAAATCAAAGTTACAAAGACACAAATCCATTACTAAGGCACAAACCAAAGTAGCCCCACTACAAGGTGATGCATGATATTGGTCATTTACCAAAGGTCTACTGTCAGTAAAAGATGTCTCTGCCTTCAGGATTGACTGTGAGAGGCATCCCAGCTCTGGAAATGACTGTCATGAATGAAGTCTCCCTGCAAGGGAGCTCAAAGAGAGCTCACTGAGGCAGTCATAAAGTGGCTGGCTTATAGTCAAATAGGAAAGGTATGGATGAAACTCCAAGTACTCTCAGCTCTCTTTCTGACTTTAAAACTGAGTCTTAGAAGATCCACCTTTTATTCATGAGTCATTTAGGTGATCAGCATTCCAAGCTTATGTGTATGTATGCTCACTGTGTCATTCTGCTCCTTTGTGAGTTTTCAGAGGTCACATTGCAAATAGAGCAGCTCTTGACCTGGCTACAGCTCAGGTCTTTACCTCCTTTAAGTCTGAACCAAATTACCACTAGTTTAGTTAAGGGTTCAAATGTACTTGTCATATAGATTGCAGCTTCTGTTGAATGCTTATGCAGTGAGCTGGAGCAGAGAGCAGAGTCAAGCATAAAGAGGCATATATTTATGAGCTAATATTTCAAAAGTAGAAAATAGATGCTTTCCTATTTAAACAGCTTGAGGTGATCAGGAATTTTGCATAATTAGTTTACCATTGAATTTTTCATACTTTGGATCTCTCGCAGTTCATGGGCTTTTAAAGTCAAAATCTTATTATAGGCAAAGGGAGCAAACCAAGCTATAGATCCAGAAATTTACTTTTGCCTAATTAAATTTTTTAATTAGTACAGAAAATTCTCAATGATAATGCCCTTGAAAAAGTTACCCAAAAAAAGAGTCTGACACCAGCATGTCTTCCCTGGGGTTACTACTATCTTCCTGTGTTCCTGGGCTCTGCCACATCAGCACAGGGTAGTGGCTGCCACAGAGAGGGTTGATGCTTTGCACTCCTTGCCAGGATGAGTGGAATGCTTATGGTGGGTGCAGCCCTGTTGGGCCCATCTTGGGACTCTGTGGATCTGTTTGTCCCTTTCACTGGAAGTTCCTTCTGGGGTCCCCATGGGGAATCACAAGGTGCCTTCTTGCCCCATGACACACAGGACAGTTTCCCCTACTCTGAGTTTGTCAGGTCCTCACTTCCAGCTGGTTTGCAGCCACTGGTAGCTCCCCATGAGCAGCATGATGGAGGAGCCAGATCCAAACAGCTTCAATTGACTCCAAACAGCCAATATTCAGCCCCCTGAGGTGAATATCTCTCCTTGTGACAGCCCTACCCTTCCCCACCTGACATTTTTTTGAAATAGAAAGGGCAGAAATATGACTTGCTGCGTACTCACAAATTGAATAAACTGCAATGGGCAGCAGTTGCTAATGCCCATGGCTCCATGGGAGTTTCCACTCTCAGCCTTCTGCTTTCTCTTTCTATCTGCTCTCACAGACTCTCTGCAGGATCCTGAAAGCAAACAAGATCCTAAGAAGGGAATCTAGTAAATCTCAGTTTTGGAGGAGTAAGCCCTCCTTCTTAACCTTGAGTAGGCAAATACATCTTCCCCATCCTCTCTTGGCTCCATAGCTACCAGCCAAAGAGATCTTGATAATAACTGGGCTTGTCAGTGACTCATGGGAATGACAAACTACTCAGCTCATTGACGCACTCAGGTTTTTTAGTACCAGTGGTGTACTGCCCTGTTTACAGGCAAGACTTGTAGAAAATGCAAGCATCTTGCCAGTTCTCTGGCTGTGATGGTCATAAGGACAGCAGAGTATTTATAACAGCCTCCAACTCAGCATAAAAATACTCCTTCCATGCTGGAATACCATGTAAGAAAAAAAAAAAAAAAAAAAAAAAAAAGAAAAAAAGAAAAAGAAAAAAAGTAGCAACTAAACCCTTTCTAAAAGAAAAGGTCTTGGAAAGAACATGTTTTCCCTAAAACATGTGTAATAAGCTCACTATATAAAGACTTTTATGTTTTTATATGTTCCTCCAAATACCCCAGGTCAAGGGCTTTCCAGAACATGCATTTAACACCAGTTATATGCAAGCAGTAATAAACACTGCAGTTGTCAATAGGAAATTCTGCACTAGTTGTTCTTTGATATTTAGAGCTCATCTTTTTCATGTGTTTCTTATAAAATAGAGTGGTTTCAGACAGATATTTCCACAAATACAGTCCACTTTTATATGCTGCAAGTCTCTGCCCAGATTGATCCCCTCCAATTTTAGGTAAAGTTTGTAACACAGATTGTACTGTATTTAAGGAACCGTACACTTGTAGCATGGGGACAAGAGCATGCTCATCATAACAAGAAATAGCAAACTATGTAATAGGACATAGTGTACTTTCCTCAAGCTTACCCTTGGTAATAAAATAAGGGCAACTTTTATTCAAGATTTCAGACACCATTTCATGGCAGGGCTTTTTTTGACAATGTTACATCCTGTGCTTTTTCATAATGCTCAGTTATTGCTGAGCCATCCATAGCCAAAACCATAACAGAAAAGGAAGTGTCCTCTCACTACGAGCTTTGTGACTGCCTGATGGTCATTTTTGACACAAGTATTTTTGGACTATCTTCTACATGGCTGCCTAATTCCTGCTTTAGTCCCCTCTAAAACGTAGCCCCTGATAAAACTACAGTTACAATGAGAGACCCCAGTGTCTGTGTGCAGTCCTACAAGGTTGCATGCAGTATTAATGGGGCAGATTTAGGGCTCTGTGTGGTGTTGCAAGGCATGGGTAACACTGTCTGCAAGAACTGCAGATCAGTAAGAATTTTCTCTTTCAGAGGAATATGTGCATGTGGTCAATAAGAAAAAGACTCTGAAGAGCCTGAAAACATCATGTAAACCTGGAGAAATGTCCAATGGGCTCATGAATTGCAAACTGGACTTTGAGGTGCTACACAGAGACAGTGGGTGGTATGGGAGATTCCCCCCTTGTCCATGGCTTTGGTTACTTTATGACTACCTGTAAGACCATTATGGGGTGCAGGCTGGTGCTGTATATGCTATCCCTAGGTCAAAGACCAACCTTATGTAATGTTTCAAAAAGCTCCAGCTGACTAATTGGGGAGGTACAAAAATGAGATGCCACTTGTTTGCATCTCTGCCTTCAGTTGCTGAAGAACAGAAAATGGTCACAAAATTGACAGCAGTGCTAAAGGGAAAAGAGGGAGGAAGCCTGGAGATGGTTGTTAGACAACTGTCTACATATACCCTGTGAAAATATGTCTCTGTATTAGAGTTAAATTCATTTCCCAGTGTTCTATTTTGTACATGTGTGTAATAACAGCATGCCAGCAGACATGTTTATATCATTAACTTTAAAAAAAGGAGATTCATTATACTTTTGGGAAGATGAGAATCTTTGGATATAAATCTCCTTTCTGAAGCTGATATAAAGTGAATTGCCAATCTGAACAGAAGCCAAGTGGCATTTTGGTGTGCAAATCATGATCCTGACAGTTTACATAAGACTACAAAAAAAAACACTTAAAAATCCAAGATGATTGTGGCAGAGGAAGCTGCAGAGTAGTAGATAGGCATCCTGGATGTGTAATAGCTTTCCAAACAAAATAAGGGTGTTATGTAAATCTTAACAGAGAGCTTAACTGATGAGCTTAATATACTTGGACAATTTCTCTAGCAGGCAAAACAGATTCTGATATAGTTGTGGCTTTTGAAACAATTACACTCATATCAGGCTACTAAAGAAGTAAGAATTTTATGTCAGATTACAAGAAATGTAGAACTGAGTAGGTGCCTAGCAATTTCTAAAACACAAATTATACCTGTAGTGATTTGACAAAAGATTTTGCATGAAGTGTTAATTAATCTCTGAAATGAGGGGCAACCAGTGTAGAAACCATTCATAACCATCTAACCAGCGCATAACTGGGTGTGTGCTGCAGCAGGGTCCGAAGAAGATGCAAAGACTGCACTTTTATTTGTCCCCTCCAGATGTAACATCTGCTCCCAAGTGGTCTAATATTGGTTATTCTGATTCTTGCATCACTTCTTAAAAGCTTTGATTCATTGAGAATGCAACCGTGATAAATATTTCTGGTCAGGATTTAATGCAAATTCTCCACCTTTGCATTGAATTGCTACACTAGCTGATAATCCAAGGTGGTTTAAACATGCACTTAAAATTCAGTTTGATTTTGTTTCTAAGCCACTTCCAGCCACTCAATTTAATTACCCTTCTGTCTTCTAGATTAAGAAGCCTTTTATTATGAGAAATAATTTCCCCTTGAAGATACTAAAATTCTTTGAAATTAAATTGCTTCCTAACATTTCCTTTAGTAAGTTGACTGAGCTCTTTAAGTCTTTCATGCATCTGTAAGAATACAAGTTGATAAGAAGACTTACAGCAATTTTATTTTAGCAAAGTAAATGTAGATGTACAGGCATTGGAGCAATGGTGAATCAGATTTTACAATTCCTTTCCTTTAAAGCTCTTCATCCATTTGCTTTCTGAACGTGTTCACTGAACTCACTGTTGATTTTTAAGACTGCCACAGTTATTTGCCTACCTTTTGAAAGACTAGCATAATTTTCTAGATGATATTACTGTCCTTTGAATATTTTTAATTTCATCACCAGTTACCTCCACTTTTCACTATTAGCAGCTTGTTAAAAAAAATATTTTCAAAAACAATTGTCTTGTGATAAATTACACATTTTTTTGTGAAAGTTATTTTTCTCTACATCCATCTATGTACAGTGAAATATAAAACACATATAACTCTGCATCATCATATATTCTTCCTCTTCAGCAATAGCATGATATGTGCTGAAATAACGCTGATTTATTCCTTGGAGAAGGATAGAGAGACAGGAGTTAAGCAGTGGATTTCAAGTCATTTAGTCCAGTGGAGTGTTGGTTTCTAATGTAGCCATCCATCTTTTTTTACTCTCCAAGTACCCGATGCAATTTATGGTACATTGTAACTTCCCAGAAATACAGTATATTTGTTTTCTTTATGAATTTACCCAGTGGAGAGGATTAGCAGCCTAAGCATAGAATAGCCTCATCCACAAATATATACAAATATATGCAGGTTAAATCACAACTCTCAGATGCAAACTGATTCTATACTAATACTTTTCATGTTGGGTTTTTGAAAAACCCTGAATTTAAAGGTAATAGAATCACATAGATGGTGGGTAACTAAACGTGGTTCAGAATATTATAATAAATTCAATGCTTTGTAAGTAAAGATGGATTCTAATAATAATCTTCAGATTCAATGTAAATAATTTATGAAGCTCATTAATATTTGGGTCTTCTTCCTTTTTTCTAATTTTTTTTAAATGCATTTACAGTCAGACTCTTACCTTCAAACACTTTATTCATGTTATAGCACTTAGTAATTGCTGACCTGCAGTTTCTCAAACCAGATGAGACATCTTTCCTTGTAAGCAAAACAAAGCAGCAAATAAACAAAAATTGCTTTGATCAGAAGAAAGCATGTGTTAGGGGAAAAAAAGTTCAGGTAAGTGAAAATTCTATGGAGGAACCTTTGTAAGAGAAGAAAATTATTATATTTTTTAGAAGACAGAGAATTAGAGGCATTAATGAATAATATAAGGATTGTTTGCAGAAATACTAAGACTAGTTGCAAATATATGAAGATGACACAGAAATTTAATATTCACCCTATTTTAATTTCAATATCTGAGCCTTTCCTATTTAGACGAAGGAACCAATTTTAATGTACACTGGGCTTTATTTTAGTATTTCCCTAAACAGTCTAGATCCTAAATAAAGAGCTATTCCCACTTTTTTTTTTTTTTTTTTTTTTTTTTTTTAGGTAGAGAACAAGCTTGGTATTATAAAATAAATTGGAATAAAATATTTTCCTATTTTAAGACCAAAAGTGTTTATTGTCACTAATAAATAGATATCATTCATATTTCCCATTAAAGTATAGTACAAACAAAAAATATTCCAAAAAATATACAGAACTAATTTATTCAAAGGCAGGGATTTAAAAATTATTGTCAGGTCCCCAAAGTTTCCTGAATGCATATAATTCTCCTTTTCTTAAGGTGTGACATTCAAATTTGAAGTTATCATCTAACATAAAATCAGTAATAATGTTTAACTAAATTTCAAAGTAGAATAAAACAATTAGCACTTCTAAATTATGTACTTCCATCCAATGAGACCAACTTTTTTAACTCAAGTAAATGAGGATCCTAATTAGCATTTATTTCTTCAAAAGCAAGCAGTGAATTTGCAGCGATGAAAGCTTGGTTGATACATGCAAGTCTCAAAAAAGAATTCTGTATCTAAAAACAAGAACTAACTAAAAGCAAAGGCATGGACTTTCTCCAGTTTCCTCAGTCACAATGTCAGTAAAGTATTACTACCAGTTTTGAAAACATATAAAACAATTTATATTTCTGAAGGGGATTATTGTCTTTGGGAATTCCATTATTATCACAGAACTTATGCAGTTGTAAAAACCCTGGATGGAAGGAATCTTGGGAGGTAAAGTAGTGGAGTATTCCACCAACTGCAGGATTGCAGTCAGAATCAGATTCGGCCAGCTTCAATTTTTTCCTAGAATCTTGAAAATATTCATATACAGAGTTTCCAAAGCTTGCTGCAATGCCTAGGAAAAACAATACTTTTGTGAATATCTAATCTGGACCTCCAAAATCACAACCTATGTCTATACTACCCTGTTATATAATTTATATTATAAGAAGATTTTGGCTCTGTCCTTTTGGTAACTGCTCTTCAATTGCTTGTAGGCCATTTTTAGATCACCCTTCAGTTATTTTTTCACTCATATGAAGGGACCTGAGACCCTCATGCTCTTATTGCAGAATGTTTCTCAAGGCTTCTGAGCATCTTAGCATACTTCTGCCTGAACCCTTCCACTTTCTCCTCATCCCTGTTTCTGGGGGGGGGCAAACCTGGGTACAGCATATCAATTTTGTTCTTCAAGAGAAGAAACAAAATCTTCAAGACCTTCTAAAGTAGATTTTGAGAGAATCTAAGTTTTTTCTACATATGCTTCATTTCTCAAACAGAACAGTTCTGCGGTGCCACTGTGCTGAACCACTTAAACTACTAAAATTACTTCATCAATAATATAAGGCCCTAGAAGTCATCACCAGGATTAGAATTATACTGAAGGCAAAACCCCAAACCCATATTTTAAATGCCAGGAGTCTAAAAATACTGCTAATATTTTAATTATAATATTCTTGATTCAATCTCTGTAAGAAGATCTGTATGGTATTTTCCCCTACAAGTATACTGGGAAATAGTCAGGTTCAACAGAAATGGAGGCTTATTTGTGCAGGTGGAAGGCCAGACACCATCTATCTGTTTATAAACAAGCCCTGCTGGCTGACCCATCAAGTGGTATAGCTCTTGATTCACTTGCCTTTTTTTTTTTTTTCTTAATTAAGTGAAATGAAAGAAATCAACAATAATTTGGAAGAGGAAAAAAAAAATGCAGTTGTTATAATCCTATTAATATAAAAAACAAAGAAAAAAAAATCATGTTTGAATTCTGAGGGACAGCTGCACAGAAATTGAGTGAGAAACATTGAAAAATACGTATCTTCCAGTTTAATATTGCATTTTACAATTATTTCACTACTTTAGAGTAGCCTGAAAAGCAAATATTAACAGTATTTTGTAATTTACAGACAACAGAACCTTACATGTATATTTATAAGAATGTTTTTGGATTTCAATATCAACATTTTTAGGCATTTGAAGAAATCTCAAAATAGATTGCTGCATATTAAAGTTTTTTCAGCTCTTTGGCACTAGTTCTTCTCATATACACACTATTATTCTCTTGCTGTTTACATGGGCTTAATTTATTCTGGTTTTCTTTGTTTCCTCACTTGTTTGAAAAGCAAGGACACATATAGATCTTTTAACCATCAGATACTGATCTTAGGGAAAGAAATTATAGCATGATATTATAAATTATGCCTGCTTATACTAGGAAATGACAATTATTTCATTATTAATGTTTTTCAGGCATATACATTTTCTGTGCATGTGGTTTAGTTAAATAAAAGATCAAACAGGCCGAAGTATTCAATTGAAAGGCAGAATTCACAGCCTTTTTCTGTGGTTCTGATCTTACAAATACAATGAATGCAGTGCTACTTCCTTTGGACAAATCATCTGAATAAAGCTACTTATGTTACACACCTGGCCCCAGGGTCTTTAGCGGCTAATATAGGGTACTGTTACAGCAAAGAAAGGAAATTGCCTATTTTTGCTAGTACTTGAGCAATAAACTACAAGTGGTTCAACTCATTCACGACTACTAGTTATAACACAGCTCATTTGGAAAGAGTGAACCATTATTTTAGCTTCATAATGAGTGGGAATGTCAGATTGATATACCTGTATGTAGTTATTGTGTGTTGTCAAAAGCTAATACTCATATTAAGCAGGTTCAAGAGTCTGTAGTTACTGTTACCACAAAATTTCTTTCCATCTGAATAAAACTTTCTTGGACTAAAGCCACAAATTGATCTGAAAAGCAATACTGATTTAAAGAGGTATAAAACTTAAATAAGTCTGAAGTATTTAATAAGAAATGTCGGAGCTTTGAAAAACCCCAGTTCATCACAGCATGAAAGATGCACTATTATTTCAGAAACACTCAGCATTTCCTGCACATTTGCTAACAGCCAGTTGTGTCTGGTGAGGAAGGAGGAGGCTCCCTGTTCACTTTCCAGATAGCCTAAGATCTAGACAAGCTCAGGAATGGACAATATTGGCAGTCCAGGCTGGTGTCTTTCATTGTGGGATATTGTCAAGGAGTTCCCATACACTGAAGGAGAATTTTGTTCCCTTTTTTCTTAAAACAAACACTCCTAAAAACAGCACTAAGCTGCTATTCTTTTCAGAGCACAAAATTATAAACTAGGGAAAGCCGTTCTTTAAACAGAGCAAGTCAAATTTTCTCAGTGAGACATTGAAGTAAAATGAAATCTGTCAGACACTAAGAATTCCCCATATATACTGAGACACTCCTCTCATTTTGCTTTCTAATCCAAAAGTTTTTGTGTTTTCCTAGGTTGAAATACTCCATGTAGTCCTGTCTTTTTTCCTAAGAAAGGAGCTTTCTTTTTATGGTCTCTGAGACTTGACTCAAGTTTAGGTTTCTCCCAGCTGCATGCAGGCACTCTGCATTCCACAAGATACTGAAAATTGGCAGTCTTGCTGTGTCTCTCATCTTCCTTCCCCCTTCATTGAGAAAATCCCCAGCATGAGCACTCCCAAAGGAATGAGAGGCTCCAAGGAACGGGGTCTCTGTTGTTGCCATGTGCAACGATCAGAGGAGCA
This sequence comes from Erithacus rubecula, assembly GCF_903797595.1. NCBI lineage: Eukaryota > Metazoa > Chordata > Aves > Passeriformes > Muscicapidae > Erithacus > Erithacus rubecula. The sequence goes on along the minus strand of NC_136658.1, from coordinate 51,457,823 downwards.
AAACCAAATTACTGTTACAGACACTCAATCACATCATCTTTAACTGAGCATGACACTGCACATGCAATAAGCTAGGAAACTGTCAGCCAAATGATTCTATGTCTGACAAAAATACCTTCACTTGCACCAGTCAAAATTTACTGTTGCAATTTAAAAAAAAAACACACATAGTAAAGAACTTTTCAGTTTTGCAATATAAAATGTGAAAATGTGTAATGCAGAAATTTTTTAAAATGTGTGAAGATAGCAGACTTACAGAGATGCAAGGACAAATTCATTTTTTTGAATACAAATATAAGGTCTACCTGATTTTAAGATACCAGAAGTTTTTTGTACGACAAACAATTTAGAGAATTAGTGAGGATGTCAGAGGTAACAGAAATACATAAAGCAATGCAAAATTTTGCTTTCAACCAGTGTTGATTACTCTTGGAATTCATATAATTAGTAGCCATATAAAAATTATTCTTTTTGTCTTAAATCTTAAATTTGCTGGGAATATGTATTTGTGAAATAACTCCTTCCCATCTATCTTTCATATATTTCTGTGTTTATAGTTGCAAAAACAGCAAATCCCAGTATAAGACTACATTTTACCCAGAGTTTTGGAAAAAGAAAAATAAAAGCAATGGCTGTACATATTTGGGGTTGGATTTATTTTTTTGTGACTTGGTGTTTACTAAAGCTTTTTTTTTTTTTTTTCAGTTTCAAGAATCGCTGAATGATTAATTACTACTGAATGCTTTATAATTATAATAAAATTAAATATTGTTTGTTATGAATGCTGTTGAACACCTATACAAACAGACCTATTAAGCAATTCACAGTATGTTACATTAAATTTTAGATGTCTTTTCTTGGAAAGATTGATTTATAATGCTTTTTTTTTTTTTTTTTTAATGCAAGAATGTGAATGCTCATTAGCTTGATCTTATTAACACACAGGTTTTACCTGGGCAAAAGATATTGATGAAAATAGATCTACAAGGATAGGTTTAGCAGACTTTTTTCATAGCAAAAGGCAACTCACTACTCATAAAGACTCAATTTCCATTTATATTTGTATTCTTTTTTGCCTACTAACTTACAAAACATGTTTTGTTCACTACATACATTTCACAGTAAGATTAATAAAATATATGAGGTGTGTCCTAATATATTAAAAATCTTCTTCACAAACTGCGTGAGTTTTATTTATTATATATAAAAATATGGATGTTAAAATTTATTTTAAAAGCTTGATATTTATTATCATCTTGTTGTGCTGGTTCTGGACATCAGTTTTGACAGCAGTGGTATCGTGTTATTCATATGACCAGTTACACTGGATGAATAATGAATGAGAAACAGTCATAACAAGTAATTTGCTGACAACCCTTAGGCTGAAAATAACTGATTAAGGCTATTTTGGGAATACTGATCTGTAACAAGGGTAGTCAGAGAAATCAGGATGAGTTTGTGATTGATTCAGGAATGAAACATATCTATCATTCTCAGAAATTCTTGGGCTTATTTTGCGAGTTTGACCATTAGTCTTCAAACATTTTTTGGGCTCATTTGTGGCAGGAAGAAATTACATTTTCCAGTGCCTTGCTTGGTTTTTGATTGGTTTACATGCATTTCGTCAAACCATCTGCTAAAAAAAAAAAAAAAACAAAAAATCACAAGGAGCATAAAACCTGTAATTAAGCCCATCATTTGGCACTAAAAGTACATATTTCATTATTGTTTGGATAGTATTACACAAAATTACAGTTGTTTATTTTTACACAAAAAATATGTCAATCCTAAAGGGAGCGCTGCCAGGCAGGGGGTAGAGGAAAAGGAGGAGGTGGGAAATGCTATTGTTTGATGTGGAAACCAGCATCATTATCATGATGCTTTGCAAAAATAAACACTGAAGGACAAAGTTTTAAATGTACTCAAATTTGTCTTTACATGTCCACTGTTTCAATGAGTTGTCTATGGTAAGATCCACATAGAATGTTGATAACCCAAAGAAATATAAGATGTTTCCACACCATCAGCAACTTCACACATCCATCTCACCCACCCCATTATTTTGAAAATGAATGCTTTTCTTGGCTTTTTGAGATCTTTGAGATTTTTAATTTATTTGAATATATAAAATTGCATTTTAAACAAGGAAGGCTGAGAAAAATAATATTAAGGGTAGGAAAAAAGATGAGTTGTCCATAAGAGCTGAAAGTCTCTCATATTCAGAGTGTCTGGAATGTACAAGTTTGTTTTCTTAATGCCTCTATTATAGTCTAGACTCAGTACAGCTTTTTGGTTTTTTTATTTTGTTTTTTTTTTTAAGTAGCAATTTGTCTTTGTGTTAGCCAAATAATTTGCCAAAATCTTAAGTGTAATAAATAATTTATCTGTCAGTTTCTTTAAGATTTTGAATATTATGGAGTCATTCAAATAGGGAACAACTATGATATAATATGAAATTCATCAGCATCTTTGACAAACTCAATGAAAAGTAGCCCAAAGAAAAGAGGGATTAACTTCTGAGTGAATTCTGACGAAAGAAAAAGTGTAGCCTGTATCGTATGATATGCAAGTCAAAAATCAATTCACAATTTTTAATTCAGTCTGATTTGTTCAATTGATTTACAGCATGAACATTGCAGTCTGCATTTTTTTCATCTTCTTTTTCATCTTGTACATATTAAATGCACACAAATACATTAAAAATAATAAATATTTATCTTTACACAAAAAATCTGCTTCTAAGGATGACTCTGGGAGCACGCTAGAATTTTCTAGTTATTCAAAAGTCAAATATTTTTTCCCCCAAAGCAACCAAATTCCCTTAAATTCTGTTCAGATTTGGAAAAAAGTGAAGCTATGTATTTTGTATTTTGTAAGGTACATTATTTTCTTCATTTTAGCATCTGTTCTTTTTTTTTTCTCCTCTATTTCCAGATTTACAAGTAAGCACATGCAGATTATCAACTGAAATAAATGCCAGTTATAGAGTGGTGTAGATTGTTTTCCATTCTACAAAATACAGTATGGAGTTTGCATTGAAATATCAAAGGTTTGGAATGTATTTTGCATTTTCTTTGAGGAAGGCCTCACAACAGAGTGTGGCTTGCAGTGATAAGCTAACTCTGCTGGAGCACATCAATCCTGTACAGTAAAAGCAGTATAAGGTTTAAAGATGTAAGTCAGAGAGATGAAATGGAAGCCATCCCATACCAAGCAGGTTAAATAATTTCCAAGAACACTTCTTCTTCTTTTACTTGAGTGTTTGAAGTGCATTTTTTCTTCGTGCTAAAGAATATTGATTTAAACAATTTTATATAGCCCTTAATGCTGTGAACAATGGAAGATTTTACCTTGTGAGTATAAACAGGTAAATATAATTTTATAATTAAGGTATAAAAATGCTGTAATTTATTCATACTTCTGGAATATGATTTTAAAAGAACTAAACACTAACACTGAAGCTGAGATAAAATAAAAATGTTGCCCTCCTCAGCTTGTTGTTGCACTTTTAATTAGTCCTTTTAATGTATTCACTGATTGCTCGAGGAAGATGCTGGAGTAAAAAGTGTGCCATGAAGATGTGAAAAAATATTTTAATATTAGTACATTTATGAGAGATCCATCACATTTTAAGAGAAATTAAAGTCCTTAGTCTGTTTTTGGTCAGACTTTTGGTCAATTTGATAGCCTTCTGTCCAGGACTGCAGTGAGACCTGCAGTGAGGAAATCCATCACTATGTGCCAGTCTCTATTGAGTTCTACAGAAAGGAATCAGGTAGAATATTTTTTTGTGTGTTCAGTTTTTTATCGCTTTTTAGCCTTGTTATAATCACAGTTTCTAACGTAATGGAAGGTACCAAAAATTGGTGCACTTTTAGTACACAATTCAGCCTTTCTTTCACTGATACATTATTTTCAGAGAATTCTAGAGAATATTCTGGTTTATAAGCATTACCTTTGCCTTGAAAGCCATGCACTTGATCATGATGTGGTAGATGACAATTATACAAGAAAAATTTGCAAAGAAACATTTTTGTTCTTCTCTATCTCATAACAATATTTTGTCAAAACCACTTTGTATTCCTTTTTACTGTCTTTTACATTCACAGGTGTTGCCTTTTTGGCCTGTGAAATGTTTGAAGAATACAATTACACAGCCAACCACATCCACTGCTCAATTTTTCAACAGCTGTATTCCAGGTGAAGTGTACCATTTTCTTTAAGCCTTAATGTGTCACTGCTCCAATGTGAAACAGTTTGACTAAATAACCTTGCACAGGTGTTTCAGGTTTGGAAGGAATGAGCTTGATTTTGTCTTTAGCAAGCATAACCTTATCTCTAAAGTAAGAAACAGAGGCACACCTCCACATCTAAGATTCATTTTTCTGCTGCTGGCTACTCCATTAGGAGGTTTTGAATCAAGTCTACTTAAAGGAATAATTAACACCAGTATTTTGGTCACCACATCAAAAATCAATTCAACAGGCAAAGATCTATGTTCAGTATGAGTTTTGTTTTGGGTTTGATATTTTTGTTTTTGTCATTGGTGTGGGGTTTTTTTGTGGGTTTTTTGTTTGTTTGGTTGGTTTTTTGTTTTTGTTTTTGTGCTTTGTTTTTTTTTTTCTGTTTAGGGACTATTCACATGCTTTTAGTTCTCTTAATATGATGTTTCAATTTCAACACGAGTTTGTCATTGAAATGACAGAATTATACAAAATCAAGTCCAACAGTACAATTCTCATCTGCAGCAAATGTTTCAGTATATTGATGGTTGATGAGTTTGTAGAGCTAAATCCTTTTTTTTTTTTTTTTTTTAAAGCATTGATATTCCTGGTTTCCTAAAGCTTCTGTCTTTTCAGGATCTCTATCTCTAAAAGCTTTTCTTCAAGTCACTATTGCCTACGAATTTCCACTGGAACCTTATTGAGAAACATCTGTCATCTGAGATCTGAAAATATTTTGCAAATTGAAAAACTCTAATTTCAATAGCAAAAATTTCTTCAAATGGTTTCAATAATATTAAAATAAGGTGTCTGAGATCAAGAATAAATCCATGTTTTCAAATTGGGTTTTATTCTGAGTTAAAAGTTTTTCTCTGACTTTTCACATAGAACTGTCTCCTGACTTTCTACTGAATGTAACCACAGTCTGCATGAACAAACCCCAAGTTTAAATGAACGGATTCTGCTTCAGTTAAGCTATGCCTTATATAACTGACATGGGCTTTTTTGCTTATTTTAAAGTTTTGGAGTTTCGTGTGTGTGTGCGCGTGTTTTGTGTGTTTTGATTTTGGTGGAAGTTTTTTTGTTTTGTTTTTGCTTTTTTTTTTTTTTGTTTGTTTGGTTTTGTTTTTGTTTTGTGTTGGGTTGGTTTGGTTTGGTTTTTTTGTTTTTTGTTTTTATTTATCACTTCATAAGTAGTCTACCTAGATAACTATACCGACCCCCTCATCTCAGATTCCTCTTTGCTGTGTTTAATTTCTGTATCTCTGAAGAGTATAGTCCACACTGTTAGTTGGGTAATGGGTTTATAAGTGTTTCTGTAATTGTTTGTAAATCGTACAATCTACATGAGGACATTGCTAGTTCTCTGCCTGAAAAACACTGATGGGTACTGCACTGCTCTTACTTCCTGGCTCCTCATTTAGAAAAAAGATTTAGCTCAGAGCATCTGGAATGATTGGGGATTCCAGCTTCACCAACATGACTTATGCTTTTTTCAGGTAAACTTCTTTGTGTTTTTTGGTAGTTGCTGCTTTCAGTGGAAATATTTCCTAATAGTAGCCAAATGGTTTCATGGAATAATGAAACTAGTGGATCAACAGCACACTGCTTATTAGGTTAGTGACCAGAACCAGCAACATACACCAAATTCAAACATAACAAAAGGTAATTTTATACTAGCAATTTTTATAAGCATAATAAGAATGTTCAAATTAATGTAGTAAAAGTGAAATCTGCACTGATAGGTGTATCTAAAAAATAAGGGTGAGAGTAGAGATACAGATTTAGATTGTTTAAGTAACTGAGAAATTACAGTGCCCAAAATTAGACTCCTGCTATATCCAGAGAAATCCAGATAGTCTTACAACAAGGTGATAATTAAGATGGAGAAGGGTACTCCTGGAACCCTAATCTCTATCTGTTCTTTACAGTAGAAGACTCCTAGCTATGCAGTTCCTTATCTCATTTTCAATACAGCAATTATGTAGTTCAAAATGCATATACATTAACAGGAAATAAAAATTAGAACTCTATGTTAGCCCCTTTAAAGGTAAGAACAAAAAAAAAATTACAATGAGACTTTACTTATTTTCCTATTCTTTCAATAAGTTTTGTATTGCTGGTTATAGAACTGGCTACATTTATATTCTATCCTGAATTGATACATAAGAGAAAAAAAATAGAGATTAACCCAGAATATTATGAAGAATGAGTATCTGAGGCAGATGGTGGTTATCCACTATGTGAAAAAAATTCTGGTTTTGATAAAATATTATGTAACAGTTTACATATTTGTTATGTCTCTTTCCTTTTGCTGATAAGGGTCAAACTTTTTATCCTGCTTCTCCAAATTTTTTATTACTTTAACACCAACTCTTGCTGTTTTGGGAAGGCATTTTTATAGTGTGGCCACTCTCTACCTCAATTTCACTGAAGTATTTTTTATTTTCATTTCATTTTCAGTATAACATTCTTTGTCAAAGAACAAACCAGAGAGCTTTGAATTATTTTAAATAAAAGAAAGAGTGATAGAGAATGGACAATCAGTTTGTGACTAGAGAGAACAAGTGCATAGAAATTTTAATTTAATAAAAATCAACTTACTGACAAAATTGAAAATTGACTGCTTTACACTATATTTCTCAGTATGGAGGGTAATAAAAATCAGGAAATAGAATTTATGCTAATCCAAAGCATTCTATAAGATGAAAAAAAAAAAACAACTAACTATATTCAGGGATAGATTGTTTTTGCAGTGTTTAAGTATAAATGTGAAATTTTGATTTACCTTTAAACTAGTATCTACTAAAGCCCCCACTCAGTATCAAGCATGTGAATTTTCTTCCAAGATACATTTCCTTCCTTTAATTTCAGCTCGCTTGAGAGCTATTTTCTGTGAGAAAGCGACAAAATGAACATTTTTTCTCTTCAGTTTTTCTTTAGAATCCAGTCAAGAGGCTATCCAGGTTAATCTGGAACTACTCTGTGGTTTATCCCTTCCCCAGAGAAAAGACTACTCTGGAAGAAAATTTGATTTGCACTTATGAACACTAGAATGAAAAAAGCTTTTTCTATATTTTATACTTAAAGACCTAGGCACATAGTGACCTAATTTTCTTCAAGAAGGATCCTTAAATAAGACTTGAGTTCTAAAAACTTCCAAATCTCTAACATGGCTTAGACAACTTCTAGATTGTGTTTTTAACTGCCAATGTAGAAGTTAAAAAAAAAAAAAAAGAAAACAGTATCTACAATTAGGTTTACATTGCAGATTAGAAGGAAGAACCTGATGATTTGGATAATTGGCATCCAGTCTAAATGGATGAAAGATACAATGTTAAATTATATTATGCTTTATTTCTAAGCAAGATTATTAAGAATAAGAATCTAAATAATATATTTAAATCTGCTATCTCCAAAGTAGTCTAACAAAATAATACATTTTCATTTTGAGGCCAGAATCTTGTAAGAAATTAGCTATGATTACCTGGTAAAATTTCTGTGAAAGCCATTAAATTGGGCTTTGATATGTAAATATTATTAAGATTGAGATGTACCAAGGTTCTTTGTAAGTTGTTTTCTGTATGAGTTCATTGAACTTCAGAATGAATCTGACTCATTCCATAACTGGTGAGCTTTTAATTTGTTTCTCTGTTTATATTAAACAAGTCCATAGACATTTTTTTAAATCTTCTTTTTATAGTGTGAAAGAAAACTCAAAATGGTTAAGGAAATATTATATACGATCAGGGAAAAGTGAGAAGCATATAAGTGAATGGGCTTTTATTTTTCCATGATACACAAGTAAAATTAATGTCACCTACAAACTTAAAAACTGGAGACTACAATTACATATTTTTGTTCTTTTCTATTGTTTAAGTCAGTCATTTTGCAATCACAGTACTGAGTTTGAGTTCTTGTTCACACCTTAGCCTCAAAAGTTCTTGAAGTAGAATAAACCATCTTGGTTTTGAATATCATACCCCAGGAGCAAACATGTAAATATTTATTGGAAAAGACTCCCAAAACCACCTGCATATATCTGCTTAGAAACTGGAGGGTTTTTTTAAACAATTAAAAGCCAATTCTTGTGTGTTCTTTTCCATTTCCTCCTGATTAATTTTTGTGTTTATGTGGTCTTTTATTATTATTTTTTTTTATTGCATTGCAGTAGTGTAATTTAAAAAAAAAAAACTGAGCTACAGTATATTTTAAAACTGGGAAGAGAGAAAGCTGGTATTACGTACCTGATTCAAATTAAGCCCATATAATCTAAAACTGGTCAAGTACCTTAATTGGAGACCTCTGAAAAGGGTTTCTACAAACATCATCCATTAAACTCTTCATTGTAAATGGACTAACATCTATATACAGAGTTAATTTAGGATGAGTAGGGACAGTTGAGAAGAGGATAGTTCAGGCAAACAGTTTTTGTATTATTTTTTTCTGGAATTTTGTAGAGTCATTGAGTGCAAAGCTGTCAGGGCTGTTAGGGCAGGAAATAGTGCCCTGTCTGGAAAAGAAACTCTCTTTGCTAGTTATGGCTCAGCACTATCAGGGAACCATTCAGTGGAAAAGGTTGTGGAGTGATCTAATATCTCATGAAATGAAAGGAATACAGCCTATAACAGATAATCTGTTTCTCTGTCTGTTTTTCTGTTGTGGTGGTAATAAAACCAGAGTCTTATGTATGAGGCAGCAAGAGTGAAAAGCCTGAATACATAATAGCAGAACATGGATGATACCTATTCGTTCTCATATTCAAATACTCGGTTTAAAATAACTGGTTTTGGTTTTTATTGATCATTATTTTGTGAAAAGAAAAAGTGATGAACAAAAAAGACCTCCAATCTTTTCTCAATTCAGATACTTCTTTTCATTATTTTTAATCTCCACGTGATTTAGGAAGTTTTAAATGGAAACTTGTGTATCTAGAGTGTTTACACTCCAAAACTTTCCTGATAAATTGTATATTATATGACTAACCTGATAATAACTCTGGACTAGTACATTTTTTTAAATTAACCATAGCTACATTTAGCTACACATAGTTACACCTACACTACAATGTCAATAAACTGTAATATGTTAATGAAACCTACTTCAATATGCTATGAAGGTCCAGCGAATGTACCTTGTTTAAAAATATTCAGATTTAGTACTGGATCTTTAATTTGTGACTGTATTAAATATCTATGTTTTGTCTTTATGCTTACAGTGTTCAGCTGTGCCAGCACATAGTCTGTTTACTAGTAAGGATAATTTCCCAGTGTAATACAGTTCCTCCAAACCAGATTTCTTCCACAAATACATAATGTCCCTGATTAAATTCCCAGAACATTTAATTAAATTGTTTTCCATTTCATTCCACCTGGAGTCTCAAAGGGTTATAGCAGCTCAAGAGTATTTGACAGTACTCAGCCAAGAGTGTACCTGATTTTGGTACATTAACCTTGTCAGTAAGGATAATTTTGCTCACTCTATGCACTGAGATACTGTCTTCACACAATGGCAGAAGATTACTGTATTTCTAGCTCCAGCAGAGAGGATATGAATGAGTAAGTGTCGTCCCAATGGAACCTACGCAGAGGTAAAACATTTGCTTGACTTATGAACCAAGGAGCACTAAGAGAAATAACAGAAACACAGTGTATGGTTATGATTAACAAATTATTGGTTTAAGATTTACCATTCTTATTCTAAAGTCACAGAAGACTGCAATTTATTATGACATAATAAACTGAAACAGTAATGATATTAAACTTTGAGAACATTTTTCATACTATTTCAGTAAATGTATGGAATTTTCCATCCTGCTTACTGTATGATCTAAGTCTAAAATCAAACTTCAGACTTTAAATTCACTTACAGGCAAAATCAATTAACTCTCCTATACGTCTGTATGGCTTTTTCCTCAATTCTTTGTCTGTGTGGATTCTTATAATGTCACAGAGTTTGCTAAAGTAGCTTTAAACAACTTACTGAAAAAAAATTCCAAGTTTCTAACTTAATTTTGTTCTTTGAATAAAAGGAGAAAAATGTGGAAAGTGTGAATTTGACTCTTTTCACTGCAGTGAATAAGAAGTCCTCAGTGTAATATATCATCACGCACTACCTATACTTTAAAAATAAAATAATAGTTAATTTTACTAGCTAAATTTTTCTGTCTTCACAACTAAATAGTTCTTCCCAAACCAATTCTGAGACTTCAGACCATTCAGTCAAGCAAATCTGTTTCATACAAGGCAGGTAAGCCTCATAAAGGATTGACATAAATGTCTGCTCATGATATTTTTTGTGACTACTTTCTTTTTAAATTTGCTGTGAAAGAAATTACGCCCATAAGAGAAATACTGCATTCCAACCATTTCTGTTTCTTTAGAAAAGTATTTTTTCTATAGATAGACAACTGGAGAAGAATCTTATGTGAAGTATCTCACAAATTTGCAAGCTCTTTCTCCATGCTCTCTACAAAGCAAATGGTGAGAAATACTGCTTTTTAGCATGATTTACATTTTCAAATATACTGGAAAAATAAATAGATTTACTTGAAACATAATTTGATTGCAAGAATGATGACAATACATCTTGCCAGAGGCATAAGTCATACTGCCATTAGGCTCTAAAAACTGTTCTGAATACTTGCATGTCACTTCATTAAAAAAAAAAAAAAATCTATTTCAAATTAATTTTCTATATGCATTTTGAGATATGTCTGTTAGATCCAGTCCAATACTTTTTATAGGAAGAACTTCTCACGCATTTTCAAAGGTTTCTATGACTTACACAATACAACAGAGAATTTAAATGGAAGTTCATAGAAGTATTTTCCTTCACTAGGATAAAAATGTTTACATTTCCTAATTGATCAGCAATGTACATTTTACATGGTAGAAGATAAAAAAAAATTCAAATAATACATTAAAAAAAAAGCCCCAAAACTTTGATATTGTAAAAAAAAGCAGTTCAGTGGTTTCAAAACAAAATTTTCCAGCACATTTTCTTACTTTTGTTCCACCAGTGATGGATGTTTTTGGCTTCCTCCTACTCCAGTGAATTTCCAAGTAGCAGGATTTCCACCAGAAAAAATTTTCAATGTTCTGCTACTTATAATTTGCATTAACTCCTAAACTTAAGATGTCCACTGGTGCAGAAATTAAGATTGGATAGGAAAATTTGCTGGAAATGCTTATTAAAAAAAAAAAAAAAAAAAAAAAAAAAAAAAAAAAAAAAAAAAAAAAATCCAGCTAATCTCACTTTGTTCTTGTGAGATTAGGTAGGGTAATAAGACTAAACTGTTGTAGAAGCAGCATTTATGGTCTACTACTGTATCTGGTTGTTTTGTTTCCCTACATTGACACTAACACACTGATTGAAATTTGTTTGTTTGTGAAGAGAGATTAATTTTCGGACATGTATGGCTGATAACAGAAGAAAACACAAAAGTCATGTTGGAGGAGGTTTGAGGGGATTTAGAAGGTCTGTAATTGCCACATTTTGACTTCGGAACTCTATTTTGCCAAGTGGAATTGTTAATATGGCAACTAGTGCTGCTTTAAAAAAAATATATATATTTATGCTTTTTCTTTATTTTATACAAATTAAGTTTACTGACTTTCATTCTTCATTGATTTCAATAGTCTGATAATCTCTCTGTTAATATGGTATTTCATGAAGCGACAAATTTCTGAGAAATTCATTGCTTTATTTTACCCATTAAAGCATCATATTCAGAAAGATCTTCCAATTTCCCATATGTCCCATCTATGCACACTTCAGTGGATTTTCTCCTTTCCCTTTCATTCAATTAGATTTTCATTATTAACTTTTTTTTTTTTTTTTTTTTTTTTTTTTTTTTTTAATGGACAATAAATGGAATTCTGTTAAAAAGTCAAAAAGCCACTGAAAGGAAAAACATAACCTTGTGCAGATAGATGACATTGATTTTCCATCCAGAAAATGTATTTACAACTTTTTGCATTAAGGAAGGTGGAAGTACAGAAATTAAACTCCCAGCAATTACAATGAGATCAACAGAGGGGTAGGAAAAAACGATAAAGTGCACACATAAGCATCACAGTTTTTCGCTGCAGAAAAGAAGAGCACTTCTTTTAAGATAGGTTTGGGTTTAGGCAGGGCTGTGTGCTCAGACCTTCACCATTTGCAGGTTTCCTTGTGGAAATGGTCCCAAAGTTTATTCAGTTAATAATACAATGTTAAAACTTTGTTGCAATTAGAAGCAAACAATAAACAAAAGCCAGTTCTAGATTTCTGTAACAAACATCATTAAGCTCTACTGTGAGAGGTTTTTGGGCAGAAAAATAAGGAAAAGAATGAATTTTGATTGGAGTGTTAAAAAATGCAAACTGAGCGATTTTTCTAAACTAAGTTTGTAAATAAGTAAACCACAGTTGCTATAAAGTTGGAAAGATTGTTGCATATGGAAATCTTCCAATTTTGCCTTTCTGGTACTCATTTCTTTTGAGCAATTTAGAAGCAGCCTGGAGCACGAAGGTGCCTACAGTGCCAAAGAAAGCTAACTACAGATGTGACAGACTAGAAGTAGTTAATCAGATAGCACGTTGGTCCCCATTCATCTCCATTTTCACTTTTCTGAAAGGACTTCTGTGTTCAAGTGCCACTGTGGAGACATTTTGTGTGTCAGCTGTTTGCAGATAGTCCTCTCCTGCTTAAGAAAGATGGTTTCCACTGCCTGTGTTATGATAATACACTGGAGGCATGCCCATTCAAATCCTCATGCATATTTCTCAGATGATGAATTTTTATTGCAGATTAGAAGTGACAAGAACAGGCTCTCTGCCTAAAAAATGCTGTCTATTCATTTACATATATATAACCCAAAGCCTTTCTTTTGTGAAATGGGCCAGTAAGCTACCACTTGAGTCCCTGTGCTTTATATACTTCTCTCCTAACAGTATTAACCTGATTATTGTTATCATTACTGTGTCCTTAAAAAAAAGTCTTTATAAAGGTCCTGGAAAACATTCTGGGAGTAATACTTTGTTCCTGAGCACCTGGAGCAAAATAGTTTTCATTTACAAAGTTTATTGATGCAGACTGGCCTGATCCATGAATAGTGCATGAGATGAAGTCTGGTTCAGTACTGTGTTACAGGTTTACCTCACTACCTGCCTCTGGCTGAAGTACCCTATTCCTATCACACAGACCTTTAACTTGCTCTCTGTAGTTTTGTGGATATTCATTACACACCTTTACACGCAACAGGGCAGGAGTGCTTCAGCTGTCTGGCCAGCACTTGGCCACCACAGTGCTCCAGATGTTAGGATGGATCCTGTGCAATGATGTGGAAGACAAGGGAAGACGATTATCTCCTTCTGTCCTCCGGGTTAGTGATCTCATATAGATTTCAGCCATACTTTATTCTAACCCTTCCAGAGCTGGCAGTGTATCTATCCTGGCACATATATGTGAGCCAATACTGTCCAAATCCATGTGTTCTTTGAAAATGCAAATAGGCATGCAGGGGTGCTGAGGACTTGCTAATCTGGGTGCCATTGACACATTGAGACCCTTTCCCTCTCTATGCTCCTGCTGGTATCTCCACATGAAGACATTTCCATTCAGTCTCAATTCACACCAATCTTAGCCTTTTTGATTCAATTATTTATATCTTTATAGAAACTCTTTTTTTTTTTTTTTTTTTTAAATTTCAAACAGCAGTGATGAGGTTATTTAAATCATTCTGCATCATACAGCCTTGCCAGGTCTATGTGGGGTTGGGGAACAATCCTGTAACTGAAAGATGAATAAATTATATGTCTGAATGCTCTGAGAGTGTTGAAATTTACTTGTCTTTTGCCAAAGATAGCAAGAAAACTGACTCACAAATCATCTCATTTATAACTGTAATGTTGAAGTGATGTACCTGTTTTTCCCTAGAGTGGATCCTGTAAGAAACCTAGTAAATATGGCATCTGAATAATAAATAGAAGGGAAATGAGATGAAATTCAAAATGACGGTGTAGATGTACTGTTAGCACATGCCTAGATTTGCTAGCTGATATGTGTTACAGGACAATTAGGATCACTGGCCCTTCAAGACAAAAAACTCTTCTACTCTGTTCTCGTCCTTCTCTGAATATTGCATCTATGAAGAGAGGAAAAAAAAAAAAGAAAATTTTTATGAAAAGAGAGAATATATGAAAAAGAGGATTCAGTACAACATCATGTAATTATGAAATTGTGGCCAGGATTCTCATGTACACCTAAAATTGGCAAAACAGAGATAGTATGAAATTTCATGTTCATACACATTAAAAATATATGCCATAGAGATATAGATAGATAGATCGATAGATAGATAAAAGAAATGCTACCTCATACAATGTACAGTTAGTTTAGGCCAATAAAATAAAATAAAATACAACACCAAATGCACAAAACCACAACAAAATCCATAAAGGAAAGAATGAAAACAATCAAACTATGTCCAATCTCCCTTTTGTATTTGAGATATATGAACTACTACAAGTTTGATTATTCAATTTTTATTACAAAACTCATTTATATCACCACAACATTGAGCCTTAGAAAAAAATACCATGTCAGAGTGATCCTATTTTTAAATGTTATGGTTAAAGGAAGGGCAGGGATTTAAGTTCATTGTGATCATGACATTCTTTCCTCAATTCATTGTTTGTCATGAGTGCTGTAATCATGAAAATAAAAAAAAAACAACCTTTTTTTTTTTTTTTTTTTTTTTTAAATGCTGAATACCAGTGTTAACTACATTTAAACAGAAAAGTGTGACATCAGAAAAGGTAAACCATGTAGATAAGGTAACATCTGCAATCACTTATCATTTTATAAAAAAAAAAAAAAAATACTCTGTAAACTGAAATCAGGAGTTAATGTCTCATTAAGTACAGGAGTAATAGAAAGAATTCTCATTGTGCAAAACAAGAGATAGTTTCTATTTAGTCCTAAGGACTTTGCCTTCGTTGTGTAACAATACCACATGCCCAGAATTTAGGTTAGTATTCAAATGGGAATACTTCCCAAGATTTGACATCTGAAATGTTTGCTCATTTGTAATTTAGGTGCAGAGCAGAGACACTGTTTTTATAGCACATTGAATTACACTTCAGGTACTGCTAACCTCAAGGTAAGAGGTGTAAATATTAGCTGAACTGCATACTGAAAGTAAGAGGCTTAACAGAGATTCCTCACTTTTCATTTCTTTGGATAGTCGTCTTTCTTGAGTTCACTACTTACTTACTAAGAGCATATTGCACAGGTTTAAAACATGCTTGTGATTATCTTTGTATTGTGAAAGTTTAAATAGGGTCAATGAATTAAGGTTAATGGCTTCTCCTGACAGTAAAAGTTTCCAAGCAGAGAGTACGAGCAAAAAGTTACAGATTTGGGTAATTTCCTAACCTTCCTTTTCCACCTCAATCACTGTGCCAAAAAATAAGAAAGACCCATGGGACCTACAAAAAAGAAACCAATCCAGAAAAGCTCTGACTCTGAAACTCAGACCTAAGTAACCCCTGCATGCCAGGACAGGAAAAGGGAACAGGAATCCTAGAACACAGCCTTTTATTGGGGTACTCTTTCACATTTTTAGTTAAAAAACCACCAAACAAAATACTCAAATACAAAAGCAGCCATAAAACAATTCAGAAGGAAGAATGAAGCTAGAAATAGTTCATATTCTGATCTATTTCTTTAACCACTGTATTACTATATAAAATATTCTGGACAGTACAGCTTTGCTTTACATGTATAATTAAATAGATTTAATAGTGGATTCGATTATTATTACATGCATTAACAATGCTCACAGAAGGTCTTTCATCCAAGATTTCTCAGAAGACTCAGATGAAAAAAATATTTAGCTTGTAAACACCATAGGGATTAAAGAAAATAAATTTTGTGGTCTGTGGTCATCGCAATGACATCTTCAAATTTTCTGGTTGTTATTAAGTTTCCATCACAGAAAGATAGGTACCTAGAGGGTGAAAATTATACAGAATTTTGGTGAATTTTCACATTAGAATGTCACTAAACTTTGAAAATTGGAGTGAAATTCCGTGTAATACTGAGGAAAATTAGATGACAAAATAATTAAATGAATACAAACTCATAGATTTGCAGAAGTATACAGGCATCAAGCTGAACAATGTAACTAATGCTTTGTTTTCCTGTTGGCACATTCCAGGCTGCTTGGACATCATAACCAGCAAATTTTCAGTTATTCATTCTTGCCATATATTTGATTTACCGTAAACCAGAAGCAAATCAATCATTCCTCAGCCCTCTGGTTTTCTTACCATTTCCTTCATTTCTTTTTGCAAAGAACTGTGGAACACTAAGTCTTTTATTTATATGATAGCTTTCATCATAGAATAACACCATCATCTCCATTTAGTGGAAGTAGATGAAGATTTTTCTTTTTGCTGTTTATAAGAAGGCAACAAATGTAAGAGGAAAATCCTGAGAGACTGAACATTGCTTTCAGCTTCTCTCACACACAGTAAACCATCCAGAACAAATGAGTCATAATAAAATCTTTGGTCTGCTTTTGAAACCTGTGTGTAGTTACGCCTAGTCTTCCTTGGGAGATCCTTTAAAATTACAATATAGCCCTTATGATGCAGACATTTAAACTCATTTCAGTAAGACTGATTTCACAGTGGGATTTCACTGACATGTGTTGTATGAACAGAAATGTTTCTTTGGGCAGAAAATTTAGAATACCTTTTATATATAATTTTAAAAGATCTTCTAATAAAATAGTATTACATTGTTTTTACGTCCTAAAAATACCAAGAATACTGAAGTTGCTAGGTACCAATTAAAAAAAAATCAAAACAGCTACAGACATATTTGAGTGTGTATAGTTTATTACCCAAATCATAAAAGGAAAAGCTCAATTGAGAGACAGAAATTCTACTATGGAGCTTGGTAGTTCTCATCTAGACTTTTCCTTGAGCAACACATGAGTGTGCATGCACATGGACAGTTCTGCTAATTACGGTATATATACAGAAATAGGTGAAGGGAGAAATGGATTAGTAAAGGGTTGCCAAAACTGTCCCAGATTTTGCTTGAGTGGGTATAAAATTGGCTTTCAAAAATTGCAGAAAAAACAAACAAAATTAAAGTGAAAGATGGGGAAATTCCTCTAATTTAGGAGCTAACATTGTTAAGGAGAACATAATTCAGTCTGAGATGTATAATCATGGATTATTCAACACAATGTGAAGAGTGATGTTTTATCCTATTTTTCAAAAATATATATAGACAATTCAATACAATACAGTACAATATCGAGAAGTACAATATAGATGTATGTAATAAAGTATAAATTATATATAAAATAAAATACATGGATAATGTCTTTATATTCCCAAATAATGGCAAGAAACCAAAATATTTCTAATGGGAAAGCAATTAGTCCCTGACCCATCTAGAGTGAACAACTTCTACAGCTGCATCAGGCCCCAAGCAGAAATTACTCAAAAGCTGTTACTGAATTTCTGGAGTCTTAAGCAATCTTGAAAATTGTTAGTTCCCACAGAGGACAAATGAAGCCTAAATCTTTTGTAACAGGTGTCAGCTGAGACATAGTTAACACAAACACTTTGACAACAAAGCCACTTGAAGAAATTTCCATCAGGAGCCTCTCTTTCCATTAGCATACAATAATTCCTTTTTATCTGTTTTGATTCAAGGTCTTGTGCAGCCACATTTTATAAATTGGATTACTAAAATAAATTCAATGGAATGATTTTATGGGAAATACCTGCAAACACAATTCAATTTATCCTTAGCCTTGAATTTCACAATTTGCAGGTGAGGAGACCTGATATAGAAGTGTAAAAAGAATGAGATAGCAATTCCACCCTATGGAGCTGATTTTTAAATAGGAGGAGAGGACACATTACAGCAATCAGAATTGATCAGTGAAATTCTCTTTCTGCCTGTATGGTAGGTCCCCTATCATTAATATGAACTGTAAAGTGCCTAACATTTACCTCCTAGCACAGTATCACTGTTGTGATCCTGATTAAGCATAAACATACGATCAGTTTCTATTAATTCAATCAAGCATATTATTGAGTTTATGTTAAAATGTTTCTTGTATATGGACTTTAAGTTAAGTATGGAAAAAGAGCATAGGCCCTGCTTTAAATATATTAATTCTGGGTTCTGTCCTCATTTTTTAACAAATGTGAGAATGGGTGATATGTCTTAGAATCACAGAATATGGTGAATTTGAAAGGACTCATCAGGATATGGAGTTGAAGTTCTGTCCCTGCAGGACACTTTTGCAGCATATAAAATTATTATTGATTCTTTATGAAAGGTTGATGCATACCACCTAAATTTGCACAGCTGAATTGTAACTGTGTCTGAGCTGTATGTATGTGTGAGTACAACTCAGTTCAGCTTAAAGGATACGATAGAAATGGAAGAGAATATTTGCAATAAGAGTTTACTGATTTCTCCATATTAATTACAAAGATGAGCCTTGGTCAAATGTAGTTATTTCCACTGTAGTTAGATGAGATTAATCCAATCCTAGAAATGCTGAATCTGAGTTACCCATAAGCAAATGTATGGGGTAGGAGAGTATCTGCTCCTTTAAGTGTATTTGGCCAACAATAATGAGGGAGGCCTTGATAAAAGGAAAAAAAAAAACAACAACAACAAAAAACCTGGTCATTGGCACAAATCAGAGTGTAAAAAAATTGTTTAAAATTGGGTAGATAAGGAAAGGCAAAGAAACACACAGAGGCATGAACCTTGACTTATTAGCATAAAAAATATAAGCAGAAACAAACCTGATCACTCCCACTAACTGATGGGTATCAAGAAACTATGGGCAAATCTGCACTTTGAAACAGATGAAGGTGCAATCCCATGGGTATGGAATGGAGAAAGTGCTTGTGGGATTGAGCAAACTGATGAGGCAATGTAGAATATATAAATATGCAATAAGAACATACTATATGTAGAACATAGAGAAGTCTCTGTTTGTACTGTATAAACATATCTATCTACAGTATTTAATTTGTTAGGTCAAGATGTTGTAATCTTTAAATACAACCTAGTTTAATTCCTCAATTCATCAGAAGTGGAATTTCTCTGTACTTTCCAATTTGGAATGTACCTTGCCTGGACAGAGGTGATCAGACTGGAAGGCAATGCTTCTAAAGGAACAAAACCATATTTTTTTGTGTCTGTAAGAATTTTTTAGGAAAAAAATGATTGCAACATTCTGTGATATACTAACATTCTGTGATAGCCAGATACAGAATACTCTTCCACTTTCCATATTTCTGTCTGAGGAGCTCTCACCTTGCTACAAAATGTTTTATTGTTAGCTCCCAATTATCTGATTTTTACTGTTATATGGCTTTTAACTCAGTTATATTATTGATGTCCTTTAGCTGACCCTGTCTGTATTGCCTTTCATTGGTTCATCCCAGTGTTGTGTCATCAGCATAATCTCAATTCTTTTGTGCTCAGGGCACTAAATAAAATATGAACTAAATATAAAGCAAAACCAAATCCACATATAAGGCTTTTGGAACCCTTCTAATAACATACTTCCTTCCCAGTCATTTCCTATTCAGTACAGACTGAATGGTGCATCGATCCTTACATTAATCTCAATCTTCTTCATCTCAATTAATAAAATCTCCCCTGGCAATATATCAACTGCTCTACTGAAGTCCAGGTAAAGTAGTTTAGATAAAGCATTGCCTTTGTCTGAAGAAAAAAAAATAGCAGTTTTTTTAAGAAGGAAACATAGGAAGGAGGTTAATTTGTTACTTCAATATAACCCCTCTAGTTTTTATCTGCTAGTTAATTAATTTACTTCGATTTCTTGAAGAAATTATTTCCAAATTTAGCTATTTCATTCACAACTTCTCACAGGTTTTCATATTTCTTTATGCAGCTACTGCATTTTTCTGTTTATCTGCATTACTGAACATAGTGATCCCATGCATCTATACAGCAATTTTCTCAGAATTCTGTAATAAAGAAATGTCTGGTCTCTATTATAGGTCGAGTTGGATGGGGCCCTGGAGAACTTGATCCAGAAGGTAACATCACTGCCTGCCTATGGCAGAGGTGTTGGAAGCAGATGATCTTTTATATTTCTCCAAACCCTAATAGTTCTATGATTCATGATTCTATGATTCGTGATTCTCTCTTACATAAGCAATTGAGATCACTGAGGTTAACCTCCTCATTGGATTTTTTTATCATCACATTTGTATAACCTACATATCACGAGTGTTGAAGGATTATTTTTTCAATAAATTTAAATATTTTGTCATGCTTAGAAGGTATTCCTCTTGAATACTTCTTACATACTAATGTGCTACTTACTCCTGAATATTTTATGGTTTGTATTTTTGGGTGGGTTTATTTTTTTCTTTGCCTCTTAGCTTTCCTGGAAATCTTCCTGGACAAAGTGGATAGAAGCCTCTAATAACCACCTAGGAATCTCACTGCTTTCTCTGTCAGTATGTTAAACAACTTTCATATATTTTAAGGGACTCCAAATGACACAGTGTTAAAAGACAAAGCCAGTACATTGTGATGATATTGGATCCTGTGTCCTAAAGGTCTTTATTCGGCAACTGTCACTGGGTTCAACTTTTGCTTCCCCTGCATATGCCTGATTTTTAGTGTGTATAAATTACAATTTTGAGACTTCCTGTTTATCTCTTTACATCCATGTGGAGGATTTTGTTGGTTTTGTTTTGTTTGTTGGGAGTTTGTTCTAGCTGTTTCAGGTTTTTTTTTTTTTTTTTTTTTTTTTTTTGTTTTTGTTTTTGTTTTTGTTTTTTTGTTGTTGTTGTTGTTTCGGGTTTTTTTTGGAGGAGGGTGTGTTTCGTTGTGTTGTTTTGTTTTCTGGAGTCATTGTGTTGCAGATTATCCTTACACCAGCAGTCCTGCTTCTGTCTCAAAGTTTTATATTTCTTATCTTTCATGGCTCTACCCAGCAGACTTTCTCCATCAGAACCTGGCCTCAAACCTCTGACAGCTCAACCACTGGGAGGAGGAAAAGGTATCATTTTATCAGGATGTAGAAAGAGAATGAGTGAATCAGATGAATCCTACTTTCAGTAGGATTTTTAATAGAGTTTTGGATTTTGTTTCTTGTTTTGAAGACTTGGAGTGTAGATTGAAATTTCTCTGAAAACTTGAGGATTAAGCTGCTATAAAAAGGAAACAGCATGAAAATTATGATTATCTATTGAATTTGGCCTGTATGCTATCATTATTCCAGATGTGTGAATCATAAAAATAAAAAAGTGTTTCTGGTGAAGAGTAAGTTACCAGGATCCCATGTGGCACCCCGATTTGTGTGACTTTATGTGTCATCCTGATTTGTGTGACTCTCTAACTGGCTCACAGATATATATATATATATATATATATATATATATATCCATGATTATGGGCATATGCTGACATCTAAACCACAAGAATAACAGCCTCAGAATGTGCGAAACATACTGATATAAAACATGAGCACAGTTAGATGAAATTACTCATCTCATACCCCATTACTATGATCCTCAATAGGAAATAAAACATTATTTTGCTGAATATATAAATGGCTCATATTGTCATAATTAATTTGATATCTCATGGCATTTTTATATCAAAATAATTTTTATATTATGAATCCTAAAAGGCATGATTATCCATTAGTGAATTTGTGAATTTGATGGTCACTGTTTTCCCTGAATTCAATGATTCAAGGACTGTCAAGGACACTACATATCTATATATACACGCGCACACACATATAAATATATCCGTGTGCATATGTGTGCATGGAAATGCAAATTCCTCTCTGGAAATATCAGTAGAAGGACAAGAAATCTTATAATAAACTGTTAAATAAATGCTGTCTGATGCTTTAGTTAATGCAATAGAAAGATGAGTTAGTAGCTTGACCAGCTCACCTCCCAGTGATTCTGTTCTCTGCAGAGCATTTTGTAATGGCTTAAATTTTTAGTTCAAAGGGAATCCTTCTTATCCTAACTTAATGGATCTAAAAGTCATTACTATAGAAGTCAGTCTGGAAGCATTCTTGCACAATCTGTTTCATACCGTGGGCCAGAAGGGAAATAGTACAACTTAGAGGTAAAACATAGTTCTTATTATCTACCTTTACAATAATATAAAGTAATAACAGAAATAACATAAAGGACATTAGGTTATGAATAAATTTCCTTTGAAAGAAATATTGATGTCCTCTCCTTTGAGGATACTAATCAAATTATTTATTATCAATATGAAAGGCAATATATTGATGTAAAGTATGCAATATCATTGATTATTTCAGAAATAAAATCCTACTAAAAACATTCAGAAAGAAAATTGAATTTTGTTTAAAAAGTGCGTAAATACTCAGCATTCATTACCTTCAACAATATAAATGCTGTCAATTTCTTAAAATATTCTTTCTAGTTCTTGTATTTTAATAAATTGTTTTATATATATATGGTTATAGTCAACCTGCTGCTTTAAATTACATCAACCCAGGGTCTGAAAGTCATAATTCAAATATAATGTGATTTTGAACAAAAGCTTTGCAGAAAAAAGAAATTGTTTGAATTTTAATCCTTTATATTTCCATAAAGAAACTGTCAAAATATCAATATTGTTTTACCTTTATTAAATCCCTATTTATTGTACCCAAAGTTCAGACAGACTGACCAAAAAGTAGCAACTTACCAAAGTCTGCTCCTTAGAATTTTCCTCCCCTCTCCAGCTTCATCAGATCACAGCAGTGTTTAGAGATATGTAGGTCTACAGACTTGTAAATAAAGGTACATGCTGCAGTACTTGCATTGATAAATGCATGATGATATTTTTGACTATAAAATGGCATCTTCAGTTGATCCACTGATCTAAAAGGAAGCATCAGGTTTTGATTTATTATAGAAAATATCTTGGTTTCATCCTAACTATTGCTCCATCAATACTGTGGATCATTAAAGTAATTCATGTGCTTATGCTTCTTTCTGTATATTTTTTTTCATTTTTATATTTCTTTTGCCAGTAAGGATTGTTATATATGAAATATCTACCAAAAATATCCCATTTTTAGTCACTGTATATTTTCAGGACATGAGAATAGAAACAAATAGCTGAATATGGTTACTTCAAGACCATCTCACATTTCAGCTTTATTTTTTGAGTAAAATGCTAGATATACATAACAAAATGAGAAAATTTGGAAAGGTTGTAGGTCAAAAAAAAATTTTATGTACTTGAAAGACAAGCAGTACTAAAAATTATTGTCTCCTGCCTGGTGGAATTTGTAATTAAGCAGCCTTCCAAGTGATTCAGTGTGATGATCTCAGGAGCACTACTGAAATTCAGCACAAATTTGCCAGACTAAATTCAAAAGAAAGGCCTATAACAGAGTGTAAAGGTACCATATCAAGTTTTAGAGCATCATGTGATTTACTGCAATGTACAAGATTCCCAGCAAGACGATACTTTACGAGCAAAATTCTTAATAACCCCAAATCTTATCTTTTCTGCAACAATTAATGTAAGATATTAATTTTGAAAACAAAATCCTCTAAAGGAAAATTAGATAAATAAATGTCATGAAAACTACTGCAAGAAAAATACTTTTTCCACCATTTTATTATATTTAAAGAGTGTCACAAAGAAAACTTTTCATGGGCAATGATAGGTCTTCAAACAATACTGTTTTTTTAACTGCTGTCAGCATTGGCTTGATTATTTTATATATTTACGAGTTAGCAACATTTTAACGTTCTGAGATGGTCTGATTTTATTTCAGTCCAAATCATAAACTTCAATATGAAAGAAAATATAAAACAAGAAGAATGTCAATATTTCTATGTGAATAATTTTTAACAGGCCAAAGTTTTCACCACAGACAGTCATAGCAGGGCTTCATTTATATTTATAGTTTAAAGTGGTGCTCTAGAAAGTATTTTGCAGCCTGTTTTGAAGAAAAAAGTACTCTTCAAACCCTATTAATCTTCAGAGATTTTGATTGTCCTTTTTCTAATTTCAAAATCAGTGTTCCAAAAATAGACCTTACCCCAGCTTGTGTTCTCTGCACTTTGATTAATATTGCACACCTAGACAGCCAAAAATACCAAATGTACAATTCAGGGAAGTAGCCAATATCTTTCAGTAAAGGTAACACTTGCAATTCAGGTACAAATTGTAATATTTCATGTGCTTTAAAGCAATATGGCTTTTTTTCCCCCCCCCTTTTTTTTTTTTTTTTGTTTGCTTTTTTTGTTTTGTTTTGGTTTGGTTTGGTTTGGTTTGGTTTGGTTTGGGTTTTTTTGTTTGGGTTTTTTTGTTTTGTTTTGTTTTTTTAATGTTGTACTAATACCAAATAGTGTGTTATGTATATGTTATAGTATGTTTGGTTTCAAATATTTGAGTAGCCTATGTGGCTGTCATTTATGGATATTATCCATTTTGATCAGCAAGCAGATTACCTAAGCTGTAAATTTTTAAAAAATCTATTATTTCACTAAGTAGCTAGTTAATAGTAAAGTAACTGAATCTACTTCAGTCTTGGTGCTCTGGCCAGTTCCCTGAGGAGCTTGTTCTAGTGCTCAACCACCCTCTGGTGAAGAACCTTTTCCTAGTATCCAACCTAAACCTTCCTGACACAGCTTAATGTCATCTTTTCAGGTACTGCTGCTGTTCACCAGAGAGAAGAGGTCAGCTCCTGATTTTACATACTGATGTTACCAGTGTTAATTTCCATTTCATTATGCTGTTTTGTCATTTTCTCTTACCATTGGTCAATTTGTTTTCTAAAGACCCTTTGATGCTTCAGTTTTCATCCACATGAAGATTCTGAGTCTTAACTATTTTTGGAGGTACTTATTTCACCTGTGCTGCAACTCAAAACATTTTGTCATGCATTTTGCCATGTTATAAACCCTATCCTTTACTAGATTTATGTTTATCTTAATCAGACATTCTAAATATAATCATTCCAGCAGTCGCATTTATCATACATCTGATAACTGAAGTAAAATTATCTTTACCTTTCAATAACATTCATATACAGGTTCTACTGTGGAAGAGTGAAACAAACTGCATGCTATAATTGTCTTGATAATGGTGAGGACCTTGTTTCTGCCAAAGTAAGCTACTTTTTTCAATTAGTCTAAGGAAGGGACCTCTGCTTTTGTGGGATTTTTTTAAGTGCTAAGATAGTCTTTTACTGCCAGCCATACTTCCTGAATAAAAAAAATGGATTCCTAAAAGGGTATCCAACAGCTATTAAATTTTTAACTGTGGTAAATTTTTAAACTGTGATAAGAAATGGGGGAAATTGAATGAGCAATGCCCTTCTTTTCTTCTCACACCCAAACAGAAAAAAGGGCTAAAGAAAGACCTTTTAATTTACAATATTAACCCTCACAGGGATCTGCAATCAAGTTTGACAGTGTTAAGAACCTGAAGATCAAGGACTTTAAAAGCTAAAATTTCTTTTGCTTAAGAAACATTTTAATATACATTGGATTGTTCAGTGAACTCTGCCCCAGTCTAGAACTTTCCCTTGAGGAATTACATTCTAGAGGCAGAGTCCATGTATCACTCTTTGAAGTAATGATCAATGACTGAGAAGTCAAATAGAAATCCCAGCTCCAGCAGTAATTATCAGGCTATCTCATTTATTAACTTTGCCAATATCCTACACAAAATAAATGAATTAGCTATAATCTAAGATTATTTCAATTTCTAAGGTCAAGTGGATGCTATGAAATGCAGTTTTGACTGCAGTAAGATGAAAAAATATATTGATTTTTCAATACACTTTTTCTGTAAATACAGCATTCCTTGTTATCTTTTTTTTTTTTTTTTTTTTTTTTTTTTTTTTTTTTGGGTCTTGTTGTCAATTTTGGTTTCTTATGTATTAAAATCAAGGACAATATCAAGAACTTTACTCATATTTTAATTTTCTCCTAGCAAAGATAATATCTGAATGTTCAGTTAATTAAAAGCAAACAATGACCTGATAATATCAGACTACAAAAGATACAGCTACAATTTATACTATCTCTGTGTGAAGGAGAGAAGTTTACAGGCATTCTTTGGGGAAAAAAGAAGAGAATCAGACAGAAAGGTGAAATTAACCTAAAATATCTTCCTTTCCGAGAGCCAAAGACTTTCTAAAAGAATAATAAGTAATATTATTCAGAGATTGTGCTTTAGTTGGTGAGCATACTAAAGCAATCTGCATTGTTAAGTAGTTTTTCCTATCTGTTTTTAATATGGTTTGAGTCTTGGTGACAAAATACTTTTTTTCCATAGTGTAAAAAAAAATTAGATAAATTATAAAAAGTAGTCATGATGAAACATTTTGTAGTGCAAAGCTTCTTAATGAGTTCAGGTTAAAACAGTGCTTAAAGTAACCATTTTGCTTGTGAAAATTTATCTAAGTACTCTTATTACAATAGAAAACTGATCAATAAGAAACTATAACCGAAATTTTAAGTAAGCAGTTTAACTGCTCTGAAAAGGACAGTTTGACTTTGCAACCTCTTGAATAATTAGTAACTCAGTTGAAAATGGGGATTGTTTGTTAGCTAAACATTGAAGATGAAAGACTAAGCCTATCTTAAGCCACAATTTTTCTTAGAAACTCCAGTAGTAACTTAAATTTTTCTCTTTCACAAAGAAAAGCCATGTTTATATACAGAGAACATTTACTATAGTATACCCTAACACAAAAACTAGTGATAGGAAATGGATGGATTTTATAATAAAAACCAAAATTTCTTGATTGAATTCCCTTTCCTGTATTGTAATCCTTTGTGGTAAGTTCTCTAGCCTCCAAAGAAGTAACAAATGCTTTTCATTCTAAGCTCTTGGGAAATAAATAAATAATTATTTTTAAAAAAAGCTACAATAATTTCTTTATTCTTACCTCAAGATACACAACTGATGAATTCAACTGCATTATTTATCTTATCATTGAGTTATACATACTTGATTCCCAAAAATTTAGGAGTATCTACAGGAATATCTACAAGTTAGTTTGTTCTTAGGATATTTGTTTCTTCAACATTTTTGGGAAGTGTGATATTTCAGGATACCATAGTCTCCTGATTACAACAAGCACAAATAGTTGCATGTGTTGCTAAAAAAATCATATATAGGAACAGAGAGCCACATCTTTCCCTGTCCATCTCCACCAACTCTTTCAACGCTTATAGTAACCATATAATTTTTCCTAAGTCTATTATTTTACTTTTACTGCATACTACCTCTTTCTTCTCTGTTCCTTAGACTTTCAGACCCATAGTCCTCTCATCAAACTCTTATTTTCCTATCTACTTTATTAGAATACTCCACTCTGTCTGCTGTCTCTTTACAGTGCCATTCCACTTTCTTCATCCATTCCAACCAGACAAAAGTTATTTCTAATGTTCTGCTAATGTTCTGCTGTGGCTAGTCTAAATCCAGACATTATACATTCCACATTCCCACAGTCCTGTTTGAATTTGAAAATTGTTATTGTCACTGGCTACTAATATCCACAACTATCTTAAAAGGATGAATACATGAGAACTTGAGTTTTACAATGTTGATTAACTTTAAAGGGGGCAGTCAACCAAAATTAGCTGTGTAAACATTTTAAATACCCAGGCACCAACTGATCATTTTGTGAGTTACCACCGCTGTCACTGCCTACTGCTGTTCTACTGCTACACTCAGGAGCAGCTCTTTGGAGATGTAGGAGGTGAAATTCTCTATCAAGTAATGTGACAGACAAAGAAAGACCAAATGCAAAAGGTGCAAAGATCTGTTCCATGGTTTCTCTTCCTTTGGTTCCTTCTTTGCCTTGAAAACTTGCATGACAATACCAGAGCTTGTACTCAGATCCTCAGTATCTCTCACCACTGATCACATTCAGTGCCCTGTCCCTTTCTGTTAACATAGTCAGAGCATTAGAAAGTCTTGAAAACCTATGTTCCTCTAAAGCATAACACTGCATTCCACATTTGTGGCTTTAAATCCTTTTTTTAAAACTACTTTTTTTTTTTTTTTTTGTTATTTGTGGAATGCTTTATTTTGAGAATAGAGCTGTTCTGTGCTACTGAGGTACCCTACTTACATGATTTTTAAGGACTGATCGTTCCAGCTGATAGTTTACAACAAATTGAGAGGAAAACAACACTGTCCCTTCCTGTATTCCTCGAACTGTGGCACAGAAAGGAGGAAGTTAAGCATTGCTTATTTTGGCTTACTTCTTTGTTTCCTTCTTCTCTCAGGAACTACTGCATTTCTGCCTGTGAATAGCAGTCAGCCATATAGCAGAATATTGCAGCCTGTGAACTGAAAACTCCATTTTACTGGCTATTGTCAGATAACCCGTTTTTCCTAATATTTACCATGGGAAAATAATTAGAAAAGAATTTAAATATATGCTTCTATATAAAACAAAACACAAGTTACAAGACTTGATATTTATCTTGTCATATCACCTGGAACAATATATGTAAGAAATCTCAACTTCTGAGGAATATTTTCATATTTTTCATATTTTAATTTGAGAGTAGGATAAAGAGCAAGAAACAGTCTTTAGGAGAAGATAGCTAGGAAATAGAGCAAAATGCCAGACATAGAGAGAAGGAAGGAACAAAAAGAGTCAGAAGTGTCTGCTTTTTTTTCTAGATACAGATTGTTATGTCTGATCCAGGTGGAAGGGAAAACCTTAGCAAGGAAACACACCCCATCATCTATATTAAGAACCAGTGCATTTTGATGAAGTAACTCAATATTCTCTGAGGCTCAAATATGGAACTGCCTATCCTGTGCAACGATTTTAATTAATAAGTTGATGCTAACATGGCTTATTCATGAAGTACACCCTAGAGTCTTTTTACACAGAATAATTATTAGTCACTCCTTGCCATTTCTCTTACAGAAATAGTGTATAGACATGATTTGTTACATGTCTTTTTAGTTCAGTGGTAATTTTTCTAGTTCAGATTCTCAGGCATTATCATACAAATGTCAGATACCATTAGGAGGGCAGAAAGAAACTGAAGAAGACATCTGGAAACATAAAAATAGATAAGGGTGCTGAGTGAAAGCAAGGAGATAAAACTATGGACATAGACTTCTGCAAATGTCACTGCAATTTCCAGAACAAAGTTTTGTCTTTCTGTAATAGGAAGCAGAAGTGCTAAAAGGAACAATGAACAAAAGAGCAGTTTAAAAAAAAAATATATATGCATTTATGGATCAGATTTGTTCAAATACTTAAAGTAAAGTGAAAAAGTTTGGAAAACCTGAAAACTGTTACTTTAAAACACCAATAATTTGAAAGGGAGAATAATTTTTAGCACCATCTGAGGGCATTAAGTCAAAAATAAAATTCTGGGAGAGTGTGTTCTCAGTTTGCAAAAAACAGGCTGTAGAATAAAATAAGTAATTAGCCTTCTAAAGGTTTTGAAATAAACAAGAAGCAAATTGGATTTGCCAGGCTGAAAGGCAAAAGCAGATGAGACATTTTCAAGGTTAAATAAGTAAAGGTAAAACTAGGTGATGTGCCAATGAACTGAGTTAATAGTAATCAGACCCATAGGAAGAAGGTAAATTAAAAATAAACCTGAAAATTGGGAAGAGAAGCTTGCAAATGCCAAAAAATGGAAGAAAACCTATATATTAGCAATATCTTACATGTGGGTATCTGCACTTACAGGAAAAAGATCTAGTTTTCAAAACAGCCAAAAGGGAGAGGCTCTAGTCAAAAAGGATTTCACATGTAAAAAAATCCAACCAAAAACAAACAAACAAACAAAACCCCAAAAAACAACCCCCCCCAAAAAAAACCCCCAAAAAACAAAACAAAAAAAAACCAAAAAAAACCCCCCAAAAAAACCCAAAACCCCCCACTCATAACCAACCTACCAACCTAGGAATAAGATACAGTAAATGATTTGAAGAAAAAAGAGCCATTTTTGAGAGCAGGCAGCCAGAAATCTAATTATATGATTGAAAGGCTTTTCTACAGTGTATATAAGTGAAAGGGATGCAAAATAAAATTAAAATACTGAAAATATGTTTCCTATTCTCTTGAGACATGAATTGCACAAGAAGTTGCTGCAAATATTCCAAGCTGGTCTAATTAAGAGGCATCAAAAAACCTGCATAGTTGTAATATAGGTAAGATATAATGCTAGAAATGTTGATAGATAAACACGTAAACAGAAAGAATGATCATTGTGTCAGAATACCATATAAAATACTGGTGTAACATTGGTATATGCTGTCAGTCATTCATATCATTGTTATGTGTTTAAAGGACAAAAAAGGGGAAGCCATGCTTGGAAAACATGACAAACTTTATTCTGAAACCACTGGCTTGGTAGGGAAGCATGGTTGCTGTCTAACTTCACTAAGGTTTTAAGAGTCCCCCCATATGGCCCCACCAGAGAAGCTGATGAAGTACAGGCTGGACACTGTGCTGGATTGAAAACAGTCTGATAGGAGGGACTAGAGGTCTAGTTGGAGGCTAAGGGTAACCCAGGGGTCAGAACTGGGTCCAGTTGTGTTTGACATCTTTTTTAATGTCCAGGTGATAGGACAGAGTTTGCAGATGACAATAACCCTGAGATAGCAAATGATAAGTCTGAGGCTGGTGCTTCTGGAGAGTTTTCTGACAGGTTGCAGAAAAGGGATTGAAGGAACCTCATGCAGTTCAACAAGGGGAGATGCAAATTTCTCCACTTGTAGAGAAATAATAACACCACTATACCTTGGGGGGAAATCTGCTGGAAAGCAGCTTTGCAGAAAGGATCTGGGGCTCCTGCTAGAAACCAAGCTGAACATGAACTAGCAATGTGCTCCTTCTGCAAAGAGGGCCAATGCTATCCTGTGCTGCATTAGGGAGAGTGCTGCCAACACATTGAGGGACTTAATCCTTCCCTGCTTTACTTAGCAGTGGTGAGAGGACACCTGGATTCCTTTGTCCAGTTCAGAGCTCTCCAGTACAAAGCAGACATGGACCTAATGGCGAGTTGACATAAGTAATTAAGAATCAGGAAATGTCACACATGAGGAAAGGCTGAGAGATCTGTTTAGTGCAATTTACCAAGAGTGGTGCCCAGTGACAGGACCAGAGGCAATGGGAACAAAATGAAGCACAAGAGACTCCTCCTGAACATCAGAAAACACTTCTGACTGAGTACTGGCACAAGCTGCCCAGGAAGTCTGTGGAGTTTTGCTTTTGTGAAATTCAACAGCTGTCTGGACATGGCCCTGGGTTTGTTTTCTTTTTTAACATGGCATAGAAACTACAGAGACAAGATGCTGGAATAAATCAGATTTCACCCTTTCATCCAAAGCAGCATAATGAAAATTTTGCAAAATTAAAAAAAAAAATTAAAAGGAACATAAGAAAAGCAAAATGCAGATATCCTTTTTATGCCTTTGTTCTATGTTTAAAATATTTTTCCTCTCAGGCATATAAAAATTATTTAAGCCTTTATTTAGTAATTTTAACTATATCACACAGACTCTCAAATTTAGAGTGGCCATTACTGAAATGTCAGCTTTTACTTTTGCTTGCAATATAAGAAATATTGCTATTCTTTCATGCTCTATCACATTACGCTTTGGTACTTCTTAAATACATTTTATGTGAAGAGTATCATTATTGTATCTTAAGGGACTTAATATTCTCAGGAGTATGATCCACCGTGAGAAAACAAGGGTTCTCAAGGGACACAAATTATGTACAACAGAAAGGAAACATTTAATTCCAGAATGAAAACCTACAAATTACTGAGCCACTTGAAACACACTTCTTTATTTGTACAAATGAGTCTCTTCATTTAAAGTAGTTCATTACAATGAATAAGACAGCTGTAGCACTTTAGCCATGATGGAAACATTTCTTTTCTTTGGGAAAGATCATTATTGAATATAAAGAAGTAGTGTAGGGGTAATCACTACTTACAGATCCTTGAAAACTCTTGATATATCATCTTAGATACAATTTTAGCTTAGATAGTGTGTTCAAAAAAGGCTTTATTAAGTGTGAAATTAATAGTAAGAGTACTGCAGGGAAACTGTAGCTCTCCAGCACAAGTCTGTATCGTGTGTTTGATTTCTAAAGCTCCAGCCCATGTTTATAGTCATGTTCTCCATCTTCCATCACAATTCAGACATAGAGTGTTGATTGGTGTTCCCCAGAAGCTGCAGCCCAGTTCAGTGCCTGGGAACCCAGGATCTCTGCCCAGACTGAGGGGCATGACTGATGCTTTCCTGTTTTCTTAACATGTATCCCAGAGACTGACACACAGGGAAACACACGCATAAACACACACACAGGCACAGCCACACACACACACACACAAACACAGCCACACACACACACACACACAGAGACACATACTCATCCCACAGGCATCACACACTCATGAGGCCCCCAAATAAAAGTGTGGGTGTTCTGTTGTCCCAATATCTTATCCCAGAACCGTAGCTGACAGGTTACCCAGCTTGATGTTTGCTAGCAGATAACACATGCACACCCAAAGTAAACTTGACTTGTTAAAGATACAAATACCCACAGCAAATAATACCAGGCACATGGGACTGCTCCAGCTGGTGATGCTGAGACACTGTCTTGCCTGATTCATTCCACTACCCGCAGCAGCCAGCTTTGGGCACACCCACTGTTCCCATTTTAGTAGCTGGACTGACTCCACCGACTCCACTAGCTGCTGAGGAAATCCCCTGAGTTCAGTTACTGACACCTCAGGCCACGGGCACCCACAGCTACAGTCTCACTCTTTGCACCAAGGAAATACACAGAATAGAGAGTGAAATCACACAGACAGATAATAAAATATTTACTAAAATTATATGAGAAGACAGGACAGACTGCAGTGATCAGATCACTGACAAGCAGACAAGTCTGGTGATCAGTCCTGTTTTATACGTGACTGAACCCTTTTACACCTCTTTCTGCCTGATTGCCTCTCTGTTCTTCCCTGACCTCCTTTCTCTGCAGATTGCCTCATGATTTCATACAATCCTAGAGACTTCTCCCAACATCATGAACATTCAGGTCTGCATCCTTATCAGTTTCAAAATTCAAGTTGGCTCTCTTTGAAATGGTTCCTGCAGTTTCTTGATAGTCAATTAATTATTATGACTGATGAGGTTAATTTGTTCTCATTACTTCTCTTGTTGCCAGACAAGTGTGGTAGGTCTATGTATCAGTATGATTTTTTTTTTGTCTTCCTCTTGACCCTGGTCACCCATTTTGATCAAGGTCTCCAGTCAGGTGATCTTACCAAAATAAAACTCTCACACTCCATCTTTATCAATCATGTAACTGATCAGGCTTGTTTCTTGTTTGTTGGTTGTGTTTGTCCCCCTCTGTGTTTGATTTCCTCCTCTTTCATACCACCCATTTGACAATGAAATTGGTCAGATAACTGCAGGGGAGTTGCTCTTGCCTTCCACATACCCTTACACTGAAAAGAAATCTACATGATAATTAGTGAAGGCTGTAAAAAAAAAAAAAAAAAATAAAAATCACCATGACCAAAAACTTTTCAGATTTTGACAGACAGATGTTTTGAATGGATGTACCATTTGTTGCTGATTCTCTTGATATAAATTTCAGAAATAGGAACACTATTAGAGGGAGATGGGGTAAGACAAGGGAAACCTTGCTGCAAGCAGCTGCTGTGACCCAGAAAGACCCCGATCAGTCAAGTATTTTTGTTGTCAAAAAAATGTACCCCCTGGACTTCTGTAGGATTATAGTATTTCTTCTGGCCTTCATGAAATTCCAAGAAGGATAAAGTTTCATTCCGTCACTAAGGAAAAGCAAAAATTTTATGTCTTTATTTTTCCTTCACCTTGAAAAACAAGGTGGGCCACCTCAATGACAATTCAAATGCAATAAATGAAGTCAAGATTTCAGACATTTCCTTGTAGAAAAACATATCATCAAAAAGTCTGCTTTTTAATTTATTTCTTTTTTAGGTTTATATTATTGTTGGCACGCTACATGGTTTTCAGTTATACACCACTTCTGGCTTTAGCAGTAAAAATGATACTGACATAAAATAAACAATAGTGTTACAGTGAGGATTATTTTATTTTGAAAATGCTTAAAGGCTCAAAATTTTACACAATTTTAGGTGTCATTTTAGTAATTATTGAATCAATTTGTTCATTTGAAAAGTGCTGGACAGCAGAGAAAGTGTCCTGGAAATTGTTTCCACTGAAGGCTTATAATGTCCTAATGAAAATACTGAAGGTCAAAAATACTGCGAAAGATGTGGCTTATTCCCTGCAAACAGCATAGATGTCTACTGTGATATCTCTTCCTCTGAATTTTTTTTATTCACTCGTGAAGTCCAACAGAAACCCAGCGGTTCAGTGATAAAATGAAAAACATTATTGAGGTAAATTTTTGGTAAGTCTGTGAGCTACTCTTACTATAAAAGAAAACTAAAAATTACACTAATATTTTATTTCAGCAATATAAAATGCAAAAAATTGTGAATTCATCTGAGTGTTGCAACTTACTTAGAATTTTTAAAATATTAATCAAATTTATAACTGAATATAACATGTAATTACTAGAATCAATATTATATGTTTAAAAAAGGAATAGTAGATGAAATGTAATATATATTTTCTATTGCAGTATAAGTTTGGAAAATATAATCTATCAGATACTCATAACAGGGTATAGTTAGTAATCTTCATACACCAATAAACTTGAAATAAATCACTAACATTTGTCTGGAATTAGAAAACCTGTAAAAATATGTGAAACCTAACCTTTATTCAAAACTAGAGTTATACTAAAAATTCAGTTTGAGCTTACTAGCATAAAACTGGAATAATATAACAGTAATCTGAAGAAATACCCAGTTAATGATAGAAACATTACCCACTAAAAATAATTGCAGCATTTTACCTCTCTTTGATACTTTGATTTCTTTACACTCCTCTGTAAATACTAGCACTTTAGTGGTATAATTTAGCCTTAATGAAGACTCTTTAAGATGTCCTAAAATAGGAATAAAATGCAATTTTCTTCCTCTGTAACACTCCATTACACCAGACCAGTTGAAATGATCTTCAATCTTCATAGAAAATTGTCCAGATAACTTTTTTCCTATTACGTGAGAATTTGTATTTTTAAACTGTTTTTCACAAGTTTTTTTTTTTTTGTTATTTATTTAGAATTTTTCCTTAATTATTTACTGATGCTTTCAGCTCTTTTATTTACTTTTTTTTTTTTTGTAAAAATAAAAAAGATCCTGAGATGACAAGCTAGTTCTCATCAATAAACAGCCAAGGAGCAAGACAAGTAACAATTAGGAATTGAAGAAAAACACTGTCAGAAAACTGAATCCTGGAGGAGGAACTGAAAAAGGCAGAGTGGGCAAAAAAAAGAATGGAACTTGTGGCAACCATAAATCTGTGTTCAGTAATGGAACAGTAATGTCATAGGAATTACAACAACATGGAAAGACAAAATTCTTTTCTGGAATGAATTATAAAGACATAAGCTCCTTCTAAACTCTTTATGGAAGGCAGGACAAGTTGTACTTTACCTGAAAGGAGCAGCTGGCATGTAAGAACTCTTATGAAATGGAACTGCCTTGAGAGCTTTTGAGTAGAGATCAGAGTGGATACAGATACAGACAGAGTGTATACAGCATGTAGGCAGAGAAGTATTGAAACATCTAGAGGAAGTCTTCAGTTGAAAATAATGGTGCTCATGAGGAATTTTGACAACTTTGACACCTGCTAAAAGGGGAACATATTAGGATGCAAATAGTCCAGGGAATCTCTGACAGCAATTTTCTATAATAGTGCTGGCAAAAATTATCAAGGAGAAGTAGTCTGGGCTTGCTACTCTGAATATAGGAAAACTGGTCAATACATTTAATGCCTGCAGCCACTCCAAAAGAGAAGGATCTTTAACAAAGTGAGGAAATGTTCTGGGAAATGCTTAATATCCTCTTCAATAAGCTTGTGAAGAGCACCATCCATAGCAGGACTGTGAGTGACATTGCATGGAGGTGGGGAGGCTCAGTGGGGGGACTTCCAATATATAAAGATGCTATTCAGAGGCATCTCAATCAATTAGAATGCTGGACCTCCAGGAACCTGGTCAAAATAAACAAATAGAAAGTCCTGTGTGAGCATTTGAAACTGATGTATAAAAGTATGGGGACTGATGGGCTGGATAGTTGCTATGCAAAAATAGAATCAAAGGGTCCCAGTATATAACCTGATCATCAGTCAGCATTTTTCCTGGAAACAAAGGTTAACTCCTTGCTGAAATAAATCAACAGAAATGTATGCAGTGGATGAAGGGATTTAGTAATGCTTCTCATCTAATTTGAGCCTGAAATTTTGGAATGTATGACTGTTGGGGGTTGAGTGTTTTTCTGTTACTGTGTCAATTGAAAGTATTTTTCCCATTATCATGCCAATGGAGCTGGCTGGGTTACACCCAGGGTCCCTGATGGGTCCAGACAAAGGGGGTGGGTGGGAACGGCTCCCGGAGGGGCCTCTGAGCCTTCCGGGAGGGCACTCGCGTTTCCGGCGAGCTGGGAGGAGTTCGCCTGGGATAGTTCAGCCACGCGGCCGAGCACAGCAGAGCCAGACCCTCTGTGATCACCTGCCCTGCATCTGCCCCGTTCCAGCCTCCTGCCTCTGCGGACACAGCTGATCCCCCGGACACACACGGTGAGCGAGGAGCCGCCGCCCTTGGTGAGAGTGAGCCCGTTCCCGCCCGAGACCGGCGTGGCCGCTGCTGCCCCTCCCCCCTCCCTCCTGCCTTCGTTCCCGCCTGCCCTCTGGCAAATCCGGGCTCTGGACTAAGCACAGAGACAGCGTGCTTGCATCTAAAGGGACTGACATCGAGTTACCTGTTTCGTACTGTTAGCAATATTAACTGTTATTGTTTTCTGTTTGTACAGTTAGATATATTAGTAAAAGAGCTGTTATTCCCACCCCCTTATCTCTGCCTCAGAGTCCTTGATTCAAACAATCGTAATACTTGGTGGGGGGGAGTGGAACCAAAGTCTCTATCCCAAAGGGAAACTTCTGCCCTTACTGGCAGACACCTGTCCTTTCAAACCAGGACAATGACAAAAATCAGAATTTGGATGAGGACACAGCGTTTTTTGCTTGGCTCTGACAGTCTTTTGGCTTGCACTGCATTTACATAATATTGAGGGGTTATCAGTGATGCATAGGAGGAAGAAAAGCATGGAGCTGGAAACAACAGGAATCTGATTGAAAATGCTCCAAAAAGAATAATAAATATTTTATAGATGGCATTAAATTAATTGGTTAGGGTTATAAAACAGAAGACATTATTCACCTACAGGACTCCAGTAACAAGTCTATTGCTAGCAGTTACAATATGATGGGATCACTGATATAATTAGCAAAAGATCTTGAAAATTATTTTCAGTAAATTTTGTTGCCATAATTACAGAAGGCTATTTAAGGTCAAAAGAAAAACAAGGAAGCAAAATTAAACTGAGAGGTTTGTTATATGTCTGTCACTTTATAGCACAATACAATTAAGAGCATTTTTAATTACATATTCTTGTGCAATATGTTGACTAAGACTTAATTAATTTAAAGGAAAAAGTACAAATTTTAAATTCTTAAATATTGCAATTAACACTTCATTTCTTCTGATAGATTTACACATATGATTAAGTGTGAATAAAGTTAAATAGAATAATTTTATATGTCACTGAAAAATGAGTCTCAGTTAGACAGTTCTTTATATTCCACTTCTAGTCCTTGCAAGCAAGTGGTTTATAATATCTCTTAACAACCCCATTTGTATTTTCTATCACAGATGAAAAGTGATAAAAAACTTGATTCAATAATATCTAATAAAACTTCCAGAAAAGAATTATGGAGCTACCAATCCTTCAAGAAAAAAAAGGGTCCTGAGAATAATCTACCCAGTCTGTAAAACCCAGTATTCATCCATAATAAAATCATTACCCAATCATTATTTTCTGCCAGCATTACCAATAAAACAAGTATAAGCAATAATTTATGTTGATATTAGCAATCAATTTGAAAAAAAAAAAATTATTTTGGATTTTTTTCAGCAAAGTAATATGGCTTCTAAAGTAACTAATGCTGTCTTGCTACAACTTCTTTCAATAATTGCACCATATCATTCCTGTGAGGATGTTAGTTAAGATTCTTCTTAAAGAAGATCTGTAAAGAAGATCTGTAAAGCCTACCCTGTCACAATCAAGGTGCTTCTTTTCCCCCTCAAGGAGGTCAAGTTACAATATTTTTAATACAAGTCTTACTGCTCTTTTCATGATGTCATGTGGAGGTATAGTAAGCATGTAAACATGTTCATAAATGTCATGCTCACCTTGTCCCAGCACAGTCAACCCCACCTTGTGATTCTTTTCTGCCTTTATATGTATGTAGTGAAGGCAATTATTTCAGCTTAATGATGAAATTCCAGCAAATTTATGTGCTCGAATTTGTTTTGTTAAAATTGAATTGAAGCACGTAGGCACAGTTTTTTCCAGACTATCATGATGTTTAACCCCTTTTATTAGCAGAGACATAAGTTTGCCAGTAGCAGCATATGCTGTGTATATTCAGTCTGCCCTTATGCCTTTTTGCTTTGGGAGACAGTGGACTGCAGGGTAGATTAAAGCCAACACTGTACATAAGGCTTTACTCTTTTTCCTTCTCCAAAGGCTAGTTTCTGTTTGGATCTAGCAAACTATTTTGTTTGGTTCATTAGTTTCAATGCGGCACTAAGAACAGTTCTATTCCACCTGCTTGAAAGTTTGTTTTTGTTTTTTTTGTTTTTTACCAATTTAATATATCTCACTGCTCTACAAATGTAAGTAGAACTCTATTTAAGAAAATTGTTTTAGTTGAAAATGACATAGGTACAATAAAATAGATATTATGTATCTTGTCTGTTAATATTTAATTGAAATTGTTATATAAATATGATATTTTGATTTTAAAGTATTTTTTAAATGAATGTTTTTATCAGTGCAAAATTGAAAATGAAACAATCACTTCAGAGGTGAGACAGAGTATTATTTAAAATTGTTCATAGTTTCTATCCCATAGCATTGAAAAACAAAATCAAATAAAGATTCATCTTCATGCATTTTTGTCATGTTTATATCAAAGAGGATTGACTGATAGCTCTTAATAGTAAGAGAAGTCAGGACACCAGAAACAACCACTATTTGTTTGCAAAAAGACAAATACTAGCGTCTAGTAAATAAGAACAATTTCTCATAATTTGACCTCTACTCTTATCATTTATTTCTTCTGGCATAGAACATAAATATAACATTTTTATTATCCTTTTTATAATCCTTTTGCAAGGCCTAATCATTATTGGAAACTATGAAAAACAGTAAGAAGGAGCTGGGGAGAGAGAGGTGTCTTTTACTCCCTCTAGCTGTGCCCACAACTGCACAGACCAACAGAGAGGAAGAGAGATGGGTTTGCTTTTCTGTTAGTTCCACATCAACTTCAGAAATAGCAGTTCTTCCTCTAAGAAAAAAAAAATCTATTTGCTGAATTTAGTACAAAGTGTTAGGCATTGTCAGCCTGTAAGGCAAAAGCAACTCACTCCAGTGATATGCATTGTCATTCACGTGACACAAAATAGTCATTTAGTCAGGAGATTTGGTTATAGCACAGTCATCTAGAAGTTCTTGTTTCTTACTCTGAACAAACCATTTTGTCACAGAAACAGATTTGCAGGGAGCTTCATCTTACTCTGAGAAAGGTGTCTACACTGGGACACTGAAGTTGTACTGTGGGGATGCCTGTTTCTCTCCATTGAAAAAAAAAAAAAACCAGCAGGTAGAATGGCTAATCAAGAACTTTTAACTTTTCAGCATTTAAATTAGGTGATATAACTGATATAACTGTAGTGTCTGAAGAAGTATAAAAGTTTTTTAGCAATCTAAAATAGCCTACCTACCTTCACATCTACACCCTGCAAATACACCAAACTGTTAAATGGGAATATGATAAAAAGACAGGCTTTAATATTCTTATCTTGCTGTACTTAGTCTTAGCAAACCAAAACCTCTCAAAAAATCATTTTCATAGTGTTATTAATCCTGGTTATTTCCTGCTACTTTTTCTAGATGTACATTAAATTTAGTAACATCTTTATAATTTGTATAATTTTGTATAGAGGACACTCTAGGGCAAGGACTAGGTCATGAAGTCCTACTCTTGTATTAATCTGTGCATAGCAAAACCACTCTTTCTACTCTGTCCGTTTAGCAGACATGCTATCTGCCACAAATCAAGCTCAAAATAGATTCAAAACTGTTCATAGTTATTCTTTCACAATGTTTATTTCTAATATAAAACACGCCTTTTTTTTTTTTTTCCTTTTTTTTTCATTTTAGAAACAGAAAATTGCTTTTCCATTTTTGGAGGAACATTTAAGTCATTCTGTTTCAGTCATGGTATATTTAAGTCTCAACTTGTACTTGATTAAAACTCTATTAATCATTATTAAAGGTTTCTTCATGCAAACAAAATAGCATTTAGCTCATTTAAGTTATAATTGTTCAGTAATAGGGCAATAAGCAGTTCACAGAACTCTTAAATTAGCATATAAGTGCAAAAGATAAGTACATTTGAAATAAAGTTTCTTGCTACACAGTTTCAGTTAGTTTTAATATGCACACTTCATAACATGAATGATTGATATAAAATTATATTGCTTATAAGAAATGAGATTTCATTAATTATAATTCAATTTCTTCTCAGTTCATGCAAAATATTGTCAGAGGAGAAAGAAACTAAGCAAATTTTCTTCTTGTGTATTTATACTGTCTGT
Source organism: Erithacus rubecula (assembly GCF_903797595.1). Classification (NCBI taxonomy): domain Eukaryota; kingdom Metazoa; phylum Chordata; class Aves; order Passeriformes; family Muscicapidae; genus Erithacus; species Erithacus rubecula. The sequence goes on along the minus strand of NC_136658.1, from coordinate 51,416,666 downwards.
AAGTAGCACAGGTCTCTAACTCCTACATGGTATTTCCCTTTTACACAAAGATTTTATCTTTGCATGTTTTAAAATCAATTAACTTTTTACATTAAAAAAAAAACCAAAAAAGCAGTTTTATTTTGATAACAAAGTTCTTCAACCTGTATTTCTGGAAAATTAATATATTTTGCCATATTTTCATGAAACTCATAAAACCAAAATAAAAAATAATGAGTTACTGTATGGAAAATGTGTTACAAGACTTCATGTGAAATACGTTTCTCCTAGTGCTTTGGAAAAATAACAAACCATAACAAAAAGATGAAAGGCTGGAGTCTAAATTTGTCTGGCTAATTTAGCAGTCTTCTGTTAAGTAGCGACTGCATCAGTGTTTAATGAAAAGCCTGTGAATGTCATGTACCTGGACTTATGTAAGACCTTTCCAATTCTTTCTGCTGAATTGGAGAGAGAAGGTTTTGATGGATATAATAATTGATGGGTTAGGAAATGGCTGGTTGGCTGTATCTAAAATTTCAGTCGACAGCTCAATGTCCAAATGGAGATCAGTAACAAGTGGTGTCCCTCAGAGGTTCTTACCTGATATCTTTATCAATAACTTAGGTGGAATGGATTTAAATTGATCAGATGACTCCAATCTGACAGGGGCAGCTGATTTGTTGGGGGAAAGAGGAGACATCCAGAAGAACCATGACATGCTTGACAGATGTGCCTGTGTGAACATCAGTGAGGTTCAACCAGGCCACCTGCAAAGTCCTGTGCCTGAGTCAAAGCAATTCCTGTATCAAATCAGGCTGGGAATCAATAACTGCATGCAGCTCTCCCAGTGTCTGAGGATACTGATGGGTAAAAATCTATCAAGTGCCCTTTCAGCCCAGAAAACCAGTGGTGTCCTGGCTGCACCAAAAGCAGTGTCCAGTAGATCAAGGGAGACGACTCTGCCCCCCTATTCTGCCCTTATGGCACCTCAACTACAGTGCTGCCTCCAGCTCTGGGGTCCCCAGGAGAAACATGGACCTGTCAGAAAGGGTCCAGAGGAAAACCACAGAAATATCAGAGAGCTGGGGTTGACTGAGAGAGTTGGGGTTGTACAGCTGAAGGCTCAGGGGACACTTTATGGTGACCTTTCAGTGTTTAAAGGGGGCTTATAGGAAAGATGAGAACAGACTTTTTACCAGGGCATGTAGTGACAGGGACAATGGTTTTAAACTGACGGAGGGTGGATTTTAATTTGATGTAAGAAAAAAATTGTTTACTCTCAGAGTGGTGAGGCATTGGAACAGGTTTCCCAGAGAAGTTATGGATGTCCCATCAGTGGAAGTGTTCAAAGTCAAATTGCACAGGGCTCTGAGAAATTTGAATTAGTGAAAAATGCCCCTGACTATGGCAGGGAGATTGGACTAGATGACCTTTAAAAGTTTCTTTCAACCCAAACTGCTCCATAATTTGGACATTAAGGCTGGGCATTACAGAGCAGGAGACTACATGTGTTCCAGGTGTTGAAACTCAGCTCTTAACATCTACAACAAAGACCTAGTCAACAGTCATTGACCAACACTGATAATAATCAAAGGGTATATTTAAAAGAAGTTAGAAGTCAGCTCCTACAGTGTCTATTTTCCATCTGACCTTGTCTAAGAGTGTGTCACGCAAATGTAGGTATGCATGGCTTAAATGCAAATATCCAAAGCTGGTGAAATGAGCCTATGAGTTCCCCTAACCTCAGGCTCCTTCTGCCCGTTGTGAGTTCAGTACTGCCAGAAGGGTGTTCATACTGCTTTGAAACAGGCATTTCCATAAGACCTGAGTATATGTATTCCAAAATAGAGAAAAAGAATTTCCAGAATTTTGTCCTCATTATAATTTTCCCAAATTGAGCTTCAAATCAAACTAAATATTCCCGCTTTTTTTTTTTTTTTTCTTTTAATTCTTTACATAGGATTAGTTTGAAAATTAACAACAGCCTGAAAAGTTTTTATCCAATCAGGATGGTTCAACAAAATTTCATTTCAAAAAAAGATTCAGTTTTGTCTTGTGGACAGGCTAGAGGGATTTCAAGGAGAATAGAGGTAAAACATATGAAAAGATAATCTGTCACGCTTAAGTAATATTCTATTTCCATTGAAACAAAATATGTGATAGAAGGCTACAATGGCAAAAAAAAAAAAAAAAAAAAAAAAAAGGAGGAAAAGAGAGTAGAAACAGACTAAGTAAAGTAAGAAGATGATAGACCACATATTACCCACAGGTCAAGAACTGTCAGATCAGTATTAGCAGCTGAAATGAAGTACAGGCAGGCATGAAGTCCTCCCAGCAGCCACCAGTGCCAAAAGGCATCTCAGAAAGAAATCCACACTAACACTATGGCAGTTACTTTTTCCACTGACCTTGAACAAAATACACTAAGTTGTTTGCACTGTCTGCCACAAGAGTGGTTTTTCAGAAAGATGGAAAGAATTACTTGTGACTCCCAGCATTACAAATCAGGCAGAAGGAATACTATTGAAAAGTTTCATTACATTAGGACATTTAAAGAAAATTATGAACTTAATCAACAGTCTTAATATGTTATTCATCACATTGTGCTTTCTATTTCCCCTTATGTCTTGTTAATACTGGGAATGGAAAGAAGGAGAATAAATTCCAAATTCACTACTGCAAATATATTTTTTTCATGATAAGATTGTGATTAGTCTTGGAAAAAAAAATCTGAATGCTAAAAACAAAATAATACTGTCCCAAAGGAATTAGACAAGACTTTAGTCACAAGACTCTCTGCTACTAGTTTTTAAAATTTTTTTGTGCAACCATCAAATAACAATTACTGACTTAGCATTTTGTCATTGTCCAGAGAATTTGTCCATATGCAGAGAATGTTTTGTCATATTAGCTACTAGTGCATGAAGTAAAGCTTTCAGAACTTGGGGAGCAAATAATCAAGTGAAGTATATTTGTTCATGCAATTTAAAAAATGCAAATATCCATACTACCATATAAATTATCTGTATAAACTAATGTTCCTTTCCTTTTCATGTTTTGATAAACAAAAGCAGAAAACAAACCCTGTTAAAGTAACATCCCATAACTCAGATACTATGTGGTCTTCAAAACATCCCAGTTATAGGGATTTGCCTACACACAGATTATTATATTTCTGGGGATTAAAAATGCATGACTGTAGAATATATAGAAGATTTTAAAATGTGATACTATTACCAGGTGGCAAAACATTTCTGTGACTGAAATAAATGGATAGTAATATTTTTATCTGACTTTCAATTTCCATTTAGGCAGATTCTCCAAACTTTTCTTAGCTCCCTCCTTCAGTGGCATTCCAGAGGCAGAACATCCACAGAACATCCCTCTGTCTTCCTTTTAATTCTTCACATTTGCAAAACAACAAAAAAAAACCCAAACAAAACAAAAACAAAAACAAAAAGAAAACCAAGAAGACCCCCTCAGTAGTATTTTGCCAACTATTGGAAGACACAACTATGCATCCACAACATCTTTTCACACACTTTCAATAATTCTCATTTTCCTAAAAATTTACCTTTTTTTTTTTTTTTTTCCAAATTGATGTGCACGTCATTTAAATTCAAATTCAAATTAATAAATCTTATCAAACTGCAAAAATTGTGAGAAGCAAAAAACTAAAGCAATAAAAATATGAGAACCACTTTTCTTGCAGTACAATTTCTTCATCCATGTACTCTTACAGTTCTTCATCCTTACAGTTAATGGAAAAAGGGAAAACTGCATCAAACCAGCATCAACTGTAATCTTTACCAATAAATCTCAGAAGTCTATTGCAATTCATATCAAGATAAATATATTCAGCCACAAACCAAAACCTCAATAGTTTTTTCTAGTTTAGTCTATCAACTATGAAAGAAACATGTAATTCTATAACATTGTAAGATATTTGGCTCTAGATGCATCAGTATTATTCCACTTTTTGCATGTTTTAAAAATACACAACTTTGGTCATGTCTTAGTGCAGAACTGTCATCATAATACCTGCAATAATAAAAAATGATTTTGTATTGTTAACTCAGAACAAATGGTTAAGTTGCACATAGTTTTAAAAGTTTAGTGTGCTGATAATTTCTGAGATGTGCAGAAACTTGACAGTTTTGCATAGGACTTTTTGAACAATCTTATAATATTTTCAAGCTGAAGTTTTCATTCAAGTTAATTGTGTCTGCATTTCAGCCTGAAGACAAATTGCAAAGTCATTAAAAGTTAATTTCAGATGTTTTTGTAAAAAGTAAAATAGAACTGTTAGTGGGTTCAGTCTCTTCTGATTCAATAATGCAAAGGAGAGGAGATTCAGAAGTTTTCAAAACTCCATTTCCTCATTTTATTCCCAAATTTGTATTTTGGCAGTCTGCTTACTAGGCATTTATCTGCATTGTTTCTGGAAATATTAACGATGTTCTTCTGTAATCAGATGGTGATTTAGGACTTGCTCAGGGAAATTTAAACAAGGAAAACTCTTCAGTTTGGTTACTACTGGTTTTGTACTGAACCAAAGGAAAATGTTGTGCTTTCATGAAAAAGTCAGAGTATCCTCTTGGTTAAAGCAATGGCTGAAGAGAACCATGATTAAACATTAGAAATGATCTAATTTTATTTGAATTTTCTTAGTCTCACTCTGAGACCAGATACTTCTGAACATGATAGCAAGGTTAGCATTAAATGTTTAGGGAACTTTAAGCCTCAGCAGAAAGACAGAATTTTAAATACCTTAAATTTAGAGAGTATTGGGTTATTCAGATATCAAAATTCTCATTGAAATAATAATTTGAGAACTTATCTTCAGATTTTTTTTCTGTAAATTTCAGTAGAAATGTGTATTAGTACCATAAACAAATATTGAGGCATTTCTTTGCACCAAAAGAATTAATCCATAACAATTAGTTCCCTACGTCATCTTGTTCTTTGCCTTCGTTGCTGATCCCTGCTTCATATTGTGTTCTGCACTTCATCTATGGCAGACTGAGACACAAATTCTTCCTATAGTATATAAATATTAAAATTCAGCTTTAGGCTCATGCATGAATAATACAAGAAAATTATTAAAGAAGCCCCTGGACATAGCTCAACAGATGAGGTAATAACTTGAGTTCTGGGGACAAAAAGAAATTGTACTTCAAGAGAAAATTATTTTTTGCTAACAAAAGAAATCACTGCAGCTGAACATTGTGTTACAATTTTATCTATAAGCAAAAAAGAGCTATCTGCACTTTTTTTTTCAAAGTTTGGCAAAAGTGGGAAAGGTAGGTGTGGAAGGGATCATTGTTTCATTCTATTTCAAAGTGAACTCTACAGAGTGTAACTATATTTCACCTTATTTCATCACTTTTTCTTTTAAATAAATACTTTCTATCACTAATTATACGTGGCATTTTCAGCACAGTGAATACTTCTAATGTTGATGGTAGGAAGGCACAAGGGAGTTGACTCAGAATATGGAGGCAATGAGCTGTCAAAAATGATGCTAGATCACGTGTTGGAACCACGATTATCTTCTTGCTGTGCATTAGAAAGATAGAGAACTTCCTCACTCCTTTTGAAATAGAATAGGGGTTGAAAAACCACTTTCCAAGACAAAAAAATGAGATTTCTGACTTAATGAAAAAAATACTTTTTGAAACTTTACCTTACTTTTTGGCACTTGTGAGAATTTTGTCTTGCATTTGAGAGTGCTGTTGAAAAGTAGATTTGACAAACCCACTCTTCTACTTTAGTTTATGCATTACTAAATTTTATCCTATATGAAATTTTTATTTTGTACATTTATTTCCTTAACCTTGTTATGATGAAAATAAAAGGTGCTTACAGCATAAAGTGAGAGATTCTTGAAATGACAAGGAAACCTACTTACAGAAGGGAGTAGATTTATAGCCAAAACTAAAAAAGTAGATAGAAAAATATTTTCCTTGGGACTAGGAAGAGACTATGCAGAAAATGCAAGTTACTGCACCAAGAAATAAAACTAGAATTTTATCATGAAAAAAAACCAGAAAGAAAAAAAGCTATGAAACTAACAATCTTAAAGTAACAAAATGTAATTGGGGGGGGGAGGGGAAGCCATAATTAAAATAAAATTATCTTTGAATTAAAATGTTGGATCTACTTTTTTTACCTTTTTTTTTTCCTTTTTTAAATTCAATAAAGCTCTGGTAAATCTCATCTTAATTTAGACTGCATTTGCAATACTTTACTTGCTCTTATTTAAATGTATTTAATTTAGTACGATATTTTAAATGCTGCTAATATGCTAAATGCTTCCTAAATAGCTACTGAATTATGAAAACCAGAGTTTGCCTGAGGTTGATAAATTTGATAGTTGCTTACCATAAAGAAGATTTGGGGGAAGCATCCCCACTCCACATCTCAAGGTTTGAAAGGAAGTTTTTTCTTTAATTTCTGTTTACAAAAAAAAAAAGTTTCTATAGGTATTAAACAAGTTGAGAACACCTTCTAAAACCTTAGTGTATAAGGTTACTGACTATCTGAAACGGATATCAGTCATGTTTTTGCTTTATTTGAGATATGTACCTTCACACTGAGGGCTCTTCAGTAATACAGAATGAGTTTCTGTTGAGTCAATACATTTCTCACCCTGAGGAAGCAAAAATAACGTGTCTTCCAAAATTAAACTTTCCCCATATGATAGCCTGATGAAAAAGGCTCTAGTTTGAACAGTCCATAGGTTTTATAGTTCCCTAGCAGGCACAAAGTCTTGAAAAGATTTGAAAGAAACAGAGATCAAAATTACTAAGGTTGCCATTGAAGACTGGCTTTTATAATAAATCAGGACAGAATTATATATAATAAATCAAGAACAGGACTTTGAGCCTGTTCTTTAAAAATAAGTCTTTTAGTTAACCACAGACTTGTTAAAAAGGCTCTCCTGAAAAAGCTGTGGGGAACAAACAATCACTTTATCTTTCTGTTTTGTTTTAGGCAGTATAAATAGAGAATTAAAGCTCTGCAGCCATTCTATATCACTCCAAGACATCTTTTTAGCATCTCCTGCTGAGAGACTGCTGTTGTTCTCCTTTGGATGGTTTTTCTGCCTGCTTGGACTGTGGCCTGTCACACTCCCATTCCCATCTTGAGAGGACTGAAAGCTTACACTCGTTCCATTCCTTCCTCGTGCATTGATCTGGTACAACATTACTGGCTTCACTGTCCTTTGTTATTCTTCAAAGTGTCTTTTTTATACAAGATTCATGGCACAAAACAATACTGTTAAGATCCAATTGTTAGGAAATGCTTCTGCCTAAATAAAGGTGCAAATGAGACCATATTCTGTAGTCAATGGTACAGATTTTATTATTTATGTTGAATATTCCTCTCTTCTGTGCTTATCCCAAGTTCCTGCTATGGTGGCTTATCGTATGGCAAGTTTATTCTGTGGCCTTGATATTTTTCGTGACAGGCAACTGCATTTTTTTGTAAATTACAAATACACAGCAAACTGAAAATAAACAATAGCTTTTCTACTAAAAGGCTTCTTTAAAATGATAAAGTTCCCTTTTATGATTTTATAATTTTGGCTATAAATGGAAATGGGAATGCAAAAGTGGTTCCAAATGAAATCTATAATGAAGCTCTTAAAATAAAAGACTACATTTCATGAGTATTTATTCTTGTATGTAAAACTTCAAACTAAAAATAAAAAGTATAATAGTATTATATTTTGTTTAATTATTAGTTTCTCCATTTTATCATTCTTCTAATTTTTTTTGTTTGTTGCTGTTTTTGTTGTTGCTTGTTTTGTTTGTTTCTTTTTCCTACTTTCCAGAATAAATATTGAAGTATAATAAATATAATGAGGGGAAACTGGAGAAAAAACCTTTTAACAAAACATAATATTAGCATTTTTTTAGAGAGTGGAAAATTTGGGCATAGATATTCATTTACTCAGAAAATATATTTGTGACTTTTGCTCATTCAATGTGATTTATAAAGCAACCTTCAAAATATATATTTCAGCTAACTTTAAAATGTTAATTAATCATGTTAAAAATACTTCAATGTAAATTGCCTGAACCCCTTAGTAAGGAGGCTGAAATGATTTTTCAGAATACTAGAGGCAGCAAATGAACAAATCGAGCCAATGACTTTGCAGTTAATTCCCATATCCAAGAAAAATATGCAGGTAAGAGAATAAGCAAGTGAGGAAAGGAATGCCCAGGGGACAATCAGAGGATGAATACTAGATCCAGTAAGTTGACTTAATAAGAGGAAAGGACTTAATGACAAATAATAGAAAAAATTGTGAAGGATCCTGGGAAAAATATTCCATCCATTCTCTGCTCCAACAGTTTCCATAGCAGATGGTTGTAGAAGGGATAGCTTAGTTGCAGTAGTTGACTAAAACAACCTCTGTTATTAAAATGAAGAAAAGTATATAACTCTTGACTAATTTTAAATGGCTTCAGATACACAGACCTGCAGATAACAAAATTATAAAATGCATAGTATGAGAAAACAACATTTGATTGCCTTCCTGAACATTCAATTGTTCTCAAAAGACTGTGAGAATTTATTTATTCATGTGTTAATTTTTGCTAATGTTTTGTTATTAAAAATCAGAAATACTGTGGAGAAAATTGCTAAAAATATTGTACTGCAACCAGCAAACAAATGAACATGATCAGTTTGCTTTTTATCAAGCCTAATTTCAGATAAACCTTACTACTGAGATTATTTTTAAAATCCAACAGTAATCAGTTCAAAGAATTAATGTCCTACTCTATCCTGGAAGAAAGCAAATGGCTTTCAGTGATGCAAATGTGAAATTTTCATCAGTTAATTTTGTTTAACAGGCAGTGGGAGGTAGAGACATAGAAAAAAATTAGAAAAGGGGAACAAGAGGAACAAGGGGAACAACAGGAGAGGGGGAACAAGAGAAGAATATAATCAGCTGAACTTAGATGACCCTTGATGTCCCTCCCAACTCAAAGCATTCTGTGATTCTGGTTGTACAGACTCCATAAGTGACATGTCCACAGCTGCTTTCTGCTGAGCAGGCCCTTGGCAAGGACATGAGAGTAGAGGGTGCAAGGCTTTAGCCACAGGGTCACCTGGAAGTTCCCTTCTGGTGTGTGCAAAATACATGTGAAAATGATGAAAAGAGCTTCCAAAACGTCTTTATAGACACACAGAGCCTCTGAAGGAACAGTTGTTCCTCCTTTCCCACACTTGCCTTTTAACACTGTCTGACTTCTGGCCATTGTGAGCCTCAGTGTGCCTGTCCAGGCTCCCCAGCCCTGGTGCAAAGCTGTTTCCACTACAATTCTTTGTGAGCCAGGCTCAAAGGGTTTAGTTTACCTTTAGAGAGAAGAGACTATCATGACCTCCTGTCCCAGCTCTCACCCTGGCATCAGTGGCTGAGCAGTCACTTCTCACAGTCACTGGGACTTGAGTTTGAAAGTACATCTATAACCCCAAGAGATAAGAAATGAAATCTGTAGACTCTTTATTTATGCCTTACAAATTTTATGAGAAAAGATAAAAAAACTAAAGTAATTTGAACAGTGTTCTTTCTTTGGTAGTTTCCTGGGAATGTGTAATGTATCATAATTACATCATATTGTAATTGTGGATTTATATCATATACTGTAATATAAATATACGAGATGCAATAAATATAAATTATTTGCTAATATTACTTGTTCATCAATTATTTTCTTCATCTGTGTATTTTTAAATTCTACTACTCTTCTTCTTTCTTCTTTCTTCTTTCTTCTTTCTTCTTCTCTTCTTCTTCTTTCTTCTTTCTTCTTTCTTCTTTCTTCTTTCTTCTTCTTTCTTTCCTCTTCTTCCTGCTATTTGCTAACCCCAGCTCCTGTTTGTTTTAGCAGAACTGTGTGTGCCACAGTAGAGCAGGGAGGTTCTGGGAGCAATCCCCGCAGTCAATGCCCTCCCTCCCCGTGCCACTCCTCTGGCTGTGCTGACAGGCAGGGACACAGGGACAATGTGCACAGTGCCTGCAGCGCTGCCCTGAAACACCTCTTGATGTCCCAATCACATTTTCTTCCCATTCATGCCGGTCTTGTTATGTTTCATTGTCTTCCTACTCGTTCCTGGATTCTTACTGTTTCTTCCCATTGGTACAATTTTGGTGTGTCCCATCCCTTCACTGGGAAAATTCTTGGACTCTCACTCTCTGTACATGTACCTGTCTCATGTGCAGCTCTTGGCTTCTCCTGGCTCCCATTAGGAAATTTCTGAGTCTCACAACTTCTTCCTGTTGGTATTCTGTCATACTGTCATGTCTTCTTCCTGTTAGGAAAGCTCTTGGCCACAAGCACCTCCCCGTTGGGAAAGCTCTTGATCCATGTTGACAAAGGGCCATACCTGGTACCCTAACAACAGTGGAGCAGATAGGAACTGGTACAGAGCAGCCCTCAGACTTGTGAACTTGCAGCCCCTGCTGCGACCAGTGCCCTGAGAGTTTTTGGACAGGCTCTGTGACCCTGCTGATTGTATCTCTTCACTGAGAGCAAGACTCTGGTGCTTTTTCTCCCCAGGCAGGAGAGGCCTTGGCCAGGGCACAGGCTTCCATTACCTGGAATTTGAGCAGAGATATATTAAACCACATTAAGATGTATATATTTCTGCAAGTACCCTTGAATTGTATGGCTGCAGAACAAGCAAGGTACTAAAGCAGGAATCACTTTTCACATTTTCCTTTGAAATCCTCTAATTACAGAGTTAAGCATGTAAGATGATAAGACTAGAAAAACTGCAGAAGCATGAGTTTAATCTCCTTGTTAGGTTACTTGTACAATGGCATGGAGAAACCATCAGTCAAAAGCCTAGAGGCACTCACCAAGTGCTCCTCATGTTTCTAATCCAAGAAGAGGAAAACAATATTTGACAGCTTTTAATTATAATCTGATTTTAATATAATTTTAATAAATGGGTTTACTGCAGAATTAAGCTAGTAATAACAACATTTTACCCATAATTTATAAATGTTCTGTGTTAATGAGATTAACACATATTAAGTGGCTTTTATAAAGTAATTAGTGTATTAACATACAATACAAAAAACTTTCTAATAGAACTTGCTATTGAAATGCCAACAAACAACAGTTGAAGAGAATGATAGAAAGAAAAAGGAAAAACTTAACAATATTATGTTTGGTATTAAATGTTGTAATCACAAAATTGCTATGTTTCATTGCTATGTTTCTTGCTGTATTGAAGTAGTATTACTGGATTTCTTTGAGAACGGAGTCTGTTTCTTTCACCCTGTACTATCTGATAGTTTCCTAATTTAAAATTAAAATATATTCTCTAATTATGAAAAAGCTTTGTTAAAAAAAATCTAATTCACTACCTCTGTTGAGACAATAAGACAAACAAAGAATAAATAATCTTTTAAATCATTAGGGGGAAACAAACTAACAAACAAAAATAATCACTGAAACCCACAAGTGCCATGGGTATCCCAAAATAATGTTGTATTCCATATCTCTGTCCTCTAAAATTGTTACTGTCTCTTTCAGGCTTGCCATGGCTGGAACCAGAATAGTTGACAGTCAGAAATTGCTGATCTCTTGAAAAGGTCAAGGTACCCAAGATAGTTTCCTCCTTCACCTGGCAGTGTTTGCTGAAGGTGGAGACTCTGCTTTGGGAAAATGTTTTTGCGGTGAAATTTGCAAACTCTCTTGTCAGCAAAGCTTGAGCCAGTCCCTTGGACCAGGTCACCCCACGTGAGACAACAGAGAGGTTTTTGTTCCCGAAATACATCCAGAGTGGAGCACATCAGCACCAGCACTCTTGGTGTCCCTTCAGGCTGGAGTCTTTTCAGCAGCCAAGCCCTTTCACTTTATATGTGCTAACTGCAAAGTGCAAAAGACTGACAGGAGCTCATTCCTGAATCCTTGCTCATATCACAGAGACAAAAATTCCTAACTTTGTTGAACTGCTAGTGATAGAAGTACTCCTGATCATAGTGACACTGCTATTTATGGCAACTATACTTACAGTTTTAAAGCATTATTCCCTTAGAACATGTCACCTGCCATCATGCTGTGCAATAGATGGCATTTCTGAAATGCTGAATTATGAGGTACAACAGGAGGTATGACCACAGGTGTCTAAAATAATTGGGCAACAGTATCAACATCAGTCTAAAAATTAAACAAAGAGAAGAGCAGTACTAATTTGGTTATTCTATTCTTCATACCCATTACTCCTTTTTCCAGAGGTTACTCAGCTGTTTCTCCAAAACAGTAAATTACATCATAAAAACATACCTTCTGATGAATCAGTGACCTCATTGACTCTAATAAAACATAAAGCGATAAAAGGCCATAATGGAGAGTATGAACATGTTTGATCTGGTTTTCTTCTTTTTCAGAACTCCCTGTGCTGTTAAGAACAAAGTCAAAAGCCTTGTGGTGAAAGAGACCTTTGCAACTTGAGTATAAAAAATATGGTCTCAATCTGTCAGATGTATCTAAACAGAACTAAAACTAGTTAACTCAACTTGCCACCTCCCAAAAGTCCAGCTTTTTTATGTATTTGTCACTGCAAGAAAGACTTTATTTCTGAGCCATGCACGGATTTATGCAGCTCTATGAAGTACATGTTAATATTGTTCATATAGAGAATAAGGTATTTTACTAAAGAAATTGCATTTTAAATTTATTTTAATATTTTTAATAGTCTGATTAATGTGTTTAAGAAGTAATTTCCAAACTTTTATTTTAAATATATTTTTATTATTCTGATCCATGCTGTGTATTACAGCAGTGGATTTTGACTGTGTTAAAGACCAAAATTCCACTTGAGGGATTCTTTCAAGTTTGCAAATAAAAAAAATTGATCAGGATCAACATCTAAAGGTTCCTTGAGAAGCTCCAGATTAACACAAAATGTTTTTTTATTTCAGTTGTGTAAATAGGTTTCTAAGCAAGATACAAGGGGGAAATTGTTTTTGGAATTCAGACGTCTTTATCATTCTACAGTAAGAATTAAGGAAGTCTCTATGTGGCATATTCCTGATTTGGCCACTGAAGAGAAAAAATTGCAGGTTCCTCAGAATTACAGTTTTTCTTAAAAGTTTCCTCAGAACAGGATTCGTATTTTCTGAACTATAAATAACTATGATATGCGAATCAAAACCCCGGACTTAGAGGATGATGAATGTTTTCCCTATGAATTTCTAACCATGGGCTTGTTTAACTCCTAACAGACAATGCAAATGATATTTTCTTCTGCTCTTCATTACCTCATAAGAGTAACAAAAAGGAATGTCTGCAGACAAAATTTTTCGCTATGATGATAACACTTACCAGCACCATATACCTATAGAAATATATGCTTATCTGTGAGACCTTATAACAGTAGTAGAATACACTCAAGTCCAGCACTGTATCTAAGGTGCATGCAATAGGACACGTTCTATAATGAAAAGCTCTAAAAACTTGAATAATAGTTCTTATACTTGTCTTCAATTAGCAGATACAATTCTACAGATGGGAGTACATCTGCATTAGAAAATGACATCCTTCTATGAGATTCGTCTTTTAAATGTCAAAATGCATCACAAGGTGCAGTATAAAAATAGGTTTTCATGATAAATTTCAGCATCATTTTTCATTAATTTAGATCAGAACTAAGAGCATTTTTGCACAAGCAGTTTTAATTTTTGTGGGAATTAAGTTACTGTTTTTAATATATTCTATTCAAAATGCATATGATTTCTTTGTTTTTACTGATTGATTCTCTGTCCTTTTCTTGCTAACAAAAGGAAACTGACTGGCTAACTCTGATTATATATATTCAAACCATTGCCTCTGCCAAACCACACAGGTCTTGACATCCAACTAGACAAGAATAAATGTTTTCATTACAAACTGAAAGCCAAAAATCCATATCATATTACAAATCTCATAAAGATATGACAATCAAGTGAAAAATGAAGAATAGAAAAGGAAGTGTAGCAGTCCTGAAGCTCAGACAACTGGGACATGCAGATGTATTAAGTCCTTCCAAAATTAATGAGAACCTGTTGTAAAAAAAAATTTTCATGAATCTGCATGTATTAGATTTCTTTCTAATTGTGTCAGCATAATTAAAAGTACTTTGGTTACTATTACAAGAAAAAATTAAGATATCTCATAATTATTATATAATTTATTATTTAAGTAACTCAGTCAAATTCTACAGTTTAAGAATTATTATCTATATATTATATGTATTTATCTAATAAATACAGCAAAAAAAATTGCACTATTTTTCACTCTGCCTTTTTTCATTCACAATGGAACCACTTGAATTATTGAAGATTTAGACTATGACAATACTCATAGTTTTGAAATTTCTATTAAAGTTCTGGTGCCTGGTAGAATTGAGAGTTGTTTGACATTTCTACTTCACAGAATCACAGAAAAAGTGGAGTTGGAAGGGACCCTCAAGGAGCATCGAGCTCAGCTCCTGGGTCTGCAGAGAACCATCCCCAAGAGTCACACCATGTGCTCTGGAGTATTGCATGAAAACTCCTATCCTTTCTATTAAGTTTAATTTGTTTGATTGTCCAGTGTAAACATTGATCTCCTTTAGAACAGTATGAGAAATTATTACACCATTGCTAGAATGTTACTGTGAAGATGCTGTATTAGAACTGCTAACTTTAATATAATTGCAATGGCTCAATCAAACGGTGCAACTGAAACGCTCACTTATGCCACAGCCATAACTTTATTCTCTATGCAAGGATAGCTGGAGACAGTGGTCAGTAACAGAGGTGTAATATGAAAATTTTTCCACATTCTCTAGGATTCCATTAATGATTAGTTGCAGCCACATCCCTTAATAGAATGCCATGTAGCCAACACAATACCTGAAGCAGGATTTTTCCAATATCCCTATGCTTCTTCTACATTTTTTCTTTATAGATCACTGACTACCACTAATTTAGAATGAAAATCTTCTCTAATTTTTCTATGTGATTGTGACATTTAACATTTGTGTGTGTGTGTGTGATTGGTTGAATATTCAAAAGGATCTAGGCCATGAAATTGTTAGTGGTTTGGGACTGAAGTTCCTAACATATACTGATTTTGTAATCCTTGATATAAATCATCATTCATAGTAGGAAAAAGTGGCCAATTATATAACTAGGCAACTATAAATTGTTAAAATGTATTGTGTGGATTCTGAATGGGGAGGTAAGTGTTAGTGAATTCTCATGCTATTTACTGCTCAGTGTGCTCCCCAAGAAATAATGATCAAATCCTCATACAGAATGCTGGGGAAAGAATTTCTGCATGACTAGAACCCAGCACTTCACAACACTAAACTGCAGATCATTCGTGTGCTATTGTCCATGACAACTTTGAAATCTAGGTCTAATGAAAAGGCTGGCTTCTTTTCTTCTTGGTTATCCCTTCTCTAGACTAAAGATCCATCGTTCTGTTCTCTGAACTGCTTTTGTAACCCCGTTTATTTATTGATAATCTTCTCTTCTGTAAAATCAAGCTTGTTAACTTCAGCTCTGGAAAAGTGTTGACACTTTCATAAAAGCATCTGCCCTGATTTCTTGTCCAGTCTTGGGTATCTGCACCATCCTTTTTCAATTCTATTTTTAGAACATTTCAACATGATGTGTCTAAGACTTTGAAACTGTAATTTCACATCATTGATATGATTTTCTTTTCTCACTGTATCAATTAAAAATTCTATCAAAGTGGGTTCAGGTTCAGCATTTAAAACTCTCGTTGCTGTTTCTTTTTAAAATCCTAACACTTGTATAGGTGTTTTATGTGAAATGTAAGGAGGTTTTAGTACCTAAAATATCAAAATGTCCTTTGAGAAAGGATCAAATAAATCTTTTAGCACTGAAACAAAAAAAAGCCCCAACTTTTAAATCCATCTATATAAATGTTCTTTTGGAGCAGGCATTGCATGACTTAACTGAATAGTATAGGAATTGAGAACTGATTATAAGTAAAGATCACTTTTCCTTTCAGGGCCAGCAGACAAAGAAATCCCACTCTTGTCAGAATGAAGTCAGAAAGCTGATAATTCTTAAAATATCTATATTTCTTATTATCATTATATATATATAAATAAATAAATATATATATATATGTATATATATCACTTCCTGTGTTTGAGATCTGGGCACACATTTTGCCTTCATTTTATTTCTGGAATGGAAATCCAATTGTTTACTCAGCATTCTGTCTCATCTTGTAGATCCTTGACCTAATTACTATCTTCACTACTTGCATTTTTACCAGAGGGTAATATTGCATAAAAAATTCAGGAGTCTTTGTACTCTAAAAATGTACTGATCAGCCTTATAAAATCCATATCTGTACCCCATTCTAATTCAGAAATACACCAAGACTCTTGTATAAGTCAAATATTGTTCGCATAGTGTGGATTGTTCATATAGTAGGTATTTTCATAACTTACCTGAGCATGTGCAAATCAGTCTTTTATGCCTTTTGTATTCATCAAATTCCCACATTACTTATAAGAGAGTATCTTGTCTAGATACACATTGTCAGCTTGCAGAAAAATGAAATAGCAGTTCCCTGCAGAGATGGCTTTGTGAGTGTTTTTGATATTCTGCAGTAAAGTAAGTGGCACTGTTGTACTTGAAGTACAGTTCATGCTGCGTTGCTTTAGCAGATTAGTACCCAGCTCTTGCTTTGCAAGAGAGTTTACATTTTGATTGAGTATTATAGGCTGAAGATTTCATTGTAAAGGTAAATCTACCTGTGAGGAAATGAACTTACTTCAGTCTTTTGTCTGTTCTCAGAGCATAACAATACTGATCCTGTTCATGGTTTTGAGCTCATTTGTCATTTCAGATGAATGAGAAGGGAGCAAGCTTTCTATATATCTCATTATGCATTTAATATTTTCTTCCTTTTCCCCTCTTGCTTGCTTCTCACTCTTGTCAAATACTAGGGAAAGTCTTTAAACAAGGATACTGAATGTTAAAATTTGCATCCCTACTTGGTACATAATTGCTGAATCCCTTCTAGTCAGAGGGGAAAGGAAGACCCTCCTAGGCTGTAAGAATTCATCTGCCATATTTTTTAATTCTGGTTTACAGTGAGTTTATTTTAGTTCTCTACTCTTATTAAAATATATATATATAAATATTAACCTGATCTAATGAAGGATAAATATAGCACAAATGAAAACTTTTTCACTTTTCACTAAGCAAAGATGTAGGAATAATTTTAAGACATAGACATTGGATCCTGGGCTGAATTAAGTAAAATCTATGAACTTGTGTGGAGAAAATGGAACAATGATGGAATCAAAGAAAAACAAGTTTAAAATGTTGCTGCTTATGAAGCAGAATGTTACTGTAAAATTTTGGGAAATAGTATGTGTTTATATTTCTGCATAGCAAGCATTTCCACATCGTGAAAGGCAATTGCATGGGTCACATTGTTCATAATGCAATGAAGCATGCAGATAAACATCTGCCCTGTGACAGACCAGTACTGAATATGAATGTGTTTAATGTCTTCTTTTCTTTAAAAAATCCAGAAGAAAAACTGTGTTAAGTGTGTACAGTGGTGGTAGTCTAATCTCATCTGTGCATTATTTCTAAGAGCTATTCACCATTAGTTTATTTTTAATATATAATTATATGAGTGGTGTATACTAGGGGGTTTTTATTGTTTTATAGCAAAAGAAAGTTTAAAACATTTCAAGTCATGCCTGACTAAATAAGAAAAAACCTAAATTTGTGTGCTACTTCCCTTTATTCCTATGCTTTTGTCTGACCATCACAGTGGAGGCAACTTTATATTACAACAATGTATGTGACTACAGCAACTTTTAAATTCTGAAGTCAAAGCAATGACAGTCATTATCATAATTAGCTCTATGAATCAACATAGGAAGGACAAAGGGAGAAAGTCTCTCTAAAATTCTCAATTTTCTTAGAACACACCTCCCCCCCCTCAAATTAAAGAAAATATTAGTTTTAGAATTTGGAATTGAATGAAGTAAGAGAGGAAGACATGAGGTATTATAACTAATCACTTGTGTGGAAGATTTTACTAGAAACTTAAAAATAATTTAAAACAAAATTTTTAGTATAAGGCAGGTAGGCAATTTGAAGAAAGAAATTTTGACAGCAATTGTGTCATAACAAAATTAAGATGTGCATGTACATATTCAAAGTAATGCAAAATCAGAAATTCAAAATGCAAATTCATACATGTTGAAGGTAGATTCCATCCCTCTTTAGACATCTACGGTGATTTCATATCGAAGATAGATACTTTTGACTTCCTTCCTAGTCAATACAGAAATAAAGTGGGGTTTCTGCAATTTTGCAGCTTTTTATTACAAAAAGTTTCTTTTTCTTCTGAGGAAATATACTGAGACATGACCTTTCCATTGGCAGTGAAGAAAACATAGAATGACACACACAGATATAGATTTAACATGTCTGCTCATATTAATCTATCTTTGGTCCTTATTTGCCCAGGATTTCTACATTATCAGTGGATTTACAGAAAGTTATCAAAAGTATGTTTTTATTTTATGGCTTTTGTAAAATCTCTGGAAGGGATGGCATTATTCAGTAACTCTGAACAGTACCCTATAGTGCTTAAAGCCATATATCATCGTAGAGGTTGACAAATTGAACTCCCATTCCTTCACTACTTCACCACTGTCCATCATTCCTTCCACGCCTTCATTTTCATCATTAAAGTTCCAATAAAATTATGAGGTCTGCAGTGGCATATTGGAGAGAATGACTTGGATGATAATCTACAGCTTTATGACATCATATGTCACTAATTCTAAATGGTTATCTTTTTATTTTTGTCTTGATCAAATGTAAGAAGGAAAATTTTTTGGCAGGAGCAAAACTATTTGTAGCACAGGCCTTTTTTTTTTTTTTTTTTAATCAAAAGCCAGAAGCTTTAAAAATAGAAAATTTTATTATTAACCCTTGATATTTTATACTTGAAATTGATTCATTTGATCATCAAACAATATGATAATTGCAAAAGCCAGTGACATGAAGTATTAACTGTCTTCTGAATATTGGCACCATTGCTTCAGATTGTCTCGCTGCTCCCTAGCTACAGCAATTGAGTAACATCAAAAAGGAGAAAAAGGAAAAGCGAATCTGCAGTCATTTTGGGATTTTCTAAGCCAACAAACATAAAATATTTGACCCAAATGCAAAACCCCAGATTTATGCGCATGCTATTTTTTGAATGCTGAATATTTTTTACATCATGATAGTTAAGTAATTTCAAAGAAAATGCACACTGAAAATGCTGCTTATCTGACAGCTTTCTGTCGTAAATACTAAAATGATTAGATGTGCATTATTACTACAGAAATCTTTTCACTAAAACCTTCAACAAAAGCAACATCAAAAGACACTTCATTTTTGTAATAGCAGGGTACATTTTCTTGGCATAATTTGTTTTCAGTTGTGCACATTGCATGAATGAAGAATCAGGACCAAACCTACATGGACTAGCTACACATCCCTGAACTTAATTTTCTTTACTTCATAATACACAAATATTTTATTCTCCAGCATTTTTTTTTCTTTTTTTTAATACATTTTAGTACTAGGGTCAATTTTTTCAGGGCCCCGTCTATATTTCCTTCTGTCTTGGTGTTTCACATATTTTTATTCCTAGCCTTCCTAATGTTATGCAGAAGATCAGTACTGTCTCTCCCCGCTCCCTGACTTTTGATATATTTATATTGAAATTGCTTTGGTTTGTCAGAATGCAGTAAGTTCATGGTGTATATAACCAAGATTTACTGAGTCCTTGTCCAATCCAAATACTTTAAGGACATCTATAATTATATTTTCCAATAAAATTGTGCTTGTCTTGTGAGGAAGAGTGTGATTTTTTAAATGACTGTTTGGTCCACTGTCACCATGCCTAAATCCCCTCACAGTGACACAGAGTGCCTTCTAGAGGGCGCTCCTTGCTTTCTTACCTGTTCAACAGGGACAAAAAATCTCTTCCAGGGAGAAATTTAGAACACCTGTATTAACCTCTGTCTCTGTATGTTTCACCAGAAAAGGTTGTCATTTTCTCTTTTTCTACTAACCTTATTAACTTCCTTCATTAAAGACGTTCCAATACATAGTCTAAGTACAGTCTGTAAAAAAAAAGAAAATCTACTTCAATCCTTGTCACTAAGAATGCCCACAGTATTGTGGATTTGTATGAATTAAATCAGGTTCTTGCACTGGGGGGAAAAAAATATTGACTAACACAAGAGTTAATGAAAGTTCCTTACATAAATAACTATCTGGCTCCTTGCTTTATGATTATCTATAATTAGACTGCCAAAATTTGATTCAAATGGCAGTTTCTCTTGCTATTATTTATCTCAAGTATCCTGGATGGACAGATTATTCATTCTGACTGTGACAAAATGTAAGGAATACTTTCCTAGTAGCTTCTTAAGAGCACCAGTCCTATACATGGATAGATTTGAAAAATCTGTTGAGTTTGAGTCAGGACATACCAATACTCAAGCTGACCATGTATCCTATATTCTTCCTTAGATTTTTCTTTTCAACTCATAAAGTAGATTTGAGTCTGTGGGGATTCTTTAGGTGCAGGGTAGTGTCCAGCTGATATAATGCCTACATAAAATCCATGTCTTTATGCAACCACACCTTGCCATATCCATTCAAAACCCACCATAAGGGATATGCTAGTGAACTGTAGCAAATGTTTGATTGTTGTAAAGACCCAAATGGGGATTGGTATCAGCAGATGCTGTATCTGGATTGTACAGCATTTTTGTGCTGTACAGAGTTTATTAATTGACTGAAATAAACTTGAGAAAGAAAAAGAGAAACATAATTTAAATTTCTTGAAAGAAAAAGAATTAACAAAGATGCAATACTGAATAAACCTCAAGAAAAAAAAATCACTTTAAATGAGTTTTTGGGTTGTAATTAATTAGAAAATTTAGTGGAATCCTGTAGTTGCAATCTTATAAATTATAGTAACAATTTTAGAAGATATATGCAACAAAGGACATCCTCCATTTTTCTGTAAACAACTTTTCAAAAGCCATGCTTTAGCTGCAAGTGTCTTTTCCTACACACTCCTTGAGGAAACATCCCATTTCTACTTCACTATTGCTTATACTCCTTACCATTCTCTGTGACTTCAGAGAGTGATAAGGCATTGTAGTCTGTGAAATATGCCCCACACTTTTTGACAGGAAAAGATGTTTTTCTACTGATTTGAGTTTGGAATTCTAAATTTCTATAGATACCATGGAAAGGCAGTTTTACAATATAAAAACAGAACAAAGTTTTTAAGCACAGCCACTACCTTATCAGCAAGATTCCTACAGTAGCAAATGTAAAACTCAATTTTGCATAAAAGGACAATCACAGAGGCAGCAATTTTATTGTATGAAAGAAGAAAGCATTTGGAGAATACATTTAGTTTGCTAAGATAAGAAGTCTTACATAAATGACACTATTTCCTTTTGCAAAAAACTCAAGTGTGCTATTCTACTTAAAAAGGAACAGAGTTAACCAATTTACTCTAGCTCTGCTCACTGAGGCACTGGAAGATGCATGTGGATGTTAAACTGTACATGAACAATTAAGGAAGGATATGTGCAGATCTGACAGGCCTTCAGATTTTTCCCTCATAGCTTTTCCAATCAGTCAGAAAATTGTCTCAGTTTCTGGTAGAAAGTACTGTATGTTACTCTGCAGAAGCAATTGCTTACAAACAGTTTGTGCTTTCTTTTGGTTAGCCAAGCTCATAACCATAGTCAATTCATTACAGAGTGTATGTCAGTCTAGTGATGTGGAAAAATACGTTACTGACATGGAAGGGTCAGATACTAGATAAAATCTAGAAGGATATGGGCTGTGAAATCTGAGTGAGAAGAGAGTCTTGGTCTCTTGAGAAATGACAAAAGAGACACTGACGTTAGTATGTTTCATCCTCTGATCTGGCCACAGCAGATGGCACTGGCAACAGCTCTAGAGAAATAAAACTCAAAAATAACATTTTTCAAGGGAATTGCATAAGAATTAATAAGAAACAACTCTGTAAGCAATACAGAATAATCTAATTGTTTGATGGTGCTGTGGACAGATTCAGATCCCATTGTCTATTTTAGATATACATCTAGCTGGGAAATATTGGAGATAATACTAAGGAAAATAATTCATTAATTTGCTGTAGTGTTTCTCAGTTTGGCCCAAATGAGTTTCTTCATAGTTTTTGCAGTCTATCACAACATACAGGAAATAAAGTTTAGATCGAGCTTTTCAAGTGAATTAAAAGGACTATTCACCTGTATGTCAGCAATACATCAATTTCATCATAATAGTATGGTGATTCTGGTTCTCTGTCTTCTCATATATGTTTCTGTGTTTCCACTGTTCATTTTCCTGATAAAAGAGTGGGATATCAATTGTAGCTACTTAAGTAAATCTGTGGGTAGTGAGATGGTAGGTTTGGTACATCAATCAGAGCTAGATCAAAGTTGAAAGAAGCAGATCTGGTTTGTATCTACATTTACATAAGCAAATAGACTATTTCTTGAATAAAACATCCTTTATCTCATTTAGATAGCCACACAGTGTTGACTTCCTGATGAACCTCCAAATTCCACCTTCCCTTTCCTTAAAAACAGCTGTTTGAGTATATGCTAATTTGTTTTAGCCTGATCAGAACACTGGCTTTCTGCTGCTGCGATGATGTGCGGATGCAGTAGTCATCTACTGCTGAGGAAATAGTCTGTTCTCCTAGCAGCTACTACACACAGTCTGACAAATCTTATCAGAATCAGTGAAAAGTCTATCCACAGTAGGCATATTTGGTTCCTGTCACTGCACAGATGACAGAAATGACTATCCATAAAGGGGAATAAGAGTGGAAAGAGCTGTGACTGTGAGGCACAGTAAGTGCAGCTTGGATGGTACACATTGTAGATACCATCTTCAAAAATTCTCAGATATAATAAATAGTTCTGCAAGTACAATAGAGTCTCACATAGATAAAGTATTCAGAAGCTAGGTTAGGGAACATAATATTCCTATTTGTGCTACTGCTGCAATGTGGCATTCAAAATCTTGACCTCACTTCCATGCAAGCTATTTCCAAAAGAGATGAAGATTTTCAACTTTAAATGCATACTCTGCAGACTTTTTTTAACATGGGTAATGGATCCTTTCTAAAAATACACCCACTGGATAATTTAAAACATTTTAACTATTGAAATTAAGTTTACATAAACTCTATGACTTGTTTTTTTTTGACAATGAATACAATGTGTCATGAGAAACAGAACTTCTCATTCTTTCTCTAGTTTTTCCACATTCTTTTTTCAATCTGCTGGATGAAATAAAATTAAAATAAAATTTTAGTTAAAAAAAAAAAATCCAAATTTCCTTTTTTTTTTTTTTTTCTGTTGATCTTTTCATTTTTCAGTCAGCACTTGTTAGTTGAATCATGTCAAATGCAAAAATGGAAGTTTCCATAGTAACGTTGACATATCCACAAGCAATAATAAAGCCTTTAGAGCATCTCATAGTAGTGTTTATTTTGTTTTTGCTTTTAGTTTGCTCTTCCTTTTAATCTGTTTTTAGCATTATTACAGTATTTCTCCTTGAGTTATATTAGTTGCTATGTAACTAAGGTTGTAAATAAAGATGAAACATATAGCTGCCCACAAGTATTATATAAAATCAGTTTGCCTGAATTCTGAAATGGGTACTTTGAAATGTGAACTGTCCCTGGAAAATGCAATAAAAATATTAGTCTCCCTAACCCTCCCTCAAAAAAGAAAAACAAAACAAAACAAAACACAAAAAAACCCCTCACCTGAAAAAAATCAGTAGTTAATACTGTATACATCAGACTGAAAAAACATTTTAGAATAAAAATAAGTAATGCATTTTTAAAAAAAGTCTGAGAATGATATGCTGCTCAGTGAGTGTAATAAAACATCTTCAAGCTTCTTGAGACAATAATTTGAAGATGATGCTAAAATTTAAGTGAAGAAATGCTAAGTAAAAAAAAAATAAAATTACATGTTGAACATCAAATGCCCAAATGCCCTAGATTTCCTCCCTGCTAGTGATTCATAATGATAATTGCAATGAGAGACATCAATGACATGGTAAATAATATATGTTTGATAAAAGTCTGCAAAGAGGAAGGACTTGAGATTTCATAGGTTAATAAAAAATTTTTACTTAAAATTTCCAAATTCAGGAGTTGATGTTTTATAGAATGAGGAGAAAAATTAAACATCTCAGTGTCAGATTGATAGCACATGATACAGAATGTTTGTGGGGGGCTCTTGATGCCAGATTTAGAGATGTGAGAAGAAAGAATTGGATGGCTTATCTCAGTACCTGTCATTTAAGTTGTTGCCTCAGCAGAAGCACAGAATCACAGAATTACACAAAAGTCAGGTTTGAAAGAGACCTCTGCACATCAACTAAACTAGCCTTCTGTTCAAAACAGGAACTTTGTTGAGGTTATTCATGGTTCAAATTCTCAAATCAAGCAAATTCTTAAGTCTTTCCAGTTAGGGAGATTTCACCATTTCTCCAGGCATTTTATTTCAACATTTAATTGTCCTCTAGGTTTGTTTTAGTGGTTTGGGTTTTTTGTCTATTTTACTGTATATAGGGTCAGTCACTTCAGGAATTCCCCTCAAGCAAATTCAGGTCAATTGCTTCTGTCCTGTCACTGTGGACATTAAGAAGAGCACTGGTCCTGGAAGACTATGATTAGATCTTCCATGGACTACTACGGATTAGTCTGACCCAGATGCAAAACTTCTACATATCCTTTTGTTGAACCTTATGTGGTTTCTGTTGGCCCAGTCTTCCACTTTTTCCTACTCCTCTATATAGCTCTCCCTCAGGATGCTTTTACTTACAGATGAGATGACAGCTTATTCACTGTTTTCACGGAGGCTATTTCTAGAGATATTGAGTAGTATTTAACCCAATAGTATGTCTGGAGGGACTCACTCTTGATAACTCCCATTTACCAACATCCTTTGATAGTCCATTTAACCAGTTTTTCATACAGGTTACAGTCCATCCATGTGATTCATCTTAGAAAAATGACGTCATTGGGAGATCATGTCATCTCTTATTCTTCCCTTGATCTCCTTACCAAGTTGCTCCATTATACAAAGCAATCAAGTTGGTCAAGCACAGTTTCCCATTGGTAACTACTTACTGCCTTTTTACAGACCTTCATGTGCCTGATAATAGCTACTCTGGGGACCTCCTCAAGCCTCTGGAGTGAAACTGACTGTTCTTTCCTGGATTTTCCTTTTTGAGCTTTCTGTACATGTGCACAGTATTTATCCCCTGACTTCAGTTGTTTCAAACATAATTTAAGTTATTTTACACTAGAAGCTTTTGGGATCTTTTTCTGTATTTGAAATGTGCTTTTCATCAGCCTGTTGTCTATAAGAAATACACAAATAACACCAACATATTTGTGCATTTCAGGAAGCTTAGAAATATTTTTTACTGAATCAGTCAGCCTCTATCTGACTGATTGCAGGTTGCAATAAGAATCACTTATCTTTCCATTTCTACTGTGATGTTAAAGCCCTGAACAATGGAACTGTATTTTCTACTTACTGCATGAAACACTATATGCATTTTTCATTTTGCCAATATCCCATGTGTAAAGAAAGGCATCAGGCACCTTGCTCTTGGCCAGATGGTAAAAATGCATATTTGGCCATTTTCCTACTTTTTGGGTTGCCTTTGTTATTTTGTGTTCTGTTTCTGCTTCTACTTATTTGTTCTTGAATGTGCTCCCCTGTGTCCTTGCTTTGCCATAAAATTGCCTTTACTCTAAGCAACAGCAAGCTGTGTGTTCATGTTGTAGAGGTTTGACACTGTTTTCTCTCAGTGGGCTTCCCAGCACCTGCTGTAATATCCATAATCTAAACCTTCTTTGCCTCCACTGTTGAAGTATTTTTTATTTTTAGAATGCAAGTGTCAACAGATGTGATTGACGATAATGAGACGTGGTACCACTGTGAGACTACACTTGGGAGGGTAGTAGGGAGAAAATTGTGTGGAATAGATGGCCCTTGCAAATGTGTGCTGGTTATCTGTCTGTAATCAGGTTGATTGTCAGTATACTGTTTAGATTAGAGGGATAGATTATTTTTGGTTAATCATTGAAAGTTAAAAAACCCACTCAGGTATAACCTGTAAGTACAGACATTAGATGTCTAAATTTAGAAATTACTTAATCTCCAACAAATACATTATGTCATGCCTGATGCAACACTCCTTCAGTATATTAAATACAACACATGCAACTTGTTCAGCAATTTGAAAAGTCTTATGTTGATTTGAAAAATGAAAGACCAATTCTCATTACTTATATTCCTATCTAAGCAAGTTTCTATACAGGTTTCCTCATGAAAAAGGAAAAGGGAAATTATTTTATAATGCTGGAAACAGGTACAATTGATTAGGAGAGTGAAGGATAGTTAATATTTTTTACCTCATTAGTTCAAGACTGGAGGGTATTGTCATGTTGTCATTGCTGTTACATGCATCACACAAATGTTGAGGTTTTGCTTTGACAAAGATGTGTCTACTTGAGCAGAACTGTAGTTGAAAGAAGAGAGCACAAACAGAAATATTCTGTGATCTCAGCCTTTATTTTGTGGCATGTTTACACAAAAAATTCAATTTATTGTAAATGTGACCCTCAAAAGCTATCTTTAGAAGTGAATAATGCAGTTTAGAATTTGAGCTTCAGTAGACAGTGAAAATAGAAAAGCTATGATTACGTTTTTCAGATATTTTCAGATGTGATTTGTTCCTATCAGATATTAAAATACTTTCAGGTGTACTATAAGTACTTTTACTTTTGTTGAATGCTGTGGTTACATCTAGAGGAAGTTACTTTGGAAGCTATGTTACATGTTTGACACACAGTCAAGAATTTTTGATATAATAAAGGTGTTATTTGACTACAGGATACAACCTACAAACACACACTGAAAATCTGAATACACACTGAGAAGTATTACCCACTGTGGAGTATTTCCAACCATTTATCTTTTTTTGTTATTGCATGTGGCTGTTTTAATTTAATAAAGAATTATTTTTATTTTCATACAAAGAACTAATTTAGGACACAAAGACATGTACTCTAGCTTATAACTCTTCAGCTAAACATGTACTGCCACAACACTACCAAGCAGTAAATCACGTGATAAAATCTTGCAATATAAGAAAATGTATGGCTTCTTGTCTCTAGCTTTTTCTCTATGTATTTCTGTGATAGAATAATTTCAGTTTCCAACATTAATTACACAATTACACATCAATTACTTTTCATTCGCCACATCTTACAATTCTTCTAAGCCAACCTGGGAATGGAAATGGAGGAAGAAGCTTAAAAAGGGCATTTTCCGATGCAGAGATTCCCAAGATGACATAATACCAAAGTCCTGTTGGAATGAGGATTTACTTATGAGCATAGACTTGTTCAAATATATGATCTCAGAGAGCATGGGTCAGACAAGACATGATGCATGGCCTCTGTACAGGTTTTACATCAAGTACTATTTTGATCTCTTTATGAAATGGAGACATTTTTATGGTCAAATCCAGATGATGCTTTTAGTTTTGACTTTATTTCATATTATTATCCCAAACTGCACATTACCTGCCTCTGTGCATTTAAGCATCTGTGAGTTGGAAATCTGCAGCAGCATTTGTCAAAAAACACACTTCAAAACAATTTTGTTTTGGAATCCAGGAGAAGTCCAGCATTTAATCTGAAACAGTTGTAGGCTGAAGATATTTTCTCCTACTCCCTAAGCATTGCAGGAGAATTATTCCACATTCCTGCAAACACCCACTCCTAAATATTAATAAGACTACTCTTAGTAGAAATATGTTATGGTAAAATTAGGTATGTCCAAGACAATTCAAAGATGGAGTGTCTGTTAAAGCTATTGCACTGAGTCTATTGGCTTAACATATCAAAGAAAAGATAAAATAGATAATTGTGTCAGTTATACAGAGCATGAATGTCCTATATCATGCTTATTAAGTATTATGCAGCAGGATTTCTTCATCTTAGACATCAGAAAATCTAAAAAAATGAAGAAAATTCAGTATATGAGGTAACACAGAGGCTGTATCTTCAGCTGGGAAGTATTCTGATCTGACAATGACATCTCATTTATAAACTGGGAAAATCTTAGCAGAGCTATAATGTTTTCCAAGAAAGCATAAAGAATTCTGATATTGCCCATCCGGTCATCAGACACTCCTGCAATTAAAACAACAATAGTGACATCAAGCATCACACAGATACTGTGTTGCCTTTTAGACATGGAGTCAAGAAGACAATTCAGGTGTTGAAGAAAACATCCTCCAGAAGGTATGGACAGCACCAGGGAGACAGTGATAAATAAACTGTACAAAATAAGGTATGCTGCTCAGGAAAGCTGCTTGTGAGACATTATAATGAGCCAGAGTCATAGTATTTGCACAGCAGAATAGGAAGGGAAATTCACCTGAGAAAATGGAAGGAATGAAAAAGATTCATGGGCACACAAAATTGTCATCAAGATACAATATACATAAGCAAATTAGATTATCTAAAAATATCATCACACTTTTCATTTAGCATGCCTCATGTGGTAAAGGACAGACTCTCAATGGTTTTTCTTCTTTAGATACTTGAAATTGAGGTAAGGATCTGGGCAGTTTTATTTCTCACCAGTGTCAGTGGGAGTTAATATATCTCAGTGTCATGAAGGTTTGTAGCAATAAATTACTGCAGAGTACTAATCCAGCATCAGACTGGTAATTTTTTTTACTCTAAAACCTTAAAATCTTTGCAGAAACATAACAAAGAAATTTCTTTTTAAAGTACATTCTATTTATCACCTGAAGTACTGCATCTAGGTTTGGAGTCCACAACACACGGGAGATGTGAACCTGTTAGAGCCAGTCCAGAGGAGGGTCAAAAGATGATCAAAGGCTGGAACACCTCTCTTGCAAAAATATTTTTAGAGCTGGATTTATTCAGCATGGAGAAGAGAAGGCTCCAGAGAAATCTTTTTGTGGCCTTTCAGTACTTGTAGGGGGCTTATAAAAAAGAGAGAGAGTGACTTTTCACACTGACACATAATTATAGGTCAAGGAGGAAACTTTTTAAAATGTAAGAAATTTATGTTAGGTATTCGGAATAAATTCTTTACTCAGAGGGCAGTGAGGCACAGGAACAGGTTGCCCAGACAAGTTGTGAATTGCCCATCTCTGGAACCAGGTTGGATGAGGCTTTGAACATGGTATAGTGGGTGTCATCCCTGCTCATGATGCTGAGATTGAAACTACAGGATCTTTTAGGTCCCTTCCAATTTAAGTAATTCCTCTACTAAGGAATCAACATGCAAACTTTTAAAAGTTGTTATCATAACAATTTCCCATTCGATTACTAATAAATCATTTATACAAATAATAGAAACTCAACTATTTAGAATAAAATATACTGGATTATATTTTTTGGTCAAATTCTGCTATTTAGAACTACTGCTTGTCATTTCTATTGTGCAAGTCACACAAGGATATGAAAATGCTTATAAACGTGAATTAATTAAATCCACATTGGTGTCCTGAGGAAGTAATGGAAAAGAGGAGTCATTTTATATGTGACTAAAATACAAACACCTTCATAGGGGTATAAGCCAGCTCTTTAAGACTTAATAGCATCATTAGGCAGTAGATGAAGACAAGAAATTATTAATATTCAACTAAAACTGCAGAATTAGTGTGTTTATGTGAGACCTGCTTACTTGATTTATTCAAAACACTAAAAATTAGTCATAAAATTTTATGTAAAGCATTCATTCTTTTATTTGTTTCTCCTGCCCCTGGGTAGACAACCAATCTGTGGAAGGAAATCCCTATGAATTTCTGCTCTTCTTATTGCTAATATTTATTAATTTACATTATAACTAACATATTCAGATTTTATAAGGTGATGGTAATGAAAACATCTCCTTCTTTCTAGTTATTGTATTTAAAACATTCTACAGAAGGTTGATTTCTTAATGGAAAAGCTTTCTTCCATTCTGTATTAATGCTACCTAGCTATAGTTATTTCATATATCAATCATACTGCAGAATGATTTATATTTTAATTAACTTCTGATATAGAGAAAAAAGTATAGACCCAAAAGAAGTGTTTGCTTACAGACAAGGCAAAATTTCTTTCATTTTAGACAGCAATTCAGTAACAGTAGTTGTGGTAAAAATAGAGATTTTCAAGACGTCTAAGGGCATTATATGTCCTAGTGCATAAAATGAAGAAGCACATGGAACACAATTTGATAAATTGAAACAACTAAAACTTAATGTGTAAAACAACTTAACTAGTTAAAAAGCCTGGGTATAGTAGAGAATTAAAAAATTGTCTACCTGAACATGTAGCATACGGTGGGTTCTTTTGAAAGAAGCGCATCTTTGAAAGTTATATTCTGCATCTGGGACACAAATGAGTCCATGGATTGACCAGATTTGCCTATGATGTTTTGCAAAAATTGGCATGTTTGCATTTAAGTCATATGATTTCAATCCATTTAAAATATCTTAGTGTTTGAACATAGCATCCGGAATTTATTTCCAAACAGTCATAAAATCCTTTTTTTTTCTGTAGCATCCCTGTCCCTCCTTTATTGTCTTGACACCAGCAAGCAAGCAAACATAACTCTGCTTTATGTTCCCTCTACTCATTTAATTTATCTCACAAGAATGCAGCTTTGAAGCATTCATTTTTCTATATATTAAATTAACAGTCATTATTTCAGTGATAAATGAAGGAATTCAAAGCCTCAAACTACCAAAAAATTCTGGAATTTTGGAATTTAACATAAATACCAGAAGACAGAAAAGAGATTCCTGTAACATAATTTAGACTTGCTCAAAATCTATTGACTCTTATGTCAACAGAATTGAAAAGTAAGAGGAATGAAAATTTGCCTTGTGTTTTTTCAAGTTTCAAAAAGGCAGTGTAATAGACCAAGAGACAGGATGATGAAAAACCAACATCTAATTTTGGGTTATTAAAATGACAGTGAACTGAAATAAAACATATATCTTTGAATGAATTGAAAGTACTTGGACAATAATGATCTCTAATAAAGGATAAAAGTAGTTAGGGAAAATAATTTTCAGGACAAAAGTCCCAGAAAATTGTATTAATTTTGAGGGTTTAAATTCTTTGTCTCCACCTCACGCCTAAGCACTTATTTTTCTGTTATCAGCATGAAAATTTTGCTTTCATTAAAGGATAGAAAGGTATATATATTGTATCTGATATCATAGTGTAAGCATACACACAAGGAATAACAGTAGACCATCTATGCAGTATTTCAGACCAGTACCAGCCATTTCAACTATATAAAAACAAACCAAATTGTTCCCTCTGAAATATGGACAGGAGTATTCATTTGCAAGCATGAGCATTCAGTTTTAGATGGCTGGCTTGGTAACTTATGAGGTGGAAGAATGCAATGTATGACCATGCTGATCATGTTGGGAAGATGATTTTGTTTGTGATTTGACAGCAGTTTAAAACTCTATTATCCTAAAATGAATTGGACTATGTTTTTGGAGAACATGTAGTCACAGTCTGTGAGATTAGTAAGCAATATATGAGAATCTCTCCCTGCTCCTTTCCTCTAGAGGCCTTCTCTTCCTTGAACTTTCCTTCATGGGATGGGATGTTCTATCTCTGAGCTTGTTTGTATGGCTATAAGCATTAATGACCATGGATAAGGAGTGGTTGGGACAGCACACGGGATCTCTAGCACCCATTGGGTAGAAAAAGAGAACTTAAATAGGCTGTAATTTTCCACTTCTCTTGGCATCTTAAAGGGATGGGGGTAGCAGACAGATTATTTCTCTCTATTATCTAACTGCTGCATTTTTTTTTTTAAGGTTGAGGTGGTGGCCAGTGGGTGCTTCATTTGAGCCTGCAGCTAGAACCAACAAAATGGAGAAGATGGAACCAAAAATCAGAATTATATTTTCTTTTTATTATAGATGGAGAATAGGATTATGTCCTCTTATAATGCCACAGCTGTTCACCCAAAGTTAGATGATATTAATGCAATGTAAAGTGGTTTAAAACCTGGACAAGGGAGTGTGTTTGAGATATTTGTTTATTTAAGATGTCATTTCTATGAAGTACCACGAAGATTAGACAAGGTACTTGCATTTTCAAAGGAAAATTGAATTTACTATGGCTCCACAATTTGGGCCATATGGAAAATAGAAGCAATGAGTATTTTTTTGTTTTGAAACTAGAAAAATTTTATTCAGTATCTTCTCTGTGAGCAAGTATTTTAAAGAAACACTTTAATATACATAAGAAAATTTAACTTATATAGCTGAGAGCTTAGCATATGTGTTTGTCACATTTTTTTTTTTCTGCCCTCTCCTGACCATTAAATGCTAAACCAAGCAAATTTAGTATTCAGTTATCACACATTTGGTACGGAGTAGTATTAAATCATATATATACAGAACCTTTCCTTGGCAAGCTGGTTTTGATTTCAGCCCTGTTGTAGGCTGTGACAGGTGGAGAGAGATGCTTAGAGCAACACGTGAGCATCTCAGGCTCCCTCCAGCAGCGTCTCCTGAGCTCCCCTTGCTCTGTTGCCAAGGAAACAGGACAAGCATACAGCTGCCGCTCCTCTCTCTGAAAACCACAACACCTAAAATGTGATTAAGAACTGTCTGTTTTCATGTTGAGGAGTCATAAGTTTTAAAGCTTCTTGCCCAGGTTGCTCTGAAGCATAATGGAGAAAGGAATATATTAAAGAGTGGGGGAAAATTCTTATTAAAAATGTCTTAAGCAAGCTGCTGCTCTTTTAGTTTAGAGCTATGTATAAATACAGCTATTTATAATCTGCTGCTGCAATCATTATGTCAGTATATTCAGTGCAAAACTCTTTGCAAATAGCACTGTGACTCAGAAGATACAGAATATTTTTCAAGGGCAAGCACTGTATAGCCTGGATCTCCCTTATATCTTTGAGAGTTTTGTGACTCTGAGTCATTGGTCTCCAAGCCTGCAATTAAGAAGAGCATAAATAATGCTATGGCCTATTATTATTGATACTTAGAATATGTTTAGATTAAAATCTCCTCATAGTATCACAATACTGGTCCAGAACTTTCCTTGCCTCGCACAACTCATGATTACGAAAAGATGCAGAAAGGCACTTAGGTTGATATATATATATATGTATTTGTAGCTGGAAAGATAGGACACAGTAAAGCTGGGTCTAAATTCATAATCTCAGTTTTGTCTAAGTTCATAGTTTCAGACATTGATAGGTCTTTTCTTATACAGACAACAACATGTACAGCTTCATGGCAATCACAGCTTTCTAAATATGAGAGCAAACAACTTTAAAACAAGTGGGCACTGAAGATATAGATTCCTTCATAGTTCTTAAAGCTTAGACAGAGGTTTTCATGCTGCCATACACAAAGTCTGAATCATTATATGCATGTAGGCACAAATTATGCTGTGTTAATATACTGCAGTCTGTAAAGTTCAATAAATTCTAACACCAACTAATGATCTTGTCCTGTACATGATTTTCTGTGCAGAAGATGCAGCAGTTTCCTCAAACCCATAAAATAAACTAACTTTGAATGTTGTGCTGTTTTTCTAATAGACCAAAAAAGTGTTTTAATGAAGATGAATGAAAGATTTTTTTCTTCTGTTTTTGCAAATTTGCTTTTTCAAGTATTAATTCTAATTAGTTCTAAAAGCTGCAAAAACATTTCTTTCAGGTATGGCTTTATATGCAATATGTCTAAGAAATTACTGTAATTTAAAACAATTCTGTTAAAATGATAGATCAAAAGCCAAATTAAATAGACCCAGCAGGTAAAAAACCACCCTCCTACAACGAATGCTTAAAAAAATGAGTAAATTAAGACATTCTTGTCCTTAACACTAATTTCTCTTTCTTCTATACATAAAATAATGCAAATCCAAAGTGTCTCACACACTGAAATGGCAGAGTTAAAGATACTGTTAAATCCATGTTTCTGTTATAATCTCTTAAAAAACTTTTTCTTGGAAGTCAAATCTCCTCAGAACTCAGAGAAGTAAAGAGAACATCTCAAACTGCATCTGGTCTTCTGCACAGCTTCAGAGTAAGCAAGGTCTATAGTAAAAAGGCTTTATAGATTTATTAATTGTCTCATTTTAGTCTCATGAGTATACTGAAGTGTCATTGGTTATGGCAATCACACCAAAGGTAAAAAATAGGAGACAAAGACATTGCAACATAAGCTGGTGTGCAGACAGTAGGACTGGTGCACTTCTGAGTGTTCAAATAACTATTTTTTAGAGAGTGCAGCAATAGAAGTATTTCCTCCACATGTTCAGAAGCTCCAAAAAATGACATGTAGGTCTAATAATTCAAAGATCAGTGTGTTTCCAGGCATTTCTTGGCAGTTTGAGTTTCAGATATCAACAGTCTTACATCCATCAGTATGTAATGCCATGTAATTTTCCAGGTTTCTCTAACTGATATCTTTTGATTAAATTGACACAGTGGTTTTACTGTATTTTCAGACAGAGATGCATTGCTTTGACTTGCTGATTGTGTAGCTGCTGATAAAGAAGTTCCACTTCAGCAGTTTCAGAATCAATAGCAAGAAATGCAACTGCAGGCCATATGCTTGCTACTTACTTTATTACTTTCCTTTTTGGTTTTATTGCAGTCTGGGGGCTCCCTAGATATCTAACATGGTACTTTTTGATCTTTTAAAATGTCAAACTGCTGCCAGGACACTGTTTGAATGGGTTTACTCTCATCACTTCAGAGGAAAAGCAATAGCAAAAGAAAACCTGGAGAGAAAGCATTTTTCCCTTACTGATTTTGACCTGAAGGGTGCATGCAGCACACATCTGTTTTCCATGGAAAGCATCAGCCAGCGTATTCACTGATTGCTCTTACTTTTTAATGTGTACTGAGTAGCAAAAAATTAAATTACTTTTCCTGAGAAATTGTTTGCATTTTGCAGATATATCTTCAGGTTCTTCTGTAGCAACAGAAAAGCTTTGCCTGTGCCTAGCAGTGAAATAGTATCCACAGATGTTGCAGAATAAAAAAAAAAAAAAAAAACAAAAACAAAAATCAAAACAACCTTCACCTCCTCCTGAAGATTTCTTTACATAGTTACATAAAGTGATTGCATAATCCAGCTGCTGTCAGCTTCAGTCTGGGTCTTGTCAGAAGCATCTCTCAAAGTACCTACTTTGATGGAACCTTTCTATTTTTTCTCTTCCTTTCTTCTTAGATGACACTGTCACTCTCAGTAAGCCTTGATAACCCCTTTAATTTTAAATTAACTGAAAAGACATAGATATTGAGGGAGATGAACAGTTACCAGGAAAGAAAAAAAAAGAAAACAAAAAACTTCTAATTGAAAATATTTAAGTCTTAAAAAATATAAATTACTTTTGCAGTGTTTTCAGACTACCAATAATGTATAAATGAAAAACACTGTTAAGATCTGAAAAGTAAGATCCATTCTGAATGATGTTGATAAGTATCCTGTTTCTCACTCATTTCTCTAGATCCTGTGAATCTCCTCATATTTATCAAAGTTTTAAACTCTTAATTTTGGGGGTAAAATATCACTCTATAGATGACAAAAAGAAGAAAGTAGTATTTGATCAATCAAGGCAAAACATTTTTATTTTGGGGAGAAAAGTTAATATGTAAAGATATATATTAAAATTTCATTGATTAAAACTTCATTGTGCAGGTAATTTTGTCACCATGTCACTTTTTGCTGTGATCAGTTTCAAGGCAGTGTCACCACCCACAGGTAGGGACTGTGATGTTTGTTATAAATTCTTGTCAGGCTGAACAAAGACTTATACTGGATACATTTCAGGGAATCTTATGTTTTTGTTATACAGTCACCATAACTCCAGAGATCAGCCTATTATTTAGACTGAGGAGATGTTCAATAATAAGATTTTAGATGTAAATAGACTTCCACTGTAGGCAAACAAGCTGTAGGCAAACAAGCCCTAGCTTTTCTATAGTACACTTGAGTAAGTTCTCAATTCCCACCACAAGCTCCTAAAAGGGGCTGGCTGGCTCACAAGCCACAATACACCATCACACAAGGTCTCTGCTGCCACAGCAGAGTTCAGCATGGAGTACAGAGTAGAAGTTGAGAGCTGTGCTTTGACCAGGCAAAGCAAGAGAAGAAAGCCACTATCACCAGTCCTTAGATCCTGTGTTGGTCCTGCTGCATGGATGGTCCAGAGCTGGGGTAAAGAAAGAAGGCAGGCAGAAAAACAGACATAAGGAAGAAAACCAGAGAAAAAAAAAAAAAAAAGACATAAAAGATGCCAAGGGGGCTTGATCTGCTACCTTTTATGGTTGCATTGTTATAGATGCACTTCAGAAGATTCATTTCACCTCAAAGACAAGCATGCCACTGCCTGGCTCATCTCAGTAAGCTTGGCTGTATCCCCTCCCCTCTTCAAACACAGTTTAAAGCATGCTTATGTCATGAGCAGGCTTATTGCCATGTGAACTACCCGATGATCAAAACCACCAAAATTCTCCCAATAGCACTACCCTCTAAGTCATGTAGCAACCAGGTTAGTTTTCCTGTTCTGTTCAGTATTCATCCCTGGTATTGAAGGGATTGCGGAGAACACAATCTGTGCACCTAATGCTTTGACCAAATGTCCCAGTACTCCAAAGTCCCTTTTGCTTGCTGTAGGACTTCTTCCTTCAATCTCATTATTATCAAGCTGGAAAACTAAAACTTCACTAATAATCATCAGAGGACCATACCACATCAGGGAGATGCATGTTTGCAAATTGTATTTAAGACTTCTTTAACAAAAAAGGCTTGTTTTTACCACACTTCAGAAACATATTTAACTTTGTCACAGAAAACAACAAAAGAATCAAATAAAATCCTACAACAGGTAAGAACAACTTAACAGTCCCTTAAATAACTGAATATTATAAATTATGAACACCTAACTCATAATCCATGCAGATGATAATCTGGAAAGAATCAGTACTAAATAGCTTATCAGATAATAGCAATTTGAAAATCCCTTGAAAAAACCAACCCACAACCTTATACATAGCTGTATTGGACATGATTGATTCTTTGCATGCCAGATAAATATAAGCAAAAATACAAGGATATCTGAAGGATACTTCTTGAATAGCATATTCCTGCTGCACTCCTCAAAAGATGAGATTGATTCATCAATGTGTCTTTTATTCAAAGACTTATACTGGTAATAAACTTATCAATTTCAGTGTCAGCAATCATTAGCCTAAAAGGTTCTTTCAAAGAAAGCTGGATAGATGTCTGGTCCAAAATCTTTCTATTATTACACTAATTAGATTGCAGCAATCCTTTAGATTTATAAGGCAGGAAGAAAATAGAAGTCTTTTAGACAAAACAAGAATATGGCCTAAACAGAGCCAGAATTGACAGTACAACCACGCCTGTTTTATGTCTCCTAAAAATAGATAGAAAGTAGTCCTCCCTGAATACATGAAAAACCAATCTAGATATATTAAATAAGCCCTTGGGTTTATTGTAGAGTGCATTATCTTCCACTGTTCTTATGTGAATATTGGCTGCCAAGGCTGAAATATTCAACAATGTTTTGTCTATATAGACAATAACTTTTTTGTAGTAGATTTATGAATAGATGTGTATGAACTACTGCATAAGCACAAAGATCATAAGTGACTCATCTAAAACAGAATTCAGTTTCTCAAGGTCTTGCAAGTCAGATACATTTGTACTTCCTGCAGCATAGCTTGATTATCCAGTATATACAACAATCTATGATTTTATTCAGGTGGGCATTGAAGCACCAGTGTATCTTTAATGTCATGGTACATGTATTAGCAAGAGACTGCTTTTTGTATTTGTATTTCAAATTTTATTCAGCCTTTCCACATCAATATTTACTTATTTTAAGTATAACATTCAGTTACATGACATGGCAAAAATTAGCATGAACAACATTAATTTCAATATTTATTATTTATGGTACAAAGAGAAAAGTCTAGAGTTTGCTCTTTAAACAATTTCTACTTCATTTAAAGTTATTTTACACTGGAATTGTGTTCATTTCCAGGAATTTCTCTCATGTTTTGACATCTTGTCAGATGATTGGTCTATAAATACACCAGCTTGATGAAAGCAGTTTTTCCACCCCCTGAAACCAATCTTTCCATGTTGGTAAGTTCAGATTCTGCTAAGTACAGATGATTTGTCCTGTAGTGTAATTCTGCTGATAGCATTCACTGCTGATTTCAATTAGACTTTTTAGATCAGTACTAATTTTTAAATTAGTATTTTTAGTGGATGTAAGAAAGCTGCTGTTCAGTCATTAATGGTCGTATTCAACTTGAGATTTAGAAGCTTAACTTCAGAAACTTGGCTCAATTGCCCACTTGAGATGTGCATTTCCATTTCCATCTCTAGTTCCACTTGAAAAGCCCTATGATATTTTAAAGTCCAAAGAGGCTGGCAGGTACAAGAGAGGACTTTTGGGACTTCTTCTTCACATCTGGGGTTTGATTCCATGGCTGGCAGTTGGATGCCTGGGTCACTTGCTATATCTTTGGGTATCTTAACTGTCCTGCAGGTTTTTCAGGTTTGTGTATCTGTCTTAAAACAGCAGCAAGGAACTAGACGAATAGAAAATATCTAGGCAGATTCAGCTCAAAATTTTGGCCTCATTGATCTCCCTTTAGATGTAACGTCATAGTACGTTAAAATTTGTAATATGTCATTGCACATGGAGGAACAGATCTGTGAATGAGATAATATGCAACTGTCTCAGAGTGCATCCTCCATTACATATAACATTGCTATTTTCTTTTCAGAAGCTCATTATCTTGATTAATCTATTGCTCTAATGTATAATATCATTAATAAAAAAGTTTGACAACAGTATCTACAAAGTAATTTGGAGAAAGCATGGATATAACTTTATATATTCATCTATTTTGAATTGTGTTTAAAAAAGACCTAATATGTCAATGAGGGAGTTCTAAACAATCATTTAAAAAGTAAATTATAAATTTAATGCTATCAAGAAGATGATTTAAAAAAAAAAATAATGAAAACAGGACCACATTCTCAACTTTGCTTTCTAAAACAGTGCTTATTGTAGTAACGACAGCATACTTTTATCAAGAAATCTCAAAGACAAAAGTTAATTCCTTGGCTTTTTTCCCCAGGTAGATAATTTTCCATAAAGTCTCCCTTCTGACATAATTTGAAGAAAGACAGAATAACAATTAAATCAATATCTTTTAGAAGAACATTTAAAAATGGAATAATAACACCTTTATTTTAATGAATCAATTTTATATTGCATCATTAAGACTTGATGGATTATTATTCTATAGAAACTGTTTTAGTAAACCACATAGGGTAATTTTATTTCCTTACCTTAATTCTCATTTAAGTATGTTTTAGAGAAAAATTAATGGAAATTGTGGTAAATACAGTTAAACATATTTAGAAGAATTGTTCTAAGTATAGAACTGAAAATATTTATATATTAAAATGTGATCCATTTTCTCTCATTTTTTAAGCATTTTAAAAATCTATTTTATACATGTCTTTAAAGTCAATATTAATGTTTATAAAGTATCAATAATAATATTAATGTACCCGGATTTTTGGGTTCGACCATGATGATAATATTTGAATTTAAGACATACCTTTTTCTCTGTTAAACATACAGTTGGATTAACGGATTTCCTGATGGATTTTCAGTTTTTGATTTTCATATTACTGAAAATTTCTTGTTCTACTACTTTTTCTCAAATATTTTATTATGTGAGGTGGGATTAGAAAATAAATTTTTTTGCATCTTTTGAAGTTAAATACTTTTTCTAAATATCCTTTTGAATTTAGAATCCAAGAACATGATCAACTCTGTCAAACTGTTTTAACTTTTTCAGTTTATAAATTAACTGAGCAACAATCTCTCAGTGTTAATAGATAGGTGCTACTCAAAAAATTACTCCTTTGATTGTGATTAAAGGAGTAAACTCTCAGGGTGTCATAAGCCATATTTGAAGTTTCCATACAACAGTTGAATATTCATTTGAATATATCGTTGTTAATTTTCCATATCTGTAACTGTTTGAGAATATTGATGGCTGAGAGAGGATGGATGGCTTATTCATGGCAGTGTCAACATTTATGGCTCATGTCATGGTTTAACTTGGGTTGTAATAACCCTTTAAGAAACATGTCTAGTATATTAATTAATTAATTATTTTATTAATAAAAATGTTTGAACCATGTGTCCAGGAAACACTACAGCACTATTTTTCTGGGACTGCTTTTTACCACCCCAGTAGACTCTTTCCAAGACAAATCTGCAACGGATAGCATTAGTAGTAAACAACTTCAGATGTCAGCCTGAATCATAGCATTATAGAATAGTTTTGATTGGTGAAAGCCTTTAAGATCAGCAAGCCCAACCATTGAGCTAATACTGCCATGTCCACCACTAAACTATGTCTCTAAGAACCACATCTACACATCTTTAAATACCTCCAGGGATGGTGACTCAACCACTTCCCTGGTCAGCCTGTTCCCAGTGCTTGACAGCATTTCAGCTGGAATATAACAACTGGTTTTGCAAAGTTATAAAAGTATTAGAAATATCTGTTGTTTTCAAAGATACATATTTCCACATCAGGAAAAGAGAGAAGGCTATTATGTTCCTATAATTAAATTCAGTTCTCTTTGCTGATCTGTCTAATTTTTAATGTGACTAGAATTGCCGCAATAGGCACATGCTAAATCATGATATGGTAACAGAATAAATATCATGATACAGTCAAACTTTGCAGAGTCTTTATAGAAGGTAAGAATAGTGTGTCTGCCAAACTGTTGACTAATGCTGCAGTAGTTCAACTTCTGGATTCAGTCTTTATGCGTATATATGGGAAGAGGGATTTGTGGAGCATCTGATATTTGCTGTTCCTCATTAGCAAATATCTGCATTGATCATTGCCTTTTGAAGCAGCAATGACAGCAAAGCTCCATCATTTTACCTTCTGTGGACAAAGAAGTGTCTCCATATGGTCATACTAACCTGTTGGAAAATCACTGAGGCTGCAAACAACCTTGGAAAAGAACTGAAGTGGGATCAGATGTGGAAAAGAAAGGTAACTCTCAAAGATAAAATTAGGCTTCTAGGGCATTGTAAAGTAGGAAGATATTGAATTGTGTAGGGCATGATAGAAAGCACCAATAGAGAAGTATATATACATTTTGCAAAAATCATAAAATCTCCTGTTTGTGACTATTAAGACTCTTGTGGGAATACACCAGTGTGAGTGAAACATCAGTGACAAAAGGAAGAAAGGTTGGGCAGACTAAAATGAAAGAAGGTTGCACTGACTGCACATCTGTTTGCTCCAGAGTACCTAGCAAGAGCCTCATTATGGTGTTTAGATGTTCTTTGCCTCTTTTCTGTCTGACTGAAATCTCTTTCTTTGTTAAGCAGACACTTGGCTACTTTAAAATATTGGACTTAATTTCTACTACTTGATCTTGTCTATTTTGTATAAATATTGAATTATCAATTAGAAAAAAAGTAGGTTATCTCAAATCAAGTATGAAAATTGCAAGCCCTGGGTAAAACTGGAAGAAAAAGGGGATTAATTGCTTTGGAGTTAAGTCTCTTATTCTCCTTGAAAATTTTGAATATTCCCTCATTACAATCATACTGGTCAATAAGAAAATACACAAGGGATACATTTAGCTAAGCTTTCTAGCCAACACTGCATAAAAGCATTTGGGAAATCACAAAAATTTTCCAAGAGTGGGAAAATTATGTCTCTCTAGATCAGCACATTA